>NW_005363098.1:779862-820956 GCF_000412655.1 Myotis brandtii
TATTTTAATGGGGATTGCATTGAATTTATAGATTCCTTTAGGTAGTATGGTCATTTTAATGATGTTGATTCTACCAATCCATGAACATGGTATATTCTTCCATTTGTTCATGTCTTCCTCTATCTCTTTTTTCAGCATTCTGAAATTTTCTGAGTACATGTCCTTTATCTCCTTGGTTAAGTTTATTCCTAGGTATCTTAATTGTTTTGTTGCAATGGTAAATGGGATTGCTTTTTTAATATCTCTTTCTGTGAGTTCATTATTGGTGTATAGAAAAGCCATAGACTTCTGGGTGTTAATTTTGTATCCTGCTACGTTGCCGAATTCATTTATTAAGTCTAGTAGTTTTTTGATGGAGTCTTTGGGGTTTTCTATGTACAATATCATGTCATCTGGGAATAAGGACAGTTTTACTTCTTCTTTTCCAATTTGGATGCCTTTTATTTCTTCTTCTTGTCTGATTGCAATGGCTAGTATTTCCAGTACTATGTCAAACAGGAGTGGTGAGAGTGGGCATCCCTGTCTTGTTCCTGTTCTTAGTGGAAATGGTTTTCTGCCTTGCATTTTTAACTTATTTTACCCTTATGTGTTTAAACTCTAATTCAGTTGTAAGTGCTTTAGAGAAAGAGAATGGTCGATGCTTTGTGTATACCTTGTGACACTTACACCATTTAATAGATAATTCTACAATCAGTACATATGTCCATCAGTGGGGCTCATAAGATTAATAGGTCAAAAGATGGGAATAGCCAGCTATGCTTCCTCTCCCTATTTCTCTACCCCATCATTAGATTATTAGGGCAAGAAGAGCTGCCACTAGGGCTTGGCTTTATATTCTTCTCAAAAGGACAGCTGTTGATTGACAAGACCTCAGAGAATATTAAAACAGCAGGAGCACCAGTTGGCACTAGGTGACACACAATGCTTTCCCTAAAGCACCACCCTCAGGGGTGACCTACACACCCAACAGCTTTCACAGTAATGACAGAAGACAAAAGATTTTGGTTCCCTGGAAATTTTTAACACTTTAACTGGAAAAGAAGCTCAAGTTTTCTGAATCACCCTGACACATGTCCAGTGTTCTCCACTAAAGCTATGTTTATCTTTCTATCATATTTATTGTTGGCCTGTATCTTTTATAAGAAGTATTAAATGCTGTTTTTAGATTTTACTTCCTATTTTCAACTCTTTATCCCAGAATATTTTAAATACATGTAAAAGTAGAGAGAAGCTTCTAAGTTAACATCCCAGCCTAGCCAGTGTGGCTCAGTGGTTGAGCATCAACCTATGAACCTGGAGGATATGGTTTGATTCCCCAATCAGGGCACATGCTTAGGTTGTGGGCTCAGTCCTCAGTGTGGGGTGTGCAGGAGACAGCTGATCAATGATTCTCTCTCATCATTGGTGTTTCTATCTCTCTCTCCCTCTCTCTTCCTCTCAGAAAATAAATTAAAAAATATATTTAAAGTTAACATCCCATGGTCAATCTTGTTTCATTGCTCCTCCAGCTCTGGATTATTTTGAGACAAACCTCAGAACTCTTTACTTCTTTCTAAAATATGACAAAGTAAATCATTGACAAAAAGAGATTAATAAGGGAACAGTTAGTAATAACATTTTTACATGACAATTTTTTAAAAAAATTATGACATTTGGTTTATATTTTACTTAATTTTACAAAACATAATTATGGAAAAGATCTCTTTATTAAAAAATTCTGAATATAGAAATCCTGAGTAATATCAAAGAAGACAACATTTAATTGTATTCAACCTATTCAAATATTGGAGGATAGCTAGCAGAAATAAGTAAAATATCCAACAAATGTTCATCTGGTGTCTTAGCTGGAATACATTTTCAAATTTGTTTACATAACTCATGTATTTATATTCTGCCAACATAAGTCCTGAGCAATACATCTGCAGAATGTATCTGACTCCAGAATGGTTACAGGGTTATTGCGTTTTCCCCAAGTGAGTAGTGTTGCAGAGCTTTGGATCTAATGAGAACAACAGGGTCATATGTAATGAGGAAGAATATGTTGGTGGCTAGAGTCACAGCTCTTCCCCCATCAACTCTTCCTCCATGTCAGGTTTCCTCCTGCCACAAGAGAACAGAGGCTCATTTGACACTCCTAAGGAACTTAGAATGCAGGGCAGGTGAAGAAAGTAAAACATTGGCAATTCAAAGACATTTCAAGAGCCTGTAATCAAACACATTCAATTTCTTTATCTTTTCTGTCTATGACATCTCTCATTGTCTCTTAGAAAGGATTCATGCTCTCCTCCTGGTTGCTATGATGAGACAAATGTGGAACTTTTATTTTCCTGGATTGTGTAGACTTCAGCTGTCATCTCTGCTAAATAAGTCAGCCCGCAAGACAGCTTAGTTCAGGCCTTTTGCTATTTTTATTTCTGTAATAGTAAGAAAAAAAAGGGACTGATGTAAAGAGAGGACTGCATTCCTAAACCCCACTGAAGGGAGATTCTCCCAGACAGGTAAATGAGGAGGAAAATAGAATTGCTAGGTGTGAGAAGAAGGGGAAAGCAGATGTTTTGGGGTTGAAGAGTAGTCGTACTCTCTGCACTCTTTCCTCCATCACTGACCCTAGGGAGGTAGGACCTTGGTGATAGGTTTCCATCTCAGCAAAACCCCACTGCACATCTGGGGCCACCATGTGGTTTGGACAATGAGCAGTCTACTAATGACAATGACCAGTATGGGCTGAAAAACACTGGGTTTCTCCAAATGTTCTCAGCCAAGTAAAACTTTCAGGATCTACACTGGATCTGGATGAAGGAGAGGTGATAGAGCCCCCCAAAATAACATATGTGAATCATATACCCAGCATGGTACATGACACATAATTAACTGCTGATTTGCTAAGTGACTTTCCCAGTTTACAGAGCAAGATATAAAGCCTAAATTGAAATTCTATACCTAAATTCCCATCTCAGATATTTCAAAATATTTTGACCCGTGATGTTAAGGACTAGATGGATATTTGTGTTCCCCTCAAAAGTTATAAGTTAAAAGCCTAATCCCCAATATAATGGTGTTAAGAGGTGGAGGCCCCCATGATGGGATTAGTACCCTTATAAGAAGAGTCCAAAGCTCTTTCTCTTCACCATGTGAGGATACAGCAAGAAGGTGGCCATCTGCAAACCAGGAAGAGGCTCTCACCAGATACCAAATCTGCTGACACCTTGATCTTAGACTTTCCAGTCCCCAGAACTGTGACAAATGTTTGTCTGATTAAGCTACTCAACCTATGGCATTTTGTATAGCATTTTAAGCTGACTAGGCCACATTACTTCGATGTACTTGAGCTCACTAATGTTGTAGCTCACCTCTTTAGAGGCCAGCAACTCCTACTTTATCACAGAAAGTAAGCTGGGCGGGAAAGGAGGTCCTTTTGCAATAATCCTGAAGGCAACCAATATTTGAGAGCACATATACTTTTCAGAGTGCTCTCACAGACTTGGAATAACCTTGAGGAATTGCAATGGTCAATGCTTTCACCACCCACAGCATACAAATGAGGCAGCCGCAGTCAAAGGAGTTAAGATAGCCAAGGCCTATTGCCTTTGCATGACAGGACTTAGAGTCTGTCCCTAATGATTGCGTTTCATTGCTCTGAGTGTTTCACTGTTGGAGTATGCGGTTGACTGTAGATGAATATGCTGATGGCTCAAACCCTAACCACACACAGTGGGTCAGGAGGCCAGTAATTAGAGAAACAAGACATGCAGTGAGGGTGGAGGAGGCTGGTGTGATGGAGGCATGGTGGAAGCAGACACAGGAGGAAACTGCAGTGCTGGGAGCTAAGAGGTGGATGAGCCGAAGGCTTCTCCGGATGTTCACAAGCCATTCAGGATAATTTTAATTTGCTAAAAAAAATAACGTGACTTGAGGCCTCTGTAAAGTGGCAGGATGCTACCTAACAGTATCACATCTTGCCTCAGGCACAAAGTTTTTCTAGTGCTTTGGTAAGATGAGGGAGTATTTCACCAAATATACTTAGCTCTTAATTAAACTCTAAAAAGTTAAAGTGATACATTAAAAAAAAAAGGTTGAAATGATCCAATTCAACCAATGTTTGGGACTGTCTAAATAGCTATATGCTACTCATTTGGAGAATTGATTCATCATGAAGGCTTTCTAAGTTTACCTTGTTACAAACGAAGAGGAGATATAAAAAATATAAGGGGCTAAAATTAGTGTTAAGAGAGATTACAGTAACTAATCCACATCGATTTAGCTTTGTAGAGCCTAAGAAAGCATATGCTGAATTGTACCAAAAATAGAGGTGCAATTAAAAATAGAAGACTGATCCAGTGAAATCTGTCCTTAAATCCTCTAGCAAGAATTGGTACAGACCCCCACCACCCTGGAGAGCACTAATACTGGACTCTTCAGCAAATCACTTGTTTTTTCTAAACTAATTTGCCTTATTTATGAGAGGTGGCACTACACTTTAGCTTAGCATTTTATTTAAAAATTGCTTTAACAGAACAATCTAGGTACTAAATGGTAAAAATAACTTCAGTTTATTGGATATGTAACATATCTGATAATATATATGTATGTATTAGTGGACATATATATATCAGATATTGGACATAAAATATGTATATAATATATTGGACTGTGTGTGTATGCACATGTGTATTACTGTAATCTACACTACAGGCAGGCAGAGTATTGTGAGGCTCAGTTCATTTGGTGATTGGCCTGGATTAGAATCCAGTCTTGTCTACCAGGAAAGTCTGTGCTCCTTCTTCACCATACACATACTAAAGGTATGTAGAGATGTTTCATATTGAAGAAGACAGTTTAAATATATAGTATGATTCACTCATTTATTCTACAAATACTTACTGAATTTTGATTATGTTCTAAGTGCTGTGATAATAGCTCAGTCTACACCGATGAACACAACCAAGGGGCCCCTATCCACATGGAGTTTTACTATGTTGTGGAAGAGTTTGTTAGTAACTGTTTTAGTAAGGAGGAGAACATAAACAGTTGGTATTAATAAGTTCTGTTTCAAGTCCCCAAATGCTTACTATAAGAACAGAAAAAGTAAAAATTATGAAAAATAAGAATATAATGCAGCCATGTTTATTCTTGCATTTTGTCTCTAAAGGTTGCAAAGGTATTTCTTACGGAGATATTCTTTTTACCCCTTTTTCAGATAAAGTCATTCCTCCCCACATATACACTGAGGGCTCCTTCTGAAGACTCACCATAGGTAGTCTCCCTAACCCCTCTCCCTGAGAGTTAGGGTCTCTGACTACATCTATAACTTAAAGTAATTAAGAATATTTCTGTTTTTGCAAGGAAGCCACTTAAAAAATACTGCTACCATGAGAGTGACAGAGATACTATTTTCAGGAATTGACTTTTTTTTTTGTAAACATTTCCTGCATTGTTATTAGTTGGTAACGAATTAAACATCACCTCTGAGTGTTTATTTACTTTGGGAAATATGAAATAAATGAAGAGTAGCATTTATATATCTAACTAATAATTAAAATTTATAGTCCTTCCCCAATATGTTTTCTTTCATTTCAAAATACAGTGTAACAGATTCTACTATTCATTGTCCTAGGTATCAACTAATGAGATTTAATCTATTCTTGATCTCATCTCTTTATCAACCTCTCTGCCTTACTCATGCTAAATTTGGTCGCATCTTAAATCCAACAGTCCTGTAGTTTCATGCATTACTAACCCAACCAGGCTTTGATGCACCTGTTCCTATTACAAGTGAATCTCAAAGTGAAAGATAATCATAGTCAATTTTCATTCTTTCTGAGAATGAATTTTTTTTGGTCAAGTGGAGAACTTCACTGTAAAATTTTCAGCTTCCGTTAAATGGGGCTCAGTGTAACTAGAGTTGCCCAGGTGTGCCTGACAAAGAGTGTCAAAAGGAGAAGATCAAAATAAAGGTACTAACGAAGCCAAGAATAGTTGCCTAATGTTCTTAACTCTAGATACATTTTAAAAAACTAAAATGCTTGACTGAGAAGAATTCAAGGATTTCTTAACAAGGGCTAACTCAATGTGTGGACATAATTGTACAAAAGTGTCTTACTGAAGTGCCAAATAAAACAACCAGATATAAGCTCCAATGGATGTTGCACAAATATAATTCTGTATTTCTTTAAAAAAATTATAAAATATATTTTTATTGATTTAAGAGAAGAAGGGAGGGATAGAAACATCAATGATGAGAGAGAATCATTGATCAGCTACCTCCTGTACACTCCCCACTGGGGATTGAACCCACAACTGGGCATATCCCTAGGCCCTGACCAGAGTCCAACTGTGACCTCCCAGTTCATAGGTCGATGCTCAACCACTGAGCCACGCCAGCCAGGCTCCATATTTCTTAAGATTTTGCAGCTAATAAAAAATCATTCCTAAGACATTTAGAAATTCAAATTACTGGAGATAAATCTTGGCTTCACTTCTCTTGACCTGTTCATGCTTGAACTTCCTTTTCCTGTCATCTGTTGTGGTATGATCACCAACATTTCCATTATTTACTCAATTCTTATTGACATTTTTATTTCTCTATTTACTCTGTTTTTCATTATCGCCTGAGGTCTGTAGGAGTGGAAGGCCCTATATTCAGACTTTGCTAAAGAGAAAGTTCATTTAAGTAAAACTTTTAATAGCCCAAGTTCTGGAATTTTAGGTTGGAGTTTATCCCGCCAACTTTCTCCAAGTGTAAGAAATGACTTCAGTGTGTAGAGACCTTTGTCATAACATTAAAAATGATGAGTCATTCTGTGTGGATTTCCAGGATGGAAAGCTAGTTCCTCCTGCATTACTCCCCTTATGGGCAGAGCAGAGGGTCCTCCTCTCACTCCTTCCAGACTTTAAAGAAAAGGCTATATTCCTGTTTTTCCCTACTATCAGGATGGGGTAAAATTAGGGAATTTAGACAAACAATGTCTCTTTCTAGAACCTTACCTAAATTTCTATCTATAGTTTGCTATATAAATCTTATTTATGTGTCTCAACATAGAAATATATAAGAAACTTATCTAAAATCTATGTAATTTTTTGAAACTTTGAAAAAATATGACAGCAATCCAATCTACATTGTAGAGGAAAGAACACTGAAATCTGAGTTAGAAAACCTGGATACTCAATAGTCATGGGACTGTAAGCAATGTATGAAATATCTCTAAGACCAGATTAGTTGACTCATTGGTATATTAATGACAATAACTTCTGTCCAAATTGCTAGGTTATTATTATGAGCATGAAACAAAGCAACATATGCAAAAGTGACTTAAAACCTGTGATGCCCTATACAACAGCAAAGTATTATTATTATAAGGTATAACACCTTCTTTCACTTGCCTGCAGTAGTCACCTGCTTAGCCTGTGTGCTTTGAGGACTTCATCTATGAAATTTATATTGGGAGCCAAAGGAAAGTGTGATTTGATCTAAAAAAATATTTGTCTTGTCTATATAACAGTTATAGCTCAAGGAGCAAACAAATGCATGTGTGTAAATAATTATGCATAGAAGACTATTTATAAATGGAATAGTAAAATAAGATTAGCATTATGCCCCAGTAAAGGGAATAATTACACATTTAAGGGTGAAAAGTGCAAGTCTTGAGAGATGCCTGTTCATTGGGGCCAAGACAGGTGTGTGTTTAGTCTTTCTAGCCCAGCCAAGTGGTATTGGCTCTGCTCTTTATTAATCATAGCCAGCTCCTCCCTCTGCTGTCTTTGAATGTCATTGAGAGGCTCTACCTACAATGAACTGTATTTTGGATCTTATCCTAATGAGACAGGCTAGTAACCAGGACAAGTGGAATAGGAAAACTGAGACAGAGAGTTAAACAGCTAAGCAGTTTACAGCCATCTAGTAAATTGCAAATCCTGTTTTCCCTAACCAAGGACACTTAGGAGTAAATAGTTTACATTTCTCCCCAACCAGAGGGTAAATAGCTTAAATCACCCTACTCAGGGAGACAGATAACAGAAATCCAATTAGTGCCCTTTAACAGCCACACCCAAGGACAGATGAAGTTAAGGGAATAAATCTTATTTTGGTGCATGAATATTCTATTGAGATCCTCCCCTACCAAATGCCCCATCTTTAAAAATCCCCCAAACAGAAGGACTCAGTACACACCCTCCTGGGAGCACACCCAACCCTTTCCATTTTCCCTCTTCTTCCCTCTCAGGCGTGCATCTCCCAAACTCTAAGGGACTCCTTGAGACTTGCAACGGGCACAAGACTTGCAACCAGGGGAGCAATGGGCAGTGGCGGCTCGTCCCCAGCTAACCCCCTGAACCTGTCTCCAAGGTCCCATTTTCTCTGACTTCCCAGTGAGCTGAAGCAGCCCTGCCTAGGCTCACTTCTTTCCAATAACGTTTCTAGAGAGCCAAAGCAGTCCTGCCTAGGCTCCCTCTCCTGTTGCTTCTTCTATCCTAAGCCCTTCCTTGTTTCACTGTCCCCAGCTTTAATAAACATGCTTTCAAAATCACCTGCACTCGTCTTGTAAAATCTTTCCTGCATGAAGTTGAGAACCCACACACTACCAGTGGCCCAACGCAGACCTGCTCTGGGCCTGGCCCTGTCTGGTAACACTATCAATATATTGGCAATCTGAAATGACATCAATTAAACTGAACACTCAGGCAGAGTAATTTATTTGCACTGATTTGGACTCACCACTAGACATCAGAATTAGTACCTTTTTCCATGCCACACTTGATTCACTAGTAAACATACAAAGGCTACATCCCCTGAAATAATCAGCACATTGCAGTGCCTTCGGCTTTGCTCTGGGCCACTCACCTTAGCTTGCTTGCTTTCCTTCTTTGACCAAAGACTCCCACGTGTGTTTGTGGGCACTTTTATATTTCTGTAATCAGCCTGTACAAGTGTGTGCAGCCTGTAGGCTATACTCTCCCTCCTGATGTTTTCCAGATACACCCATCCACCATCCACAAAGGTAAGCGACAGACTGTTCAAAGCCCAGTTCAGAATGGGCAAGGGTCACTGTACCTCTTATGTCTCCTGTGCAAACATGGCTGCTGCTTGCCGATGTTTATATGCTGGTGTGAGTTTGCTAACATTCTGCTCAATCTCTGGAGGTTGTGTTTATTCAACCATGACTTGTGGGTCTTATACTATGTGTATGTTTAGGGCTTAGAGTAGAGAATAATTACTGGTATTTCTTTAGTTCTGAACTACTTCTTCCAAAATCCAATTGCATATTAGTATTACTCAGTCACTATGTATTCTTGCCTGTGGCATGCTGTTTAAACATTTTGATATCTCTGTTTTTGAAAGAATGTATTTAAAATACCTTTGCAATGGTAAGTGTGCAGAGCCCACCAGAATAAATCTGTGACAGTTTCCTGCCAAATGAGTACCACGATATAGCATATTAAAAATTTAATTGAGATTGAATGAAGTCATTTTAAAATTAGCAGAACAGCAACAAGTAATAAAATTACAGTAGTGTTTGGCACATGTTCACATAGTCACAAGTCTAACTTTTACTTGCTGAAATGGCAAATGTGATGTATCTATGATCTATTGATCATATTTAAGTTTCCTAGAACTAAAAGTTCAGGTCTAATTATGCTTGGTTAAGTTTTAAATTTTGGGGAGGAATATTTATATTTTCAAAAATTCCCAGGTCAGAAATTTTACATAACACTTAAAAAATAAATCTCTATTTCATCTGTCATTAAAATGCAGTGGAAATTTTCAGAAAGGTTACATTCTATCTTACTGTTCATGGGTAGCTTTCTGGAATGCTGTTACACACCTTACAAAGTACTTCTTACAAACATGTTTAACATGTATGTGTTTAGAAGAACATAGGATAGTGGCAGTAGTAGATATCAAGAGGAAAATATCCATAGCTGTGAAAAAAATCTACCTTTTTACAATATTTGCATTCTTGACATTTTCAATGTCCATAGTTCTAGAAATGCAATGCTTTTTCATTGAGTTAATAGCAATTTCAGGAATACGTCTCATACAGACTTACATTTCAAACATTATATGAGTCACTTTCTAGAATGTGATATAAGTTTCTTTTCTTCTTTGTGTATTTTCCTTCAAGAAGTGTATGGTGAATATGAATTGCTTTTTTTTTTACGAGAAAATGTATTTAATTATCTTATCAATTTTATAAATACCAAGCAATATCCAACACAACATTAGCTAAAAACTATTATATCTTCATACAATGAAAACATATTCAGTCATTAAAACTCTTGTTATAAAGAATATTAGTGACAGGAGAAAAAACAAATAATATATTACATGATAAAAGCCAGCTGCAAAATAGTAAAAATTAAATTTTGGAAAGAAAATTACATGTGTATACACAGATAGATAAAAATACACAATGAAATATTAACTGTAATTGGCTCTGACTGGTAGGAATGTGAATGCTTTTGTTTGTTTTTTAAACTCTTTTACATTTCCTAAATTTCTTTGAGAATTATATATTATTTCAAAAGCAGGAAATACATATACTTTAACATAATAGAGTATATAGTGCTTATATATGACATTTAAAATTCTACATTACAGGCATGACAGAGTACTGGAAATGTAGGCATAGGGATCAGAAGAAGTAAATTCACAAAAGTATAAAACAGTACATTATGTTTGGTGAAGGGCAAGTAGGTCTATAGACTTGAAGAGATGGACAGGGCCAGAGCTCATCAACTAAGCTAAGAAATTCAAAATCTTTGCAGGGTGACCATACATACTGATTTACTGGAGAAAGCCCCATTTTAGTCCTATTTTAGCAGCATAATTATTAAAAGCATCCCCTTTTATTATCAAAATTATCTGGATTTAGGTGATAAATTATGTGGTTATCTATATAGCTACTGGGAAACCAATGAAAACTTACTACTAGGAGATCAACACAACCGGATTTACATTTTGGAAAGAGACTCTTGGCTGCATTGTGAAAAATGAATTTTAGGAGGGTGGAGGGAGTGTGCAGGAGTGTGGGCAGGGTGGTTGTTAGGATACTATTGCAAAGTTTATGGGCACTAAGTTGGTAGCACTAGCGTTAGAGATGGAGGAGACAGGAGAGAAAATTCATATAGAAGAACAGATTTAGACATTCAGCTAAGAGAAATTTCAGATGTAATTTGTAGAAAATTCTAGAGCAGTACTGTGCAATAGGACTTTCTGCATTGATGAACATGTTTTCTATATTTGTGCTGTGCAATGTGGTAGTTTTCACTAACCTCACGTGGCTAGTGAAAACTAGTGAAATTGAATTTTAAATTGTATTAAATTTTACTTAATTTAGATTTGAATTTCAATAGCTCCATGGACCAGGGCTTATTTACTAGACACAATAACTCCTAGCTCTTTATCTGTAAGATATGAGAGAGAGATCTGGCCTGGAGATGTAGCTTTGTGAAGGACCAGTTGGGTATTGGTTGAGTAAATGCATTTGGCCAGCAGAGCTTGTATATTGAGAAGAGAGGAGGGTGCCATATTTAAGAGATTGGCAGGCAGAGGAAGAGGAACCTGCAAAGAAGAGACTAAATGTTAGTAAAAGGGTTGGGGGAGTCTCAGGAGAGGGAGTTGATTTGCTAGTCAAAGAAACTGAGAGTGTCAAGAAAGGAGTGATTAACAGTAATCAAAACTCTTATGCTGTTGGACATTTAAGGAAAATGGAGATATTTTGCAAGGACTGAAGTTAAGAGAATACAGAGGCAGGGAGACATTTTGAAGTCAGTAGAAGAGTCTGGGTCTCAAAGAGTTTATTAGCATCTGAATTAGGATAATGCAGTTGAAAGTTTACTCTCAAAGGTGGCCATAAGGGAGAGAGTTCAGAAATAAAATCAGTGGAATGTCACAATTTAATCTTCTGAGAGTAAAGGGGATGGGATTCAGAGTTGACTAAGAGGGAAAGTTAGTGAAAAGACAAGTTATCCTCTTTCTCTCAGGGTGAAGTTATACAGTTGAAAAGGTTGAAACAAACACTGAGTGGCCAGATTATTATGACCACTTGACGTTTGTAGGCAAATTAGCTATAATTTTGCGCTGAAGTTGCTAGAGAGCCAGACCATTATAAATAGGGAAGCGGGTTGTTTACCATGACAGTAGAAGTGATTTTTTTCTGAACATATGGGTAAACAACGTGATTTAACAGCCTTAGAACATGGGATAAATATACTATAAACTCAGCCTAATTTCACCCACTACTACTATGCCCCAATCCTTAAGGAATTGTACAGATTTCTTGATACAGCTACTTTCTTTTCTTTTAAAAAAAGAATATATTTTTTATTGATTTCAGAGAGGAAGGGAGAGGGAGAGAGAGATAGAAACATCAATGATGACAGAGAATAGTTAATTGGCTGCCTCCTGCATGCCCCACACTGGGGATTGAGCCGGAAACCTGGTCATGTGCCCTGAATGGGAATAAAACCATGACCTCCTGGCTCAGAGGTTGACACTCAACCACTGAGCCATGGCGGCTGAGCTACAGCTACTTTCAAAAGAACTGATGGCTTATGCCAACCAGGAAGGAAACTGTTTCATAAGTGCAAGGAACTGTGTTTGTTTGTTTGTTTTTTTCCTTTCTTTCTTCTTTTATGAATTCAGAAAAGAACCTGGAGGTTTGTTTACCATCTCAGTAGGGTAACTGAAGCAAAGGCCCACAAATGAAAGAAAGGTGGAACCCAAGAAAGGAAGACAGAATCAAAACATTCTCCTTTCTCCCCATCCCCAAATAAAAAGAATTATAGAAAAAAAAACCCTTCAAAGAACAAAGTTTATTTAGGGACTGGAAAGAAGCACATAGTTCTGTATTAATCTGTCAACTGCATTTGGTGAGGCAACATGCCGTGGTGCATTAAACAATTGAACTGGTTGTCCACCCAGTAGACTTAGGTTCTAGTGTTGATTCCATTGTTAATTAACTATATGACCTTGGCATGTGTGCCATTGAACTTTTCTGGGTACCAGCTACTCATAAAACTAGACTAGTGTTCAAGTTTATATTTTCAATTTCAAAATTCTAGTAGTATAAAGGCAAGTTAAAATTATATCTCACATGTTAAAATAAGTCTGGGTACATGAAACTGTGCTAAATTTTGTTGACTATGTCACAAAATTTCACTCACTGCTTCAATGAATATATTTTAAATGAATTGAATAGCTGTGTTAGCCACTCATCTATAGCAAATCAGTCTGAAATGGATAGTACAAAGAAAACCTGAGTTTTGTGAAGTTAAAGAATGTAAAATATATAAGGAATTATTTTCAAGTTATAAAAATATAAATCATGAGGTTGTACCTAGGCCGAGAACCTGAATGACAAGTTTTAGTTCAAAGAAACTGTTGAAAGCTTCTTAATGGTGCTTGAGGGACTAGACAGGTTGGTGGTTAAGGAATGCAATACTTTTAATCTTTGGTTTCAATTTTTATTCAATTCAAAGAAGGAAGGAAGGAAGGGGAGAGAGAGAGAGAGAGAGAGAGAGAGAGAGAGAGAGAGAGAGAAAGAAAGAAAAAGAAAGAAAGAAAGAAGAAAGAAAGAAAGAAAGAAAGAAAGAAAGTCAAAAAGAGAAAGGAAATCAGTTAATCAGTTGTTCATTGTTGCAAGAAAAGTTGAGTGTGGTATGTATGGGGGGATCACTTTGTAAAGTATATGATTGTCTAATTACTATGGTGTACACCTGAAACTAATACAAAATAATACTAAATGTAAACTGTAATTGAAAAAAAATTAATTCTCCCCAGAAAATATCTCTCCAACAGAATAAATAAGTGCTCAAAGTCCTTAATCTTTCAGTAACTGTGTGACCTTGGGCAAGAAATACCACAACTCTGGGCCTCCATTTCCTCATCAGGGGTTTAGGCCTGTACCTTTTAAAAGTCCCTTCCAACTATAGTGTTTCACTTTAGTGCATATACTCAGTTGTAGGGAACTATTTTCAGCAGACTGAGAAAAATAAAAGCAGTCTTAACAGTTAATGTTTCCCAATCTTCCAGCTAAAATGGATAGAGGTGCCAGGCATCACTAAATCTTCCCAAGGAGGGAGTCTGAGGATTCACCTCTTCTATGCTCTCTGCCACCCTCTCCCTAACAACATCAGTCCAAGAAGAAAGATGTGCTCATCTCTACTGCAGAAGGCAAAGGAAAACCTCTGTTAGAGAATGAATGTGGGAGAGAGCTAAAAAATATCCTGAAACACTGGACCTGTCGAAATTCTTGTATTTTCTGCAATTAGTAAATGTTTAACAAAGATTTATTATAAGTAATTAGCCTCTCCACACTCATGCAGTTTGATTAGTCCTTTGAAGCACCGAGTTACTCTGCAATGACATGAGAAATATCCTTGTCAAAGAGAACGTTTGCCCTGGTGCTCATGTGCCAAGCTCCTTCCTTATACCAAAATAAAAAAAATTATTTTCTTTGAAGATATTGCAAGTTTCCAAGAAATACAATTTTTTTTTCTGAAAGTAAGGGGTTTTCTCTCAAAATTTTTTCTTTCTGGGGCTGGGTTGGGCAATAATTTCACTATAGGAACTATGCTCATCCACATGCTATGCGAGATTCTGGAATTGCAATGGTCCGCATGTGTGAGATTTCCAGATGTCACTTGAGTTTGGACTGTCATTAAAGGCAGAGTGAGGGTAACAGAAGTTCATTCTGTTTAGTTTCCCAGGGTGCATATTACTTCATTGTTTCATGTAATCATAACTAAAATGATAGCGTGTGATGACTCTTTCCAGAATTGTTGTATTTTTCCTTTTATTATAGAGATTGATAAAACACTTTAAGTGATACAAGAGGCAGTTCTTTCTTTTAGTATTAAAACTTGTGGGATTTAAAATATATAATTTGAGTTTAATGTTCTTGACCATTGGGTGTTAGGCATAGCTCACTTGTAACTGCTTTTTATACTTGCATCTTGATTGGTTGGGGCTACAGTATAGAACTTAACCTTTTTTTGCACAGAAACATTACAAAATCTCTTGACTACCTGGCACCACAGACATTGAATATGGGCATTTCTTGAAATCAATGAAACAGTCCATTATCCACAAATTCTGACTGCTTGCTTCCTAACATCTACCACTTTATTAAAGCAACTTTCTTAAGTATCACTCAAAAGCCAATGATCTTAATCAATCTTAATTTTCCAGGACCACTATTCAAACAGGATTTGGCTAATGAACTCTTCCAAGTTCTTCCCTTTTGAAACTCTCCTTCTTTCATATGTCAAACATCATTACTCTAGTTCTTATCCTTACATTTCACCTTTCCTATTTTATTTTTGTTGAAAATTTTTTTCCACTTTCCTCCCTCTTCAAACTTGACACTTTTTCTCCACATATTTCTGGAATGTGACCTCTTTCTTATGGCTTCATCTACCATTCCTAGTATGATCATTCTAAATTGAAATCTCTGGCTCTGATTTGATATCAGAGTTACACTCTTGAGTCACCAGTTGCTTATGATATGTCTATAACTTTTGTAATCTGTGTTTGTAGAGGTAAAGTGTATTTATAATGAGTAAACTGCATTGAAAAGTCACTAGTAGTTTTTAGCTACGGAAGCAGAAGTTTGAAGAAGATCTTTGCTTTCTTAAGTTATACAACTGCTAGAGGCCCGATGCACGAAATCCGTGCAAGGGGCTCGGCCCTCGCAGACTGGCTTCATCTAGAAGGTCGTCCAGATGGTTGTTCTGCTGTTCAGTCTAATTAGCATATTAGCTTGTTATTATATAGGGTAAGGCTAATATTTAATCTTGGGGTGGCTCTGAATGATAGTGAAGTTGTCTATCTGAGATATGTCAAGTGTTCTGTTTAAGAAGATAACAATATTTTCTTATGTCAATATACATACTACTGATAAAATTTTATGACAATAAATTAGAAAATTCTGATGGAGTAAATAAGTACTTTTAAAACCACAACTTAAAACTGATGCAAGAAAACAAAGTCTGGATAGTTCTATTTAAGAAATGGAATCCCTCTTATAAAATCTTCTCAGAAAGAAATATCCAGGCCCAGCGAATGCTCCATTTATTTAAGGAAGTGATATTACCCACAGCCACTTACCAGGCCATTACAAAAATGGATCAACAACCATTCTCACTAATGAGCATAAAAGTAGAAATCCCAGGCACAATATTAGAGAAGTGAATCTACAGTGTGTTAAAAGAATGATATTTCACCAGTGTTACAGATGTGGCCTGTGGGAAGGTCAACTTGCCCCTTTGAGTATATGCATTTCTTGCCTGCGGGCATTCTCTGGAGCTGCAGAAGACCCTCTCCCTCAATGCGTGGAGGCCACAGATGCCAGAGAATTAATACTTGCCATGAACAGTCCTCAACAACTGATTGATTGGTGGGGTAGTATAGGTTTTAATATTTTTCAGTCCCCTCAACTGAGGTGGGATAAATCTGAGACATGGGCTACACCGTTTCCCAGAGTTTCTTGGTGGATTTAAGCTCTAGTCACCCCACCATGGTCACTGGCTTGATAATTCACCCTTTGCTGGCTTCCTTCCCTTCCCTGTCTCACTCTCTCCACTATCAGAAGTTTTTTCAACTCCCTAATAAACTACTGACAACCAAATCCTTGACTCGGGGTCTGCTACTGGGGGAACTTAAGCTAAGACAATAATGAAGTTGGATTATTCCAACAACACAAGGTAGTCTTAACAATCTAAAATCAATGTTTAATCCATCACATTTACAGAATGGAGAAAAAATCATCATAAAATTATCTTAATAGGTACAATAAAAGTATTTTCAACATAACCATACTTGTTTATGGTAAAAAAAATCTTAACAAACCAGGAAGAGAAGGGAATTTATCAATCTGACAAATAATATATACAGAAAAGTCCTATAGTAAACATAATTTCTTAGTAATGAAATATTTATTTCCTTAAGCTAAGAGACAAAAATATTGCTCTTACCACTTTTATTCAAGATTGCACTAAAGGTCCTATAACGCAAGAAAAAAAATCAAGGATTGGCACAAAAGAAACAAACCCTTATTCACAGACAAAATGATTGTTGACATAGAAAATCCAAGAGAATGTACATATAAATTATTTGAATTAATAAGTTAATTTCACAAAAATCACAATATAGGGTTAACATAAAAACAAATTTCATTATCAGCTACAAAAAACCTAGAAAATAAGATTTAAAACATAATACTATGGAAAATAGCATCAAAAGCAACAGATACCTAGGAATAAACCTAACCAAAAATGAGAAAAATTTCCACCCAAAACTATAAAATGCTACCAATATAAGCTAAAGAAGAACTAAATAATTTTCCACGTTTAGTAATTGTAAGACTCAATATTGTAAAGCTATTAATTTTTCTCAGATTTGTCTGTAGATATAAGTAAAATGTAATTTCAATAACAAATTTAAAAAATGATCTTTGTTTGTTTGCCCTGGAAAATTTGACAAGCTGCTTTTCTATTAATGTGTAAATGTAAAGACTCAAGAATAGCCAGGATGATCTAAAAAGAAGTATAAAAGACTTAAATGATCAGGTATGAAGATCTATTATAAAGCTACAGTAATTAAAATAGTGAGGTATTGATGTGAGGATATTTTAAAAGGTGAAGAAGATAATGGAATCCAAAATCTACCACAAATATATGGTAACTGATTTATGTTAAAGGTGCTCCTGGTAGGGGTAGGGATAGGGCAGATAGAGATGAGAAGAAAAGCCTTTTAAATGGTACAGGATTGATTGCATATCTAAATGGAGAAAAAGGAAACATTTATCCTTACATACTAACTAAATGAAACAAGAAAAGATAGTATGAATAGTTCTATTCAAGAGATGGCATCTCTGATTTAAGACATTCCCAGAAATAAATATCCAAGCCCAGTGAATGCTCCAGATATTTAAGGAAGAAATATTACCAATAGCCAATTACCAGGCCATTACAAAAAAAATAAGGATCAACAGTCTAATAATATCACTCATAAACATAAAAGCAAAATCCTAAACACAATAATAGCCACTAGAATGCTATACTATGTTAACCATAGAAAACATAACACCACACACACAGAAATAGATTGTAAATCTAAATGAGATAAGTAACCTGATAAAATCTCTAGAAAATAATATGGAGATTCCAAAACTCTAGTCTTGGAAATAAAGAGCCAACTGACCAACAAACCTCTAAGATTCTTGAGGCTATAGGGCAGTGATGGTGAACCTTTTGAGCTCAGCGTGTCAGCATTTTGAAAAACCCTAACTTAACTCTGGTGCCATGTCACATATAGAAATTTTTTGATATTTGCAACCATAGTAAAACAAAGATTTATATTTTTGATATTTATTTTATATATTTAAATGCCATTTAACAAAGAAAAATCAACCAAAAAAATGAGTTCGCGTGTCACCTCTGACACGCGTGTCATAGGTTCGCCATCACTGCTATAGGGCACAGAAAATAGGTAAATGAATGATATCATGCTGTGAACCCATACCTGCACAACTAAAATATTGTATGACAATAGGAGACTCACATAAAGGCCGTTTGCTAAACTGAAGGATGACAAGCAAAAATGGAGTGAGCAGAAGAAAATTATAAAAACCTCACAAACTAAAACTTCATGATTCAGTGTAATTCTGGAATTCCAAGTGCTAATAGGCAGAACACCTTTACTTGAGTATAGCTATTTATGAATAATGGTAATGGGTAGAGTATGATTTTAAATGATGAAGTCACAAATAGCTGTGGTCTCTGCAAATAGGACTACAGCTGCCAACCATAGAATAGTCTTTATGTGTGTACAGTGTGGAAAGAACAGTTGGTCATGGAAAGGTTTTTTCAGCCACACCTGTTCACTCAGATAACAATCACCACCATTAGTATTATCTCTAAATATAAAGGTAAATATATATATTTGATAGTATCTATGTCTACATCTATACACATAACTTATAAATGAGTTAGATTGGCTAATTTCATTCTTTTTAAAGAAGACTACAATCCATTATAGACACTGGATAGAAACTGGCAAATCTCACTTATGTAGTGGGATCTTAGTTGAGCTGATTCTTTCAGTCATCAGCGCGGTCTCATTTATGAGTACAATGCCGGTAGAACCTTGTTATGAAATGACTCATTAATTATATCGAGTCAGTTATATCATGGATCAGATCACATCTCCTGAAGTACAACAACCACATATCGTAAGCCTGAAACAATGCAATTGGCTCATTAATCATTCACTCACTCAATAATTCATTCACTCACTCATTCAACAAATGCATATCAAGTGCCTCCTAAACTGGAGGGATTATGAGCAACAAGAAGATGAATAATTCATAACCTTTGTCCACAATTATCCTAAGAAAACTAGTTTTATATTGTGAGATTGGTACCCTAGAACTCAAATTTTTTGTGTAAATACTAATATCTATTATGAAATATTTTCATCCTAGTTTTTTTAGAAACATCTATGGCATCCTTCTCAAAACAGGTTTTAGAACATCTATTATATTTTAAATAAAAATAAAATAAAAGGCCAGCAATAAGTATCAGTGTGCTATTTGTATTAAAAAACTGATTATTTGTCTTCATTACAATTATGAAGTTGAAAACATGTGTAGCTACAGGGTGAAAACTGGTTAGAACTTCTTGTTTCTCAAGTCAGATTTAATCCAAGCTATTAATTATGATTACAACTCAAGATACTTAATTCTCATGATTTAAGATATATCTATGCACTTTAAAATATGCTTAAGTGGAGTATATTTTTCTGGTTAAAGTTATAGAAATGGTAAAGTTTGCCTGCTATAAGGTACTCTTCCTCTATCAAAGGTTATAGTTTAGGAGTTATTTAAAACAAATAAAATGATTTTTTATTCAACTGTAGAAGCTGGTAATATCAGTTATTGCTTAACAAATCATCCCTAAACTTTGTGACAAAAAATGATTTTATTTGTTCAGTTTTCCTGATCATCTGGGTGGCTCTTATATTCTGAGACAATTTTGGTAATCTCTACAGAGCTGGCAGTTCAAGTGAGGCTGGATGGTCTAAGATGATTCCTTTGCATGGCTCCTTTTTGTGCCAGATGGGCTCTCATTCTCCATTAGGATAACCTGGACTTCTTCACAGGGTGGTGGAAGATTTCCCAGAAGCAAAAGAGGGCAAGCATCAAAGTACAAGCCCCATTCTAGTCTCTGCCTGCTATCGTGTTGGCTGATGGCCTTTTGACCATACCAAGTAAAAACAAAACAAAACCCTAAGATTCAAGAAAAATTCTCCCTCTTGTGGGAGGACAGCAAAGCCACATTGCACAAAACTGTTCTTTCAGAAATAGGAGCAATTTATAGACATTTATTTGTAACTGTCATAGAGTGTTCTACAACAATCAACTTCCCTCTCTTCTGCCAAGGAATGTCAATGAATATATTTAAATATTAAATAATCTATAGATTAATTCCAGTTCTTAAAATTTAAAAGGTAAGCAAATATTATTGATCTAAGAGTTGTTTTTAAAAAGCAGTACTTATAATTAGATATTAAGAAACATTATTAAGAAAAACAATAAAAATTTAAAAATTATTTTGACTGTAATACTCATGGTGAGTTGATTGGGATAAAGAAAGGTTGAACTTTAACTTAACCTTAGCCTGTTTAGCCTTAGTAGGCCACTCACTATCTTTTAGTTTGTATAATATATACAGGTCTCTGTTGTTTTTTTCTTTTCTCTGCTTATTCTTTTTGTTCCACTTTCTGTGGGTCATACCTTCATCCACACTCACCCATATTATGATGATTCCCAATCTAAATGTCCAACTTTGACCTGTCTTCTGAGTGACAGATCTACTTAATTTATTGACTCCTTGATTATCTCTAGAATGCTATCCCCATAGGCATGCAGAACTCAGCCTGTCCAAATCTGAACTCATTGCCTTTGCCCAAACCCTTTTCTCCTACTACAATGTCGACAGTGGTAATGCCAAAGCTCATTCCACGTCCAAGCTGGAAACTAGAGAATTATCTTAGGCTCTTCTTCTTCTTTCTCTTCAATCATTGCCCCCTTCTCATTAATCACCAAGTCAGTGGTTTTGACCATTTAATATTTCTTGATTTCATTTCCTACAGTTCTACTCCATTTGTCTCCATCAGACTCCTCAGCTCATCTCCCTGCTTTCAAGTTTTATCCAAACTCCCTAATCCTTCTAGAGCATTTGTTCTAAAACATAAATTTCATCTTATATAATAAAAGGCTAATATGCAAATTGACCAAATGGCGGAATGACCTGTCGCTATGATGTGCACTGGCCACCAGGGGCAGATGCTTAATGCAGGTGCTGACCCCTGGTGGTCAGTGCACTCCCATAGGGGTAGTGCCGCTCAGCCAGAAGCTGGGCTTATGGATGGTGAGTGCAGCTGAGGGCTCCCAGTGTAGGCCGGGCTGAGGGACCCCTCCCCCCCGAGTGCATGAATTTCATGTACCAGGTTAACACAGGACAGGTGGGGTAACCCACTACTTTCCTTACAATACACAATTATCACATATCATATCTCATATAACCAGCTAGTAATTGGCATTTACTTAGGTCATCTCTGTTGTTTATCTGTATGATGTTAGCAATTAACCCAGTCCCTGACACAAAGTAAGTTCTCAGTACTTTAATGATTATTGCAATTGAATGAATTGATTGAATGAATGAGTAGACGACAGTATGAGGGGGGTATAATTAGATTAGAGCCAGCCACCTGTCTTGGTTACATCCTCATCCAACACACACACACACACAAACACACACACACACACACACACACACACACACACACGATGGAACTATTTATTATTAAGAAATAATTTATGTAAGCCTGGATATTGGAAGGAATGCATTTAGAGTTTAAGTCAAGATTAAGCTCAGGGTGAGAGTGAGATCAGTTTGAAATGGGAATAACTCTGCTTCTAAAAATTTGGGGAACATTTATTTATCAATTATTTCATAATATAAAAAAAGGAGCTCTGTTAGAAATTTGTCTCAATATATTTGAGAAAATTTGTTTTCTTTATTATTTGCTACAAACTGTCCAACTCTTTGGATTCTTTCTAAACAATAATCATTTCTCCCTGGATAATATTCAGTATTTTCCTAGAGAATTCAAACTAGTTTTAATACTTGTCTAAGAAGGCATATTAGGAATGTAAATTTAATGTAAATAATTACACTTTTTCAAAACCCAATTGAAGTCCTTTTGGAATATCTGCTGTTTCAGATTATTCAGATCAATGCTTCTAGCATCTAACCATAGATAATTATTTGTAGGTGAATAGTAAATTGAACCGAATTTTCTACATTTATAAGCATTTGGTGGTAGCAATTGATGTTTCTCAATTCTCATTTTGGACTATTCTACTTTGAAGAAGAGATTGTTATTTTATCGATGGAGTTCTTTTGATTTGCATCTTTATAATACATCAAAAGTGCTGTTAAGAGGATATTTCTATCATTTGTATACATTGTGTATAAAAGTCATCTTATATTACTTTAAGAATACCTACTCAGTGAAAGAAGAGCTCTGTAACTAACTTTCTGTCCTACTGTCTTTCTTTTCCAGACATAATAGGCTCCAAGTCAACTTCCTCATTCTTCCCAGCCCATTTCTCCACCATTCACCTTGAACCACCAACTGCTCCATTTTTTTTTCTTTATGCTCAGGCAATTATTTTTTCTTCTGTTTCATAAGAAAGTGAAGCTATTAGACCAAACACTTTTAACTTTCTGCTATTAAATGGATAAATTTGTCAGTGACTATACTCTTTCTTATCTTCCTTCTTCCTTTCACAAAGCAATAGGAGTTCATCCCAGCTAAGGCCTGACATAGCACCTTTGTCTAGTACCTTTCTCTCTATCAGTATTTAAATACACTCAAGACTGTCCCATCTTTTAACCTCACATTCTAGTCCAGCCTTTGCACTAACTCTCACTTTTGCTCCAGATCCAAATTTCTTGATAGGGTTGGGTATATTCATTGTCTCCATTTCCTTCCTCCTGACCCAAATTTCTAAAAAGAAAACATTTTAATTTCAACATGTGTGAATTCATGCTTTATGAATATATATAAATCATATAATAATTTAATTTCAATATTCATATATATAAAAGTATATGTAAGTTGCACTTCCTTATGGGAGAGAAAATACCACAATCTTTTAGTATCTCTAAAATGTTTCTGGAACTCTTTTCTAGTGCTTTGTAATTCCACCAACTTCTAGTTTCTCATTAACATCTCTGATTGCTGTCACTTACTCTGCAGGGACTTTAAATGTTGGTGTTCACTGGGGTTCTAGCACCCCTTCTCTTCTCATTCTGACCACACTCTCTGGATGAGCTCATCCACATCTAAGCTTCAGTTTTTGTTTCTGTGATATGCCTCCCAAATCTTCATCTGGGAGTAGACCTCTTTCCTGAATTCTTTATTAGAATGCTCCACTATCTACTGGAAGTCACTGCTCAGATAGATACTAGGAGATGATTCAAGCTCAGTGTGCCCTCAAATGGTCTCAATATATTTCTCTACAACTCTTTCCTCCCTCAGTTCTCACTATTTTAGTAAATGACACTGTAGACCAAACTGGAAATGTGAAATTCTGATATACCTCTTTCCCACTCCTTCATTGTCACACCAATAACCACGTCCCAGGAATCTGCTTCCTTTTATGCCCTGATACGCTGTTTGAGGCCACCATAATTTATCTTCCAATTTACTACAATAATTTAATTGGTTTCCCTGCAGTCTGTTTTCCAATTTAGCACCAGAGTGATTTTTTTAAAGCAATGTGATCCTGTTTCTCCCCTGTTTAAAATCAATACTTTTACCATGACTTCAAAACTCTCCATGGAATATCATTCAGTGCTTAAAAGAAATGAGTTATCAAGCCATGGGAAGACATGAAGGAACTTTACATATTTATCATATTACTAAATGAAAGAAGCCAATCTGAAGACTCCACACTATCTGATCCTAACTATACAACATTCTGGAAAAGGCAAAATCATGGAGGCAGTAAAAAGATCAGTGGTTGGCAGGAGTTGGGGAAAGAGAGGAATAAATAGGCAGAACACAGAGGATATTTTAAGGTAGTGAAATTATTCCATATCATGGTATAATAGTGGATACGGATCATTATACGTTTGTTAAAACCCATAGAATGTATGACACTAAGAGGGAAACATTGCAAACTATGGACTTTGGGTGATAATAATGTGTCACTGTAGGTTCACTGACTGTTACAAGTGTACTACTCTGGTGTGGGGATGGTGATCGTGAGGGAGGCTGTGTCCATGTGAGGACATGGTATATGGGAACTCTGTGCTTGCTGCTCAATTTTGTTGTGAACCTAAAACTTCTTTAAAAAATAAAAAGTATTAAAACACATGCACACAACCCTCCATGGTCTGGCTTTTCATATTTCTTTAAATAATTCCTGCTTCATTCTGCCCTTGCTATATTTTTTTTTCATGTGAAGTTTCTCTGTTTCTTTGAACTAGCCATGTTCTTGTTCATCTCTGAGCCTTTGCCCCTCTCATCTGACTTTTCCTCTCCACTTGCTATCTTCTTGTCATCCTCTATTATTTATCATACTGCATTGTTAATGCATTTTCACTTGTGTCTTTCTTGACAGACTCCAGTACTGGACATATAAAAACTGAACAAATGAATGGGTGACATAGGGCTTGAAAAAAATTTCCCCCATTCTTATCAAGATCTAACCTGGTTTTAGTTTCAACTGCTCTGAGCTCTTTAAGAAAACATTTAAAAATAATAATAATAATAATCACCAAAGTTGCCAGATTTAATAAGAACAACAAAAAGTACGGGACCCAGATAAATTTGAATTTCAGGCAGATAATGAATGGCGTTTTAGTATAATTATGTCCCCAGTTATGTAATATTTTTATAACATTTAATTCAATATTTTATAAATATCTGGGGACATTTGTACTAAAACTCTATTCATTGTCTGGAATTCAAATTTAACTGAGCTTCCTGTATTTTATCTGACAATCCTACTCAGGCCCAACAACTCGTTCCTGGTCACTGGAGTCATTTGTTTAAACACAGATGACAGACCTGGGTAACTGCCTCCATATGAGTTCTGTTCAGTCAATTTCTGCTAAGGACTCCCCTTTTTCCTCACAAACATTCATTTTTCAGTGCTTGCAGCAGACCATTTTGTCTGTTCCCATGGAGAAAGATTTTGTCAGTTACTAGGGGGAAAAAGTGTTGCCTTTAAACTATTGCCTTGTTTTTTGAAATGGCGTTATTGACATATAACTCACATACCATACAATTTACCCATTTAAAGTGGGAGATGCAAATCAAAACGACAATGTGGTACCATCTCACACCTGTAAGATGAATGGCTATCATCAACAAATCAACAAATGACAAGTGCTGTCAAGGATATGGAGAAAAAGGAACCCTCATGCACTGCTGGTGGGAATGCAGACTGGTGCAGTCACTGGGGAGAACAGTAGGGAGTTTCCTCTAAAAATTAAAAATGGAACTCCCATTTGACCCAGTGATCCCACTTTTGGAATATATCCCAAGAAATCAGAAACACCCATCAGAAAGGATACATGCATCCCTATGTTCATAGCAGCACAATTTACAATAGTTAAGATTTGGAAACAGCCTAAGTGCCCATCAGGAGACGAGTAGATTAAAAAACAGTGGTACATCTACACAATGGAACACTATGCTGCTGTAAAAAAGAAGGAACTCTTACCATTTGCAACAGCATGGATGGACCTGGAAAGCATTATACTAAGCCAAATAAGTCAGTCGGAGAAAGATAAATATCACATGATTTCACTCATTTGTGGAATATAATGAACAACATAAACTGATGAACAAGAATAGAGCCAGAGACATAGAAGCATTGAACAGACCATCCAACCTCAGAGGGAAGGCGGGAGGGCGGGGGCGATAGGAGAGCAACCAAAAGACTTATATGCACGCATATAAGCACAACCCATGGACACAGACAATAGAGGGGTGAGGGCATGTGCTGGGGGAGAGGGGTGGAAACGGCCTGGGAGAGGTCAAGGGGGAAAAGGAGATATATGTAATACTTTAAACAATAAAGAATTAAAAAAATAAAATAAAGTGCACAACTTAGTATATTCACAGAGTTGTGCAACTGTCACCACAATCTGACTTAAAAATATTTTCATCACCCTAAAAAGAAACCTCGTACCTGATAGCAGACACTCTCCATCCCTCACAGGTCCTCAACCCTAGGCAATCACTAATCTACTTTCTATCTGTCTGGATTTGGACATTTCATTTAAATGGAATCATACAATACATGGTCTTTTGTGACTGTCTTTCTTCCCTTAGCAAAGATTTACAAGGTTTATCCATGTTGTAACATGTATCACACTGCATTATTTTTTGTTACCAAATATTATTCTACTGTGGCCTGGATATACCAATTTTGTTTACCCATTCATCAGTTGATGGACATCTGAGTTGTTTTCACTGACTTTTGCCACAGCAACATTCTAAAATTGATTTTCATCAATTTTGTGTTTATGGTCTATGGTCAAGCTTTATGGAAAAAGCAGAGAAAATGCTCTTCTTGTTTTAATAGTTGTATAATTTTAAAAGTAATTCTTTTGAAATTTCAGTGGATTCTCTGATCTATCCTTGTTTTCTTTTTGATTAAGGTATTACATATGTGTCCTTATCCCCCCATTGTGCTCCCCCCCCAACTCATGCCCTCACCCCCCTGGTGTCTGTGTTCATTGGTTAGGCTTATATGCATGCATCCAGGGTCCTTTGGTTGATCTCTCCCTCTTACCCCCATCCTCCCCTACCTTCCCTCTAAGGTTTGACGGTCTGACATCTAAATGCTTTCTTTCACGTGGGAATGGTTTAAGTAAATACAGAGGTATATTGGGTATTGTGATAAGCAACTTCAGATTTTGTCAAGCTGTACCATTCTGAGATGTCTCAGAAACTTTAAACTTGAAAATACTTGGTGAAACAGGTTTGTCCAATAATACTTACCATGACTACAGAAGATATTATAGACTAGGCCACCTGGAATTGATTATAGTCTTTGGCACAGATATGTTAAATCGTGGTGTATGGCTGGAGTTTTTTATGGTGTATAGATATATATCTTTAATATAACATATTCTGATATAATCTGTGGATGACTGCACCCAGGATGGTAAATCAAAATATAAAATCGAAATATAGAAAGACAAGAAAGAAAAGGATGTTTGAGTCTTCACCCACACAGAAACGCCATGTTAAAAACAAATAATTTCCTAGAGAAGGTGAGTTCATGAAACCCAAATCTGATCACTGTGATACCCTCCTCCCAGCATATTAATTATGCTGTGGGAGTCACATGGCTGTGTCTACATTAACCCTCCAAAATTAAGTATACATTTGCTGTGCTTACGTTATTAATGCATGGCTTTCCTTCTTCACTTTTTCCTTCTCTCTCTCGCTGTCTCTTTCATTCATAATTTTCCTAAAATCATTTGGATAGAATGAACAATTGGAAATTGCTTAAAGAAAGCACAATACTTGGGGGCAGTTTTTACATAAATATTGATAAATAGATGTTGTGATTACCTAGAAATATAATTAATTATTTCAAGGGGCGTGAGCAAATCTCAAATAAGATGACTATATATTGACTTCAATTTTTAAAAGTATCCGCCTTAATTGTTGTTTAAAAATTAAAAGATGTGAAACAAAAACTGCCCGAATGTCCACTCTTTATAATGCTTGAATGACGTCTTCATCTATTGGAAGCTGTGCATCAAGCAGTTTGGAGCACGCTCCTTTTTACGCATGCACCTTGTTAATCCCTGTCTTAAAGTTGACGCTCAGAGATTAAACAATTAAGAAGCAAATAGATCGATTTGGCCTACGAAAAAGTGTACTGGACTTTGGACTTTCAATCAGGAATTACCGAATATTCATTATCTGGAATTCCATAGGTTAACATTTTAGTGAGTCTAAGATTCCATTGATTATGTACCATCAAGAAAAAAGAAAGAGATTAATTCATTGCAATAAGTTGTAAATTGTATTCTGAATTCAGGGATGTAAAAGTGAGGAAAAATATGCATTCAAGAATTAATGAAAAGTAGTAGCACTGTTGGAAGTATACGAATATATTCAAAAGGCAACCGCACACTAAACCATATAATGCAGTGATCAGTTTCATTTAGTTAGAAATTAATTAAGCACTTAAAATATGCTTAGCTCCGGGCTAAATCCTGGTCTAATAATTGAGCTGGAACCATTTAATTAGCTAGAAGTTTCTTTTTGGTAATCACCTTCTGTGTGTACCTCATTAGACCAGTTGGAATAGCTGGAGTATGTAGCTACCTATCACGTGTGGGTTAAAATGCTCCCGTAAAGTCTACGTCCTTACTAGTCTCTTACAGATCATGCCAGAAAATCTCAGGTAAGCATTTTCTTCCTTTGGCCTGATGTCCTTTGAACATGTGGATATTTTTGGAGGGATGCATTGAGTGTTTTAACCATTCACTCTCCAGTATGGAATCATTGATTACATTTTCCCAATGAACTAGAAAATAAGGCATTTTTTTTTTTACAGCACACTTTTGTAACTGATGAGGAATCAGAGCTTCAGAGAGCTTAAGAAACTGGCCAGTATTGCATAGCATGTAGATGGTTTAAATGAGCTTTCATGCCTGTGCTAGCTAATGGTTCTGAATGTCTTTCATGAATACCTCAAATATAGAGAAATGAAGTCTCTAAGGTAGCTGGGATTTTGAAAAATAAGAGGATAAAGACAAGTTGAGTGCACGAGGTGTTGCCTGAGAGGATCAACCTTAGGTAGCCATGCAATGAGGCACTGGCTTGGGCAGGAAGGCAAAGGTTTCTGAAAAGGAAAGTGGAAAGATGCCAGAAATAAACTTGTTGACTTACGTTTCCCCCATGCCTATATGTACCTGAATTACCAATTCCTAGAACTGAGCTCATCTACCTTCCACATTTGTTAGGTTTACTTCAGTTCGATATTTTACTGTGATTCCTCAGAAAGACTAGGACTCAGAAATACTAGCAAAATTGTAAACCAGAGCTGAAATGATAGAATTTTAAACCCAATATTGAATGCAAACTTTTTTTTTAACCAGTATTTAAGACTTTGGGAGTTCCTCTTATTCACTTTTTTTTTTATGAGTGGGATCAAAGGACAATTGAGAAACTGTACTAAATACTAGTGTGCAAACATTTGAACACACCCACACCCATATCTGTGTAGCTGAATCTTAATGGTGGTTCATAAAGTTTACGGAGAGATAAGAAATAGTAATATCATTTTTTCCTTGAAGTGGATAATATTCGTTGTCTCTGTCTGCTAATAACACTGAAGAGTAAGCCGCAGCATCTGATATGAACACAGGGGTGACATATACTATTGTATAAGCAGTGGATTCTTGACATGCATCAATGGTACCAATGCAAAACCACAACTTGAATCAACAGAGTTCCTGGTTGGAAGCCATAAGTGGAAAATAACAGGGCTGAGTTGAAATTTATTGGTTCATTCCACAAATGGTTATAGGGCTCCTACTGTATATGTGCTTTTCTAAGGGTTGGACATAGAGCAGTGCATGGACCAGACAAATCTCTGCCCTTATTCTACCAGAGGGACAGTGAGAATCATTACGTGTTTGAGGACTACTATAAATACAGTAGTCTTCATATATGCTATTCCTTTTGCTTCAAAAACCTCTGACGCAGACTTTTACTATTCTTACTCATTATGTCTTCATTTAGGCATAGCTCTTCTCTGGAAGCCTCCCTAGAACCCCAAGTTCAGTAGACCTGCTTTTCTCATGTACTCTCATAAAACTTTGCATTATCCACTTTTTAGCTCTTATGCTACATTGTTCTATTTACTAGATTTTAAACTCTGAGATAACAAGAACTACAATTGTTTTGTTCATCTTTGAATCCTCAGAAACTTGCATTGTGTTTGCCACAGGATAGAAACTATTATTTTCTCAGTGAACGAATGATTGAATGAAATGTCTTATTCTCACACATCTGTCACTTAGACAGTATCATTCCAAGTCATATTTCCTCTTGTTACAGATTATTAGATATTTTTTGGGAAGAATTCACCAAGGGTGTGAGATCCCATTTTATCAAGAGTCAAATGCATTGAGTGCCTTGTCAGTGTTTCAGTGTGGTGAAGTGAGTGGCCGGCAAGATTTTTAAAACCTTCTTGCCTAGTGTGTGCACATCTGCATGTGTGTGCACACACATGTGTTTGAAGATGATAACTTTGATTTGCCACATCTTGGTATGTGAAATTCCAACATATATTTCATAGTTCAACACCTGAAAATATCTATATATATATATAAAAACCTAATATGCAAATAGACCAAATGGTGGACAACCAAACAACCAAACAACCGAACAACCAGTTGCTATGATGTACGCTGACAACCATGGGGTGTGCGCAGAACATGATGTTGGCCACGGCAAGATAGTGAAGCAGGTGAGCAGGGGCGCCAGACCAAGGTGGGGTGCTGGTCGCTGTCATCGGGGAGAGCATCTGGTGGTTACTGAAAATTCTTTGCTCCTGCATGCTGCGGTCCTGCCTGGTGCTCACACCTGCTGCCGGTGCCGGCCCTGCTCGCACCCACTGCCGGTGCCAGTCCCACTAACACCTGCTGCTGGTACTGGCCCCAATCTCTCCGTGCCGTCAGCGGGTGCAAGCGGGGCTGCGATGGCGGGAGTGAGGCTGCCAGCAGAGAGAGGACCAGGGGCCCGTGGCAGGAGGGGCCAGGCGGGGGCGCGGAGGATGGGCCGAGACCTGCCCCCGTACCCACCACAGCCTCGCAGCCCACAGTTCCTTTCCAGGTGCACGAATTTGTGCACTGGGCCCCTACTATAGTATAAGGGCATTGAGGAAAGACATGGCATTAAAGCAATGATCCTATATAATAAAAGGCTAATAGGCAAATTGACCAAAACAGTGGAATGACCAGTTGCTATGACGGCACTGACCACCAGGGGATAGACGCTCAACGCAGGAGCTGCCCTCTGGTGGTGAGTGCACTCCCACAGGGGAAGTGCCATTCAGCCAGAAGCCAGGCTCACAGCTGGCGAGCACAGCAGTGGTTGTGGGAGCCTCTTACACCTCCACAGCAGCGCTAAGAATGTCCAACTGCCGGCTATGGCCCGCTCCCCTCAGGGAGCGGGCCTAAGCCATCAGCCAGATATCCCTCGAGGGCCCCTGGACTGCAAGAGGGCACAGGCTGGGCTGAGGGACCGCCCCCACCCAAGTGCTCAAATTTCATGCACCGGGCCTCTAGTATAAGATAATAGTCATAGTGATAGCAACATACACCTACTTATTCTTACTATGTTCCAGGCAATGTATAAGCATGTCATACACACTTACTTATTTTTATATATTCACAACTCTATGGAGAAACTGAGGACCAAGGCACTTGACTGCATGGTGAGTAAACAGTGGAAGGAATATAAACTTCAAAGTTTGGTCTAGAGTTTACATTTTACATTCCACTCCTTCAATTTGAAAAAAAATCTATTGATTTGAAAACAAAAGAAAATAAAAAGAATAAAACAACTAAAGGAGTACCACTTGACTTGGACTAAGGCATTCTCTTGACATATGAAAAACCAATATATTAAAAACTACCACTGATGCCTATATTTTTGTCAATGGAATTAATTGCTTCCTAGACAGATGGAAGAGTTCAGTTGAAAGGTGAAGTAATAAAGTATGTAGCCCGTGTGAGAGAAAGGGTAAGCTTGGCATATAGTGATATGCCAAAAATACTTGCAAAAATATGTCAGAAAGATAGCAGATAGGTGACTAGCATCCCAAAGTCCACATGATTGAGGCCAACATGGGAAACAAAGGGAAGGCAATGAAAAGAAAGATGACAGGTGAACAAAAACCTTTTATGTTTAAAAAGAAGTCTTGTGCAATGAAATAGAAGAGATGAGTCACAGTACTGTAATTAGATAGGTAGAACATTGTAAATCACCGATTATTAGTAGAGTAAAATATTTTAATGATTTAACCAATTAATATCAAATAATATTTTTAAAATAATTTTATGATCACCCTTTGATTAGCACTCTATATAAGCAAAGTAGATTTATTAATACTTGTAAATGTTGAAGGTTTTCCCCATAATCTAGAGTTAAATTGGGTTATGAGAAAAAGGCATATTTGTAAATGCCTTCAGGGGATCTTAGCCACAAATATGTATGATAAATTAAAACTTGAACAATAGCAACATAATTTTTAGGCAATATAAAACTTGAACATAGGCAATAAATATTTCATCTATAAGGATTAAATATTTTATTGAAAAATTTAAAAACAGAATATAGACATTTCTTTTGCTATAGTATGATATATGCTTTTCTGAAAAACCTCATGTTCGGCAGAATCATCTCTAAAAAATAACAAAGCTTAATGAAAAAATAGAACTGGGCAGGCCATTCCAAAGCTGTACAACTTCATAAGCAGTGGATAACAAAAAATAGCAATTCTAATTACTAACACTAATGCAGTTAAAAAGACATGAAATACTTTTTTAAAATGCTACAGTAAACTTTAGATTTCACCCGTGGTAAATAAGAAAGGTAAATGTAGCTGGATGGAAGTGAATGCCAGAGAGGGATGAAGCTTCTGAATTATGGAAGAGAGATAACTTGCAGGTTGGGGAACAGTTTTAGGCTTTGCACAAAATGCACAAAAGGAGAAAAACCTCCCAACAAGCACTTCCAAGATAGTGCTTCTTTCATTGGGGACAGTACTGTGTCCGTTGCAGCCTCCTGCAATGAGCTGTTATTGTATGGTATTCAGCTACTGTTACTAGGTGACACAAAATAATAAGAGTCTGAGAAAATTTATGTATGAAGCAAAGTGAATTTTGTGTATAAGCTGCCATATTGTAGAGAATCTATTAATTGTAACTTTGAATCCATCCATCCACCCATCCTATATAATAAAAGGCTAATGTGCAAATAGACTAAATGGCGGAACAACTGAACAACCAGTTGCTATGACGTGTGCTGACCACCAGGGGGCGTGTGAAGAACATGGCAGGCCTCGGCAGCAGGTGGCAGAGCGCAGAACATGGAGGGCGGCAGAGCACAGGACAAGGTGAGCGTTGGCTGCGGCAGGATGGTGGAGCAGGTGAGTGGGGGCACCAGACCAAGGTAGGGTGCTGGTCTCTGTAATCAGGGTGAGCCTCTGGTGGTTATTGAAAATTCTTTCCTCCCGTGCACCATGGTCCCACTGGTGCTCGCACCCGCTGCCGGCACCTGGCACCAGCCTAGATCCCTTGGCGCTGTCAGCAGATACGAGAGGTGGCTGCAGGCCCTGATTGCCCCTCAGGGCTTCTCCACCTCCCACTGTTTCTGAGGGGTGATTGGGGCCGGCAGCCGCCTCTCACACCCACTGCCAATGATGGCCCTCTCGCACCTGCTACTGGTGCCCGGCACCAGCCCAGATTGCTCAGCACTGTCAATGGGTGCGAGTGGTGGCTGCCGGCCCTGATTGCCTCTGAGGGCTTCTCCACCTCCCCCTGCTCCTGAGGGGTGATCAAGGCAGCAGCAGCCTCTTGCACTTGCTGATGACACAGGCCCCACTCGCACCTGCTGCTGGCGCCGGCCTCAATCGCTCCTCACTGTCAGTGGGTGCAAGCGGGGCCAGCGCAGTCAGCGCATGAGAGCAGCAGCAGTGGGAGCGGGGCTGCTGGCAGACAGGGGACTGGGGCTGGGGAGAGAGGGGTGCGGAGGATGGGCTGAGACCCGCCCCTGTGCCCGCCACAGCCTCACAGCCCTCAGTTCCTTTCAATGTGCATGAATTTGTGCACTGGGCCCCGAGTCCATTAATATTTCATCTCTTATCTATCTATCTATCTATCTATCTATCTATCATCTACCTGTTTACCTACCTACCTACCTACCTACATGAGAGACTGAGAATGTTTTTAGAATGTCTTTCTCAGTGCCCAGAAAATGATGACCCCCTCCTCTCTCAGTATATCATATTAGAAAACTCCCATTTGGATCTTTTACTGCTCAATGCTGTTCCTCATGTCTATGATGCTTTGCCATAATTGCTGACTTTGGAGGTCAAAAATCATGTTGATATTTTTCAATTCAAGTATATTCAAAAATTAATATTTTTCTCTTCAAAATTTAAAGCATCTTCAAATACTCCTGATTATAATAAAATTAGTCTCTAAAATGTCAACAAAAGCCCTTAAGAATATGGAAAATCTGAAATATATATTTATCCTATGAAATTAAAGTAAACACAGGCAATTTTCTCCTTTGTATTGAACTAAATTGATGTTAATGCTTTTTCAGTTCTATTTTTGTACTAAATGACTAGGTTATATGAATTTTTCTTGCATGTTACTTCCTTTGCATTGGTAAAAATAATTTTGAGTGAAGAATTACTTCTCTTAATATAGGTTAATTATTTCTGAGGAGTTGGCAGATGAAAAAAAAGGAAATTATTGTGTTTAGCTTTTAGCATATTTAACATGTGTAGCTGAGATAATCAGAATGAAAAGAATGCTCTTTTTATTTAATGAATTAATGGAATGGGCATCTAGAAGTTGCACTGCACAAGTTCAACCAAAGCTGCTTAATCCTTCTTCCATAAATCACTAGGTTGGTTCAGTAATTTCATAGCCAGTAAGATAATAATATCTTCCTTTGCCTTGCATTCAAGTTACATGTGTGTACTCATTTGATATACAACTTCTTTTTAAAGTTTATATGAAAGATGCAACATAATTTTATTCTAAACATGAACTTGACAATATGGATTCAAATTTGATTCACTGATGTGCAACCTTGCATGTGATATCTGCAACCAGAAATTGTCAAATGATTTATCAAAAAGGTAAATTAGCATTTGCTCAGTGCAACCTGATATGACAGATGGGTAGGAGGAGGGCTGTTATCCTCGAGAAGAGACTAAATATATTATAATTTGGATGTATACACAAACTGGATAAAAATTTTCATAAAAGAATTTTCTATGCAAAATCTATTTTTTACACTCATAATGATTAGTTAAGCTCTTGCCATCACTCACTTCTTTCTATGCTTTTATGAATTGCTTTGCAAAGCATCCATGCATAAATATTGCTTTACAGAATTTGTATTTATCGGGCACATACTAATTTCATTGTTACTATGCTGGGCTCTATATAATACATGGGTATATCATTTCCATGATAATAGTAATAGTAACCATAAGAATACTCATAATGATAATTGCTAATAGCTCTTGAGCACTTATTATGGACCAGGAACCATTCTAACTGCTTTACATATATTCTGACTTTCACACACAGATACACACAAACACACACATACACACACCACACAGTCAACTAACAACAAATGACAAGTGTGTAATGTGGGCAATACTTGTTCTTGAAGATCAGAAGAGGATTAACATCTGAAGGGTCACATGGAAAGATAGACTGAGCTAGGACCAGAAAGAAGTTCAAGTTTGAGAAACAGCATGGAGAGGAGAAGGCATTTGGGAGCAGGTGTTGGAGAGAAGCTCTGTGAGCAAGAACTTAGAAGTGGGAAACTAGTGTGGATGCAGGAACACAATTTGTATTAGGAAGAAAGTAATGGTAAAAAAGGTGGGGTTTGTGTCAGGATTAGGGGTCTTGAGCTCAATGCTAAGGGGTGTAGATTTGCTACTATGTAAGTCTTTGGGATCCATTGAAGGTTTTTGATAGGGAAGTGATTTGAAAGTAATAATTTTGGAAGATTTACATGGTGACAGTGCATGTTGGGTTGAATGGAGAAAAAGTAAAGTTAGAGAGACTAGTGAGGAGACTGAATTTGTAGAACTGACATAAAGAAGTGATGATTGGAAACTCCCTTTGCCATCAGAGGTGAGGAAAGAGGAATCAATGATGACTCTGATTTCTTGGTCTAGATGACTGTCGGGAGAGGACCTGTTTATGGGAGACTGGTGATGAGTCAAGTTCTAGAGATGCTAAATGGATGTAGCAGTGAGATGTCTATGCACAGAGGATTGTAGAACACATCGTCTGGTGTTGTGGAAGGGACTAAGTTTTGGGACTCATCAGCCTAGAGCTAAGAGCTAAATTGGAGAGATGGAAAAATTCTGTTTTCAAGAAATATAGAGTGAGACATGTGAAAGACTAAGGAGAAAACCTGAGTGATGGTGGAGTTAGAAGAATAACCAAAGAGAAAATAAGATAAAGAATGGCTAGAGACACAGGATTGAAACAAAGATAGCACTGGTTATGGGAAGGCAGGGGAGGAGCAAAGATCAAGAAAGAATGTGTCTTGAGTAATATCTGATGTTGCTGAGAATAAACAGTGAACCAGGGGGATTAAGACTTTATTTTACACTGTATATTTTTAAAACATATTTTTATTGATTTCAGAGAGGAAGGGGAGAGGGAGAGAGAGACAGAAACATCAATGATGAGAGAGAATCATTGATCGGCTGCCTCCTACATACCCCCTACTGGGGATTGAACCTGCAATCTTGGCATGTTCCCTGGCCAGGAATTGAACTGTGACCTCCTGGTTCATAGGTTGACACTAAACAGCTGAGCCACCACAATTGGGCTATATTGTATATTTTTATTAATCACAAGTTACTTGATGTTATCAGTTGCTAGCATTTTGGTGATTTCTAATAAGACTAGATTGTCTAGAAAAAAAACAACACATGTATGTCTTCAGGGTTTCAACAGTGATGTGGACAATAGGTAAAGGAACAGGACAGGGCACTACTGGAGATCCTTTATATTACCACATTAGAAAACAAAATAAAGTGAGATGCTTAGATTTATTTAATAATCTGCTTAAAACTATTCTTCCTAAGGCAGCCAGAGAGCATATATAGGCTAGTGTCTAACCATATAGTATTTAGTTTTTGAGGAAAGTCCTCCTACTTAAGAGGCCTTTAGCATTTATTTATATTCTCTTTTAAAAAATATATATTTTTTTATTGATTTCAGAGAGGAAGGGAGAGGGAGAGAGAGAGAAACATCAATGACGAGAGAGAAATCATTGATCAGCTGCCCCCTGCATGCCCCCGACTTGGGATCGAACCCGCAACCCGAGCATGTGCCCCTGGCAGGAATCAAACCCGGGATCTTCCAGTCCACAGGCCAACGCTCTAGCCACTGAGCCAAACCTAGCTAGGGCTGTTCTTGAAACTATTTAAAACAAAATATGTATTGTTTATGACTCTTAGGATGTTGACAAACTTAAAAGCATGAAAGTATTTCAATATATTAATAATTTCACTTGAAGGGATTAAAATTCAAGCATTTCTCCCAAATATCCGATTCTGCTAATCCGAACCAAATAACAAAACCAAACCAAAAAAACCAACACAAAATTAGAAAAAGAATATTTTTAGGTGATACAGGTTGGCTTTCTAATGTTAATTGGCAGTGAAACTATAGGCCTGTTCAGTAGAAGTTTAGAGAGTGGCCAAATATGACTATTTAAATTTAAGTTAATTAAAATTAAAGTTAAAAGTTCAGTTCATCAGTTGCACTTACCACACTTTAAGGTAAGTAACATTTCCATCACCACAGCAAGTTTTATTAGATAGCACTGGTATAAGCTATAAAACCATCAAAAACCCAGCCTGGTATCATAACCAGATGCAGAGTGCCATATATAGATAATAATTTCATTTTAAAGGATATAACAATATTTCAATACTGCTTTAGTGTTTGTTAAATCTTATTGCAAGGGGGCTTATTTCTTACACAGTCTTGGGCTAAATTTTCTTTTATAGTATAAGTAGTTTTTGCAAATAATAAGAACTGTTTTCCAAACAACCATGAGTGGGAGTGAGGTTTGGGCATTGGATAGTGGAAACAGCAACGGAAGATGTTTGATGAAAGAAGGAGAAGGGATTGGCCAAAAAACATATACACATAACATGTAGACACAGATAACAGTGTGGTGATAGCCAGAGGGGAAGGGTGCTGGGGGTAGGTGGAGGTGGGTAAAGGGGCAAAAATGGGGACAGAATGAGACTTTGTGTTGGGGTGATGGGCACGCAATGTCGTGTGCAGCTGGTATTTTGTTGAGTTGTACAATTGAAACCTGTATGGTTTTGCAAACCAATGGCACCCCAATAAATTCATTTTTTTAAAAAAAAGATGTTTGAAGAACCTTAAAGCATGAATTTCTTGGGATGGGGCAGGATGTTGCTGTCTGGGTTTATCCTGTCAGTCATTTTACTTGAGTTCTAATGCGTCCCAAAACCCGGCTCTCCATTAATTTCAAAAGATGTTCTTCAATCCCCTGTGCATAGACATCTCACTGCTATATCCATCTAGCATCTCTAGAACTTGACTCATCACCAGCCTTCCATAAACAGGCCCTCTCCTGATATTTGCTGAAGAAATCTGAGTCATCATTGATTCCTCTTTCCTCATGTCTGATGGCAAAGGGAGTTTCCTATCATCACCTCTTTATGTCAGTTCCTCATTAGTCTCTCTGGCTTTACTTTTTCTCCATTTAATCCAGTTTGCACTGTTACCATATTTCCAAAAGCATTACTTTTAAAGCCCTCCCCCTTACCCAAAACCCTCAATGGATCCCAATGACTTACATAGTAACACATTTACAGCCCTCAGTTTTGTGGTCAAGTGTCTTTTCCTTGATGTGAACTTCACCTTCTCTTACCCTTCAGGTGTTAAGCCTCTTATGACCTTCAGAAACAAGTATTGCCCACGTCACACACTTGTCATTGTTAGTTAACTGTGTGGTGTTTGTATGTGTCTCTGTGTGAAAGTCAGAATACACACAAAGCACTTAGAATTGTTACTGGCCCATAATAAGTGCTCAAGAGCTATTGGCAATTATCATTATGATTATTATTGCTACTACTACTATTATTATTATCATGGAAATGATCTACCAATGCATTCCATAGAGACTAGCTTAGTGTCTTGAAATTAGTATGTGCTCAACAAATAAATGCTATAAAGCAATTTTTATGATGGGTACTTTGCAAAACAATCCATAAAAGCATAGAAAAAAACTGAGTGATGGTAAGGGCTTAACTACTTATTATGAGTGTGGAAAATAGAATATTTTATGGAGAGTGAAAGCTTTTTGTGAGCACTGAAGTTAAGTCTGTGTCATAGGAGCCCATGGGCTTGACACAGCCTGTTTTATAGTCTCAGTAATGAAATAGTACTTTTTAAAATCCTCATCCAAGAATGTTTTTATTGAATTTTTTTTTAGAGAGAGAAACATCAATTGGTTGCCTCCTGTATGCACCCTGACTGGGGATTGAACCTGCAACCTAGGTATGTGTCCTGATCAGGAATTGAACTTACAAGCTGGGCCACCTGGCAGGGCTGAAATAGTATTGTGAATAGGGAATGATTAGGCAAGTGTTGGAAAGAAGTGGGCTTGGAGATGTAAGAACAGGGGTGCCACCCATTTTAAAGCAGGAATTTTCTGTTGGGTAGCAAAGAGTGGAGAAGCCAAGGTGTAATAGGATTGTGACACAAAGCCACAAATTCTGTACTCCACAGTCACATGAGGTTGTATGCTAATATAGATACATGTATGTAGCAAGTTACAAATCACAACATAAAAGCATTGGCTGAAGAGGAGCCTATATGGTTGGGGGCATGAGGAATGGACATTTCATGGAGTCATTGCATCTGATTTAAAAGGGCAGTTTTCTGGTAATGGTTATGGTCTTGGTTTGGGTTATCTTGAAAGCAGAACCTCCTATGGGGCATCGAGGCAGACAGTTTACTTGAGCAGTGATCACAGAAAGCTGGAGAGAGAGAATAAGGTTATGAGATGGAGATGAGGAAGTTAATATGAAGGTCCATTATTATGGTCACTGGTATGAGCATGGGGCCTCTATTCTGCTGGAACCTCCACAGTTTGCCTTCTGCTGGACAGGTGCTGCTTGCTATCCATTATTTGCTGAGGGTTTTTTCAGGGGTCTTAACTCCCCTACATTCCTGGGTTGCACATTCAGCGGGCCCAGCAGTGCTCCCAGGATCTGGGGCAGAATGCAGAGAGGTACTGAGATGGGGTGCTGTTTGTGCATCAGGAGGCTGACACACATAAACCTGTCCCTCTCATCTGTGCCTGAAATCATAGTGAGCCTGGGGGATGGGACACAGGGCATTGCAGGCATCTGCTACAACTACCATTTACTCAGAATAATCATTATGTGTCAAATACTGAGCTCAGACAAAGCATATACATTTTATTAGTTAGCTCCCCCATGGAGTGAGTGTTACTAGTACATGTCTGCATTTCACAGGAGATGTGCAGACTTTGAGAGGTTAAATAACTTGCTCAGGAACTCAAATGTATCAAATGCCTAAGATCATACCCACATCCCCAGCTCCACTATACTTCACCCTTTGGCAAAAGGTTTGGCTCTAATCTTTGCCCTCTGTCTTCTTACTAATTTTTGGTAATTCCTCCTCCCACAGTTTTATCTCCCTATTACTCTTTATAGTACAGCATTCTGCATGTTTTGGCAAACATACAGCCAAATTGCCACCATCACCTTCATACAGTTAACCCGTGCACAACACAGGTTTGAACTGAGCGGGTCCACACATACACAGATTTTTAAAAATAAATACCTATAAAATGTTTCTGAAGTCCATATAATGGACTATGTCTGGAGTCCATATAATGCTGATTATATGCATTGATCTATATCATTTTATAGAGGAGACTTGAGCATCTGCAGGTTTTGGTATCCAAGGGGGTACTAAAACCAATACCCCATGGATACTGAGGGACAACAAAGCTTTGGGGAGTCAAATTGACGTCTTAGCAATATTCCCCTCATTCTATCATTTTATTACTAATTAATTGTCACATAGAGGGACTAAACATAAGCAGTATATGAAAGGAAGACATGCTTATTAATGTGTGACTCCTAACTAGTTAGGAAATTGCAAACTTCTGTTTCAATTTCATAT
>NW_005363098.1:820983-854148 GCF_000412655.1 Myotis brandtii
TGAAGAAAATAATACAATCTTGTGTTGTTGTCTAGAGAAGGAAATAGTGTGTGTTAATCTGGAGGGAACAGTGATATTTGAGAGTTGCAATAGCCCCTCCAACTTTGCTAGTGTCCCCTCCTGTGTGACTGAAATATCTCTATCTGCCAAGTATAAGTTATATATCATTTGTAAGTCTTTAGGGAATCTAGTACGTTGTTAAAAAATCATTACTTCTTAAAATATGTTTTAAAACTGAAACAGTCCCTACTCCTAAAACCAAAAAGTGGGTCTCTCATAGGAAGCAAATCTAGCTAATTATTATTTTTAAATGTAGAATAGGCAAGTAGATCATTGTTAGTGCAGGTCTCTGGCACTGGACATGTCAGTGTTTCTTGAGTCTGCATGTTTCTCCGTGGCAATGCTAAGTGCAGGAAATTCCTGAATGTCTATGATTAGTTTTTAATTGATAACTGAAAAGAAGTATAAAGCTTTCTGATATAGAAGGAGTGGCTTTCTTCAACATTGGTAACTTGGAATTTTGTCACCTTTACGTCTGGGCACCAGGCCTCCTTTCTGTTGTTTGTGCCCCAAATTCAACTTTCAGAACTCTGCTGCTTGCCAGCTCGGCGTTTCAACCTTCCCCAGCCCATTGCTGGCTTCCTGGCAGAATGTCAAAGCTGCCCAGGCAGGACGTCAGACCCATCCAGATTAAACTAGCTTGATGGGAGAAACAAGCCAGTGCAAAACAGCAAGATCCTCGTTAGTTTTAATTAACAGTTCCAAGCAGAGTTGCACAACAAGGTCATTTTCCCTAAATGAATTATTAGAGATAATATATAAGAGGGAAACTTCTCCAAGCAGTATTTTTAAACCCCAGGAGTTGGCAAAAACTGTCCAAGAGAATATCTGTCCTTCCAAGTGAGTCCACATCTGAAGGTTGAAGTAAATATTCCCTGAAAACACGGAAGTCGTGGTCTATGTCTGTTCCCCTCTTTCCCTTTAGATTCCAATTACAGAGCTCAAAGCTTTTCAGAGAATGCTATGCAGTGATACTTCCACACAATGATGAGAAAAATGTAAACAGATTAGAAAATACGTTTTTCTTATAAATTGAGAATAGCCAATGTCTTCCAGAGAACTCCAAACTATGCCCTTTCTAGATGTTTACTCGTTTACCCACTTACTGGCATTTTGCTTATTAAAAATCAATTGGGCACATTTTAAAAATAAATTAGAGCCTTGGTTTTTTTCACTTTTTTTCTTCACGTACTTGTGTGTGATATCTTAATCTTCCCCAAAGCAAACAATACTGTTTCTAAGAATGGGCTTTAATTTATAATGAAAGGTACAGAGTATATATAGTATTTTTCTATGCATTTGAGATTTGACCTTAAATTATCAGTAAAGAAATGCTAAAAATTTAACTTGGACATATAAATATAAATGTCATAATAAATTGACAGGTTTACAAACTTCTCTATAAACTGTCAGAAAGTTATTTATAAACCCTAATCATTTATCTGAATAAATATAAATATGCATGACCATTGTTGGCTTTCTTGGCAGTCTGATATCCTAGTGAAGAGATAAAAGCACTTAGCTTAAAAGTTTATCTAAGAAACTCAGTTAGATTCTGAGTTACTGTAACAATTCTTGTGAAAAATCAAAACACTGCCAAAAGCAGCTGAAGCCGCTGACCTAGCAGCCTGCGTCTGAAAGAGGCAAGCACTAAAAGCTGCAGGGGCTGAACTGAACATACGGTATCGGATTACTATTAACTTGGAGAAACAGACCATCAGCAAATTGAGAAAAGAATCTCTTATTGCAAGCCTTTGAATTTTCATCTTCACTCTTCCTATCTGATTTGTCTTCTGCTGTTTGCCTTATTGTCATGTAGGCATAATGGTTTTCATAATGAATGGATTCCCCATGCAAATGCTTATACACATGTTCCTACCAATAAACTGTCAAATTTCAAGCTGAAACTGACATATATGTGTATCTATATCTATATCTAATACTTAAAAAAATTAATACTCACCTGAGGATATGTTTTTACTGACTTATAGAGAGAGAGGAAGGGAAGGAGAGATAAATATCCATGTGAGAGAGAAAAATAAATTGGTGACCTCCTGTAGGCACCCTGACAGATTGAACATGCAACCTAGGAATGTGCCCTGACCAAAAATCAAACCCACGACTTTTGGTGTATGGGACGATGCTCCAATCAACTGAGCCACCTGGGGTCTATAATATTTTATATATAACACTAGAGGCCTGGTGCACGGATTTGTGCACTGGTGGAGTTCCTTGGCCTGGCCTGTGGGTAACGGGCCAAAACCAGCTCTCTGACATCTCCTGAAGGGTCCCAGATTGCGAGAGGGCAGTTCTTGGGTGACACACCCTGGAATTGGGCTCCCTCCTCTCTGGTTCTGGGTGTGTCACCTGAGAACCTGCCAAGTCTCCACAGCTCAGCAGCTCCTGCATTGAGTGTCTGCCCCCTGGTGGTCATTGCATGTCATAGCTACTGGTTGGACGGTCGGACGGTCGCTTAGGCATATATATATATATATTATTGACTATATTCCTTATGCTTTGCTTTACATCCTCATGACTATTTTGTAACTATTAATTGTACTTCTTATTTCCTTAACCATTTTCACTCAAACCCCCATCACCCTTCCATATGGCAACCATCAGTTTGTTTTCTATGTCTATGTGTGTGTTTCTATTTGTTTGTTTTGTTTTTTAGATTGCACATAATAAGTGAAACCATATTATATTTGTCTTTCTCTGTCCAACTTATTTCAACTAGCATAATAACCTCTAGGTGCATCCATGTTGTCACAAATGATAAGATTTCTTTTTTTTTTATGGCTGAGTAATATTCTATTGTGTGTATATACCACCACTGCCCCCCACTGGGGATCGAGTCCGCAACCCGGGCATGTGCCTTTCGCCAGAATCGAACCTGTGACCCTTCAGTCCACAGGCTGACGCTCTATCCACTGAGCCAAACTGGCTAGGGCAATACTTTTCTCTTTTTAAATTCATGCTTAGTTTAACTTCCTAAAGAATTTGTTCAAGGTGAATTTGCTCAGTGTGCATAATAATCTGTGCATAATAGTCTCTGCACACGGTGAGGAGATGGTCTATAGGCTGAGATACAGTTTGGTGATCATGGTTGTTTCACTGTGTAAATTGTTTTATCTGTGCATGAGTAGAACAAGTTGATTGTTTTCCCTCTGGCCTTCTGCCTCTACTGAATGTAACGTTTTGGGTGAGCTTTTGAGATACGAATATACATGAAGATGGAATGAGAAAAGAATAGTTAGCCCGATTTTGGCATAAAATGAATTAAAAGAGGCTACATTTTATTAAGAGCAAAATAACCCAAAGGTTGGCTAATGTATAATAAAAATCAAACCAATACAAACTAACAAATAGATTTGTCTCAACACATGCAATGATCAATTCAAAGTGAGTTCCATTAGTAGCTCTATAGAAATAATTTCATTTACCTGTGATGTATCACAACCTGATAATTTGTCCATTTCCTAAATAAATCATCAGAGTATCCAATATTTACATATTATATCCCATATCACTTTATGTCAAGACACACCATTTTTATGTTTGTATCTCCCATCAGACCCCTGAGAATAGGAAAAGTCTGTTCCCCCTCATGTTTCCAGGATTAGCTCAATGTTCAGCACATCGCAGGAAGGTTGGTGAGCAGAGTGTCAAGTACAGCAAGCAATAAGATATGTGCAGTGTGCATAGGAATTTGTTCATAGTTTTTTTAAAAAACTATAGTCCGGCCCTCCAACGGTCTGAGGGACAGTGAACTGGCCCCCTGTTTAAAAAGTTTGAGGACCCCTGCTCTAGACTTAAGAACCTCTGAACCTATAATGAAAATTTGCCCTGAATGTAATTTCCCCTTTGTTTTTAATTTGTTTCTTTTGCCTTAAACAATGGTCTTTAAAAATGTGAAAGCTTTAAGCAGAGACCCATATAAATTCCATCAGTATTTTATTTGATTATAAGCCACTACTAAGAGAGCATCCTGCTCTGTAGGATGAGTAAGTAGAAAAACCATCAGACTTATGGAAAATCATTGAAACCTAGAGAGAAAAAAGAAGGGAAAGGAGGAAAGAGAAGGTGAAAGAAAGAGCATATGAATGAGAATGAGGATATAGGAGTCATTATGGAAAAAGAAAACAATCTATAATGATCTGGAAGTATTGCATGTAATTTATAGAAAACTTAATTGTTTAACTTCCAGACAAAATGTAATTAGTGGAAGCAAACTAATGAAAATTGAGTTGATGTAGTAAAAGATAAATTTATTCACCCTCACTTTAGAGATTAAGAAGAGAAAAATGTGGGAGACATGGATGATCCATCCAAGAGATTAACCTATATAAAATGAAACTTCTACAAATAGAAAAATAAAAAGGATGAATCAAGAGCAATGGTCAATAGAGAAAGGAAAACTCCAATACAGCCAAAAGGATGACCTCAGCCCCAAAGCTAGAATGTACATGGAAGTTTACTATAGGTCAACTTCATGAAAAAGAACCACACTTAGACATTCTTATGCAAATCTTAAAAATCCAAGATCACATAAATATAAGGACAAGACAAAGAATCAAAAAAATATGTTAACTAGGTTGCCCAAGTTCCCTAGAGAGGATATTGGTTGTCTTTTAATTCCTTTGTTATTAAATGTTACAATATAAAGAGATAGAAGTTAATGATCAAGGTCATGGAGGATGAAGCCACACTGCGTGACTTCAAAACCTACTTTGCTGAATATTAGTTATTGGAACTTGAGCATAATCCCTATCCTCTTTTGTGCCTCATTTACATCAACAGTACATGCAGATAATAAATGTACTTTTTATGGGTATTGTTAAGAATAATAAATGAATGTATTTAAAATATTTAGAAGATTACCTGAACCATAGTAAGCAAAATATGTTCTTTTTCTTCTGCTTCCCCCCTCCTCCTCCTTTTCTTTTTCTCCTCTGTCCCTACCCTCCTCCTTCTCCTCCTCCTCCTCCTCCTCCTCCTCCTCCTCCTTCTTCTTTTCTTCTTCATATTTTTATTACAGGGCTTTATCAAGTTATCAATGTGTGAAAGCAACAGAAAGGCATTCTTTGATGAGTATAGATTAATAATAAGCTATCCAGGCAATGTAAATAAATAATTTGAAAATCTGAGTTATTATAAAACAAATAGTGTCAAAGACCGGAATTCTTGACAAGGGAAAGTGTGGCTGAAAGGGGCCACTAGTCTAAATCATTATTAGTCTAATTATTTTTAAAGTAACACATGAGTTATAAAATTTGGTTTCCCTTTAAAATACATACCTTCTATTATATAAGATATTAAAAAGGGAAAATAAGGGGTTAATATTCTTTACTAAGTTAAAATCTAGAAATTAGAGAGTACTTGAAATCAAAGGCACAAAGCATATTACTCTTCATCAGTGGTAGTCAACAAATGATTAGTCTGCCCTGAACTCATGATTACTTTACTATAATTTTATGCTGTCTTTGAAAGCTTTAAGGTATTTAGTTAAGGAATAAATGTAGGTTTTCTTCTTTCCCAATTAAAGATAATAAACAACAGAAAAAAAATAAAAACCCAAACCTCAAAACTAAACCCAATTCAGGAAAAATAAATAGGGAAAATTAGCAAGCAAATATTTCAGAAGGACAAAAAAAAATGCATTGATAGAAACATGACCAAGTATTAGATCAATAAAGGTCTATTAGTTAAACATCTCAATGAAAGAGCAAATCCAGTGATATGCTATTTATAATTTCCTCACCTAAAATACGTTTTTGAAATATTGGCAAATAAATGCAAGGCAAATACTGATTTTAAAAAAGCAACATTAGTATTACATATAGTAGAATTTAAAGCAAAAATATGAAATGCATTTTAATCAACAGGTGGTGGTATTCATAACAAAAATAAAAACATTTGAAAATCCTTATGCATGGATTAATATAGTAATACTAATAGAGAAGTAAATGCTTTTGGGAATTCCAAGTAGTTTTAGCAAATTTAGTTATTGTAAGAGATTTTAACTACCATGATAGATCAATTAGTTGAATTATTCAGCACATAAATACTTAATATCATTATAAATAAAAAGATTTTAAATAAGGTACCTTTTTTCTAGCTTTCAATTAAGCAAATGTTTTTTGAAAATATAATAACCAATGTTAACAAGTATTGTTGAGATGAACCCTCTTATGGCTGGTGCATGTGTAAATGGATGCAATTTATGAGAAAAACAACTTGTTCAGATCTTTTAGGAGCCTTAGAAAAGCTCATGTTCTTTGTCAGAGTATTTTCAATTCGTGGACAGGTTGGACAAAGATTTGTATTTATGCACATTAATTGCAGAATTCTTTGAATAGAGAAACAATGTAAATAAAATACCCATTAGTAGAGTAATAATAAGTTATTTTTGTCATATTTAAAATATACTATAATGATATTATTGGGTAATACTGATTGACACAAAGAAAAAAATTGTAATAACATTTGTTACTATTATAAAAGAAAAATTATTACACAGAATTCAATAAATAGCACAATCCTATTATTTGGTTAAAATATCCTATATAATAAAAGCCTAATATGCAAATTGTCCCCTCTACCTGGAGTTCAACTGGGAGTTGGAATGCTCACTATGATGTGCACTGACCATCAGGGGGCGGCACAGAACATGGTGGGCATTGGCAATGCGCCATGACCTCTTACCTGCTACCTGGGGGCAGGGGTGACTGGGACAGAGGTGCGGTGAGAATGCGGGGAGTCCACTAAGCTCACTCTCACTCCCCCTGCTACCTTTGCCCGGGATGCCAGGGCTCGCACATTGGGGAAGTCCCTGGGCGCCTTTGAGGATCCTGCCCCATACCTGCATGGCCTCTTTTGGGTAAGACAGGCCGAAGCCACCGGGATTGTAGGGGCTGGGCTCCCATGGGTTCGTGGGTTCGTGCAGGAGCCTGTCTGTGAGGCTGGCTGGGTGAGAGCGTGCTGCTTGCCCGGCTTCTGTGCGGTGCTGCTGGGCAGCCCAGAGGCCCATGCTGCGCCCTGGCCCACGGCATTCAGCCACACTCACTGTCGTGACTCAGACAGAGGGGAGCGCGTGGGAGCCCGGGGGCCCAGGTGCTGCCCAGAACCCAGAGATCAGCTGGGACCTGCCCTTCCACACCAGACGCTTGCGCTTTGATCAATGGCCAGGCCTAGGGACCACACCTGTGCTCGAATTTTGTGCACCTGGCCTCTAGTAGAATTATATGGAAAATACCCCCCCAAAAATATGACTAAATATTAACAGTGTTTTTATCTGAGTGGTGTTACAGGTAATTTTTCATACTCCTTTTGTATACTTTCTAATTTTTCATTAAGGATATATCACTCATAATGAAAAAAAAAACACCCACATTTTGAATAGAAAGAGCAAGGAGAGTTTTGTCAAACAAATGTGCAAAATAGGATGCTTTGAAAAGTACTTTCTGAAATGTGTTCATGTTTTTTGCTATTAAAGAAATAGTATATATAAACAAACATATTACACTAATGTCTTCCTTTCCCAAGACCTATAAAACTGAAAAATTAGATCATCAGCCAAATAATCACGTTTCTCTATCATATTACTAAATATTAGCATTTATATAGAACTCTATATTAGGAAACACTTTCACAATCATTATCTTATTTATTTAAGTTTCACAACTTCTCTCTGAAGAAAAAAAAAAGGGTAGTTCTATTATCTCTAACCAACAGGTAAGGAAACTGAGACTGGGAGAGATAAAAGTTACAAGCCCAAGTAAAGATAGGCACACAGATGGTATCTCCAGCTCTTTCCACCTGCACTGTTTATGCAGATACTCGAATGTGCAGTCTGGTACTTTCAGTATTTCCTCCCCTTGTGTTTTTATTAGGATCTTAGGATCACATAATATTGCAATCGAGTATACAAAGATGGAGAAACTTATTCCTAAGAGTAATATAAAAAACTAAATTAGTGATACAAAATTGAGGTTGGTTACCTTTCTAAGAAAAATCCATACTCCTTTTGTTTTACTTTTCATTGACCTACCGATTTTGAGGTACGTAGAATTGAAGTATGCTTGTAAATTTACACCTATTATCTGTTTTTTAAAAAACTGTTTTATTTTTTATTTATTTTATGTTATTTTATTTTTTCTTTATTGGTTAAGGTATTACATATGTGTACTTATCCCTCCATTGCCCCCCCCCAACTCATGCCCTCACCCCCCTGGTGTCTGTGTCCATTGGTTAGGCTTATATGCATGCATACATGTTTTATTTTTTAAAACAGTTTTAGATGGAGAGGAAGGTACTACACCTATAATCTTGATGTCTCTCTACAGGCTGCAAGTCACAATGGCTAGTTTGCACTTTTGTGACTGAATTTAACATTAAATTTATTAGGGACTTTGGTCTACATAGAAAACTCAGCTGGGTAGTAATGGAAGAGCCACTGGGTACTAAAAGTGAGTATATTCAGCATTTTGTCTGGGCTAGAAGTCAATCAGAATGCAATCATTCATTAAGACTCCTGCAAGCAATAGCCACTGGACTGTGCCAACATTCATCAAGTTAAGGGCCAGGAAATGTGAGTGCCAGAGCAGATCTCACAGAGACAGCACAAAAGTCAGCCCTTCTCAGTTACAACGGCAATGGCCGTCTTCCTTGGAACTACAGTATACTCTCAGGAGGGAATCTGAGAGGCAATTCAGACCTTTCTCATTGGGTTCATTCCCAGCAGAAATACCCTATCAGGAACAAACTAGGATACTTACTTTCCTGTTCTCAATTTTCACAAAAATTGTTGGAATACAGTGTGTACATCTTGCTGACTCAAGAAATCAAAGCAGCAAGAATGAAGAGTAGTGACTCTTTTGTGTCATGTTGAGGCAGAATATTGAAGTAGGACGACTCAACAGCTTTTTAGGAAGACAGTTAAAAATCGTAGCTCTACATCTTGCTAATTATGCACTCCTTAGCAAGTTTTTCTGATTGTTAGTATACTTATCTGTAAGCTATCTACTCCATAAAATCATTCTAAGAAATATATAAAATGATGTAAATTAAGAACCTGAAAAAAAAGTATACAATATGTGGCAATTATGATCAGGCTAAAAAATGTCATGGAAATTAGAATATTCTCTTTTAGTTGAAATTTGGATGTGGATAGCTATGCTTTTAACAAAGAGTTAAAAACTTTGCAAGCAAATGGTAGTGATCAAGAATGTAAAAAAGTCCGAAGAACTCCGTAGGGAATGGAATCTTCAAGTCCCCTTGGTCTCATTATAAAATAAGAATGATGTATGCTTCTCTCATAAGCCTAAGAAGATGTTTGAAACTCACCTGTCAGGATGGAGACATCCAGAATAATCACTGGAAACAAATGAGGCTTTTATGAGCCCAAGATGTTTTGACAGGAGAGGAAATGACTAGAAGCAGGTTTGACTTTTTGTAACCCTCACTCATCTTCATAGTTTTTTGCATGTAAACATGTATGTGTGTTATGAGGCTGTTAAATTATAAAAACGCAACTGTTTATTCCGTTTTCCCCAGAATTAAATGTAAATGGGATGTAGTGTGCTATAAATTAAAAATATATAAATATAACAATGGTGTGAATGCTATTCTCAACCTGGTAACATACTTTGCCTCTATTCTCACAGTGATTTACTGCTATCGTTAAGTGGCCCTGCATCATTTCTGGAACAGTCACGTAGCAATGAAAATTCTAGTTGAACTCATGGTCTGTTTCTCCCACTGGCATGATGAGGAAAGCCCGTGGTACAATTCACAAGCGGAGTTTCCCCTTTCACTCAGAAGCCTATAGCATGCGAGCCTGTAATTCTGGTATGTATGACTCCATGGATGAGGAATTGGAGTCTTGCTTCAAGGGTTGGGCTTGATGTTACTGTACAGCACATGGCCACAGTGTTGCTGGGCAACAGGGTTTGTTTTCTGCTGCTGGGATTCCCACTTCTGCTTCCATTGACACATGTTACATAGTTTATCTGTGTGGTGTCTTCTAATTCTGTTTATGGAGGGCGGCTGCCAGCAACCCAGGCTTGGCAAGGGGTGGGGTTGGGAGGCTTTGGTTATATAACATCTGCCTCTTTTCTTATAAGGTTAAGGAATAATATTTATCTTCCATTATAAAGATGAACTTTACTGATGCTACTGTCACACTCTTGCTTGCCATCACCTGTTTAAAAATCTCTGACCACTGGTCCCTGACCCACCCTTCTGTGGGTGCACTAAGTTTTAATCTCTGAGGAGTTCATGTAAAAGTAGCTGAGAGAGGATAAAGGAATGATGTGTGTGCCAGCAAGGATGGTGTTTCCTAGAAACGTATTTCAAACTAGTCTGACAGAAAGTTGCTTACTGGTTCGACATAGATGTGACAACGTTCTTTAGGGCATTGGTCATCTCAGCCAAAAATATACAAATCTAGAACTACTTTCGTATGCTGTCCTGTGGGGAATCAGCTATTTCCATATGATGGGATTAGCAATAGTATGGTTTGGAGGGAAAAAAAAACAATCAGAACTTAATATTACCTAAGAAAAGCAAAATTTTACAACTGTCTTTTTCTTCTGCTTTGAAAGTACTATAAATGTTTTGTTCTGCCCTCAGATTTCTACACTGTTCAGCAACATTGCAGGAGTACTTTCTAACTTCTTATACCCTCTCAACTTCTACTCTTTCCCCTTCTTTTTGTGATTTAAAAATAATTATGAACAGCCCTAACCGGTTTGGCTCAGTGGATAGAGCGTCGGCCTGCGGACTGAAGGGTCCCAGGTTCAATTCTGGTCAAGGGCATGTACCTTAGTTGCAGGCACATCCCCAGTAGGGGGTGTGCTGGAGGCAGCTGATCAATGTTTCTAACTCTCTATCCCTCTCCCTTCCTCTCTGTAAACAATCAATAAAATATATTTTAAAAATAATTATGAACACATTTTAGTATTCCAGGAATAATAACATTTTGATTTATTTATGGATTATAAATGAAGAATATAAAAAATTAAAATTAAGGACAACCAGATTCCAGGCAAAGGAAGACAGGTGAAGCACAACTTCCCCGTATCCTATGAAACATTGAATCTGCTACCAGCGGTTCTCAACCTGTGGGTCGCGACCCCTTTGGCGGTCGAACGACCCTTTCACAGGGGTCGCCTAAGACCATCCTGCATATCAGATATTTACATTACGATTCATAACAGTAGCAACATTACAGTTATGAAGTAGCAACAAAAATAATTTTATGGTTGGGTCACAACATGAGGAACTGAATTTAAAGGGCCAGGAGGTTGAGAACCACTGTTAGACTATAGTGTTCAGAAGAATGTTTAACATGCAGCTCCGGTGGTAGGGAGAGTGTTGATTTGTTTGCTGATTTCCATGATGTAAATGCTTCCACCATGGCTGATTCCAAACTACCCACCCAATGTCATTCCTTTTTTTTTTTTTTTTTGAGCACTGAGTAATATTCCATTATCTGAACATATTTTTATATATCCATGTACCTACTAAAGAACATCTTGTTTACTTCCAAGTTTTTCACTTTTGAAATATAACATCACTGACTACAGACTTTTAGGTTGGTGTTTGTTTTTTTTCTCTCTCAACACTTTAAAATATTTCACTTCACTTTTATTTTACTTGCATGGTTTTTGAGGAGAAGTTTCATGTAATTCTTATTTTTGCTCTTCTGCAACTAAAGTCTTTTTCCTCTGATTTCTTTCAAGATTTTTTTCTTTATCATTGATTTACTGTAGTTTAAATATGATATGCCTAACTGTAATTTTTTTATTTTATCCTACTTGGTATTTTATTGTACTTTACACATATAAGAGTTTCATAATAAAACTAATATTACTAATTATGATTACTGATAATACTTAAAACTTTTCAAAATGCTATTAAAGCTTTACTGTGAGTATTTTGTTTTAGCTCTCTAGCTTCTTTGACTATTTTTATGTGAGGACTCAGAAAGATCCAAATGCTGTACCACTGGCATCATCTTTCTAGAATGCATGTGCATTTTTCCTTCTTAAGGAAATTTTCCAGGTCAATGCACATAGATCCAATACATTATTTTTAAATAACTGAGTAACATTTAGTTTTAAAATGTAATTTATTCAGCCATTATTTAGATCATAAGCTTTGTCATATATATTGCAAATATTTTCTCCCAGTGTATTTTTGAATTTTGATAGAAAGTTTATATATTTATGTACTAAAATCCATTGATAATTTTCTTTAGGCTTCTGAGTTCTACAAAGTTCTTTTTTAACTGATTTTATTAAATTTATTGGGATGACATTGGTTAATGAGGTTATATAGATGTCAAGTGTACATTTCTATGATACATGGTCTCTATATTGCTTTGTGTTCCCACCACCCAAAGTCAAATCATCTTCTTTCACCATATATTTGACCCCCTTTACACTTTACTATACTCTCAACCCCCCCTTCCTTTTAATAACCATCATACTGTTGGTTGTGTCTGTGAATTTCCATGTTATATCCCACATGAGGTAAAATCATATGGTTCTTAGCTTTTTATGACTGACTTATTTAGCTTAGCATAATATTCTCAATGTCCATCCATATTGTTGCAAATGGAAATATTTCATCTTTTCTAATAGTATTCAATTGTAAATATGTACCACATCTTTACCCAATCATCTATAGAAGGACATTTAAAATATATATTTTATTGATTTTTTTACAGAGAGGAAGGGAGAGGAATAGAGAGTTAGAAACATCAATGAGAGAGAAACATCAATCAGCTGCCTCCTGCACACCCCCTACTGGGGATGTGCCCACAACCAAGGTACATGCCCTTGACCGGAATCAAACCTGCTGACGCTCTATCCACTGAGCCAAACCGGTTAGGGCTAGAAGAACATTTTGGTTGTTTCTATGTCTTGGTCACCATGAACAATGCTGCAATTTATATAGGGGTACATATATTTTTGCAAATAAGTGTTTTCAAATTTTTCAGAAACCCAGAAAAGGGTTTGCTGACTCGTACGGTAACTCTATTTTTAATTTTTTGAGGAACCTCCATAATGTTTTCCATACTGGCCGTACCAGTTTATATTTCCACTTATGATTAAAACACTCAACAATACGGGTATAGAAGAAAGTACCTCAACATAATAAAGGCCATATATGACAAACCCTCAGCTAATATCATACTCAATGGTGAAAAACTGAAAGCTTTTCTTCTATGATCAGGAACCAAGACAAGGATGTCTATTCTCACCTCTCTTATTCAACATAGCTCTGGAAATCCTATCCACAATGTTCTTAAGTCACAAAGTTACACAAGTATTTAAAAAATATTTTAATACTATACTTACTATTTTAACATTTAATTTTTAAATTCATATGTGATTTATTTTTTAATGTGGTATCATATAGGGTATAATTGTATTTTTCTGGATGGCTAGTTAGAGAATAAAGTGCATATTATTCAATATACTGTAAAATCACTTATTATATATAAAATTCATATGTATTTGATAAGTTTGTAGACTCTATACTCTCCTCTGACTATTTCTGTGCCAACATATTCTAAGTTTTATGGTAACTTGATGGTAATGCAATGTATTTAGTTGGACAAGAATCCCTTTACTGTTTTATTTTCAGTTTTTAGTTATTGTCAACTTTTTATAATTGCCTTTGTGCATGACATTTAATAGAATTTTTATATTACAAAAATTATTTATTGTGACTTAAATGCAATACATTTGACAAATATATTAATTTGTGGAAGACAGGCATTGTATGACATAGCCTTTGGAATACACTACATCTCCACAGTTACTCAGGTCCTACTTTTGTGATTGTGTGTATATATAAGCATAGAATTTGCAATTTTTATTTTATGTCCATGGAATATTTTAAATATTTGTTCCTGTACTTGGTCATCAAAACCTTTTACCTTCCAAAAAATAAGTGTTTCTTTCCCATAGAATGGTCTCTGAATACAACCAAATAAAGGTAAAAAAAACAACAATAAAAACTTTCCCAGAATAATTTCCATATACTGCTGGTGAATGTACACATTGATTTAACTAACAACTCTGAACACTGACATATTAAAGCTAAATACTGAATATACACATACCCAAGAATTTAAGTATAACCCTGTGTATAGTTATGTACCAAAACACAATATAAGAGTATACATAGCAATATTGTTTATAATTGCTCCAAGCTGAAAACAACCCAAATATCTTTCAGTAGTAGACTATATAAATAAATTTTGATATCTTTAAACAATAGAATACTATATAGCAATGAGAAAAAATGATCTATTGTTACATGGTAAAACAACCATGACTCTCATAAAGATAATGTTAAATAAAAGAAACCAGATAAGAAAGAGTACATACTGTATGATAGCATTTATATAAAGTTCAAAAACAGACAAAACTAATTTATAGAAGTTGGGATAGTGGAGCCCTTGGGGGAAATAGCTCTCTGGGAGAGAATCTGAATACTACTGCTGTACCAAGATTCTCTGTTGATCACTTTGTGAAAGCTATTAAGCTGTACATTTATGATTTATACACTCTTTTGTGTGTATGCTATGCTCTCATAAAAATACATTTAAGAATATGTCCAAGAAATATTGTTAATTGTACTTATTTCTTAAACAAACAAGCAGAAAGCCACTCCCCAATTCACACAACCAAATAAACAGATCTATCAATTTCAGTACACAAATAAACATTTTTCTTCAGATGGAACAGATGGTTTTTGTTGTTGTTCATCAGTTGTTTTCTGTACCTCATTTTTTATCAAAAGAAGTTTGACAAATGGCTCTGGCAGAATTACAATGTTGAGAAAAGATGAATATTAATACAGAGGAAGGAGATATCTGGTCCTGCCTGCTTCTTTTAAAGGTGTCAGGCTGACCCAGCACCATGGAAGCAGTGTGCATCCTTAAGAGCAGCACTTCCAATTACCTCGCATTGTTTAAGGTTTTAAACCTGAAGTGCTGGCTCTAATTTATCCCATACCTTGCTTTCCAATATTCTACCAATCTGAGTGGCTTATGATCCCATGATTCTTTTCATATTCAGGGCTCCTAACGTGAGGTACACACCTCTTGTACCTCTTCTCTTTTGACCGTGGTTAGACCCTCCTAATTATGTGGCTCATACCACCTCAAGTAAATCGATGCCTGCCTAGCAACATTCTACATCCTTTCCCAGTGTCTCTAGATTGTTCTTGGGCACGAAAAAAGGGTTCTGCTTCAAGGGTGCAGATATTTTTTTTTCCACTTTAAAATTCAGACATACGGGAAAGCTATAGAAATAGTAGAAAGAATTCCTGATATTCTTCTTCCAGAGTTCCCCAACTAACATTGTACTACATTTGCTTTTTTATTCTCTCCCTGTCTCTCAGTATCCTCTTTATTCATGGTAGTTTGGTTCTATGAATCACCACAAACACTGAATTAGCAAATACCGAGTTCCTAGGGAAGGACAAGGTTGGGTTCCCATAAGCCTCTGCTCACAACATTTCCTTCAACCCATCAATACAAAGCCCTTTTAATGTGTGTTTCTGTTTAAAGACACTTTTAAAACATATTGTTGATTCATTAATCTTGACCTCAGGACCAACAGCACTCTTAACAGTCCCGGAATGGAGCTTATTTAACACACGTCTTTTCCCTGTAAGGCACATCACAGCCTTGTTGTCTTAGCGACACTGGACAGCACTTCAGTACTATGCTGGGGGCCATTTTAAACAGCGAAATCACCAACAAACCCCCCACCCAAAATGCAAAACATGTGGCACTAAATTGACCACAAAAAGGACATTCATTTACAGTATGATAATAAAAAACAAGAAGACAGCAACGTTTATTGGACCTCAACTGGAAGTGTGTGTTTGGTGACAACTTTTCACCACTCTGCATGTGTCCCTGAATGACTGAAAAAGCATCACAAATACTGATTTTTGTGGTTACAAATAAATTTTAGTAAGTAATTAAAAATGGAACATATCAATAATAAGGATTAACTATGTATAGGCATACATATATGTATATTAAATATACTAAAATATTTAGACTAAAGGAATATTATATGTGCAACTAAAAACATGGATATTATCTTATACTAATGGCCCGGTGCACGAAATTCGTGCACATTAAAAGGGAATTAATTAGAGGAAATATTTTAATATTGCTATTTGCCCTTTCTCTATAATAGAAGTGTCAGAGATGAAAGAAAATTAGTAAAATATATATGAAAATCTCCCTCCTGCCAGAGTCTAGGGCGCACCATGGGACCCAGAGTCAAGTCCCCGTCCACCCGCATGCACCTTGAAATCGTGTGAGACCCAGACCCAGCCGGCCCCACCCCCATCAAGCCTCACAGGGAGGTGGGCACAGCCTCAGGTCCCCTGGACTGGTGCCAGGCGGGGGGTGCAGCCTCAGATCCCCCATCAACCCCCGCCGGGCAGGGGGCACAGCCTCATGTCCCCCAGCCCAGCGCCGGAGTGGGGGGCATGGCATCAGGTCCCCTAGCCCTAGGTCCTCCTGCACAAGGGTTAGAGGGCGTGAGGGTGTGATGACCATTTACATATTAGCTCTTTATTATATAGGATAACAACATTACAATGATCATAATGAATAAATTAACCTTGATAAAGTACTGCTATTGCAGCTAGACATTTTATTTACATTTTACCAATTATTTTACTAATGTCCATTATATGTCAGGATGCCATCCAGAATCACATGTTACATTTAGTTGTCATGTCTCTTTAGTTTCCTTTCATCTATAGCAGTTCCTTAGTCTTTATTTACCTTTAATTGGTGCTACCATTTTGGTGGTGTCAGGGTATGGAAGTAAAAAGGAGAAACTTGTAAAAGATATATACTATGAAGGGAAATGTTAGGCTATTCTTTATTAAACATGATTCAAGTCTCATGATGATAATGCAGAGGAAATATAGCAATGGGAGTAAGAACTAATGTTTTGCCACCTATACAGGTTTAATTTCACTATTTCTGAACTAATTCAATCTTTATGCAAATGAGAACACAGAGGGTTAGAGTAGTTAAGCATTGGTGAAAGGTCACAGAGTTAGCAGTGGTGGGATTAGAATTAAAACCAGGTAAACAAGGCACTAAAAAGTAATGCTCTTTTAAACATACATCCTATTATTATTATGATGGCATCCAGTGAAACATCAAGTAATCTCAGGGGCTACATCATTGCTAAATTACTGTTATTTTTTAAATCCCCTTAAAAAAATACCAGAAAAACATATAAGAAACACAGAATAAGCTTTGACAAAACAATTGTAAATCCAAACACAACCATTAAAAACTTTCAATCAGGAGTGAACTAGAAGAAACCTCATCATTTTCCCCATCAGCATCTCCCATGAGTACACATTGAAGGTCATTATTAAATGTGTCTTTAAAATTTGTAAAAAGCATTATTTACAAGTTGTTTGCAGGGACTCCTTTAAGGTAGGAGATATATGGACTGTATCAGTCTGTGTTCTCAGGCATGTTGGAAAGGGATATATTCTGGGAGTTACGTTTGAATATAGATACAGTAATTCCAATCAAGGAAAAGTCTGTCTGCTTAACTAAAGTATTTATTTTGTCCCAGAGCTTTAGTGAATATGCTGGATGGTCATTTACGGTGCATAAGCTGAAACCAATAGTATGTGAGCACGCCATGCTATAGATGGTTGTTTGGTGGCATCTGAACCTCAACATAAGAGCCAAGCATGAATTGTTTCCCTGATTCTTCTGTCTTCATTTGGAATTATACAATCAGAAAGGCAGAACTGGAGGGAATTTAACTAACCCTCTAATTTTGGGGGATTTATTTTCCTATTAAAATAGATTTTTTTTAAGCTAACATTAAGTGAGCCCTTATCATGTGCTAGATGTGTTTCATTACTTAATTTTCACAATTCTCTGAGGCATCTGTTACTATACACCGTTTACAGTTGGTGAAACTGAGGCTCAGTAACTTGTCCTAAGTCACAGAGCTAATAAATTATGGACTTAGGTCTGGCATCAGAGCTAACCAAAAAGTTTGTGTTCATTTCATCACATCACTGATTTTCTGGGTATAATGTTTCCATCCTCTCTGAGGAACTATACTGATAGTTATTCATAACTACTACTGGTCTAAGAAAAATTGTGAATTAGCTCTTGGTATCTTCCTAGTTATCATATTAGGCAATCCCTTTACAGGTCCGGTTCATATGTCTTGGCCCAGTACCTTTGAAGATTTATTTCCATTATCTACTACTCTGATTTTCTCAGATCTAAAGGTGTTACCTAGATATGTCAGGTAAATTAATACTTGTAAATGGGAAATAACTAGATGAGCACCTTTTGGAGAACATATGCACTATTTCCTCCTCTAAGACAGAGTTAATATTGGTGTCTAATTCATTGAGGTTAGATTTTTCAGGACAGTCTACAGAAAGTTGTATGGGATCAACTTTGCAAATGAAGTAGAGAAAAGCATTATTAATGCTCAGCTGCTCATCTCTTCTATGTTATCTGCTTCATAACTCCTAACAGGTTAACAAAATAGGTATGGGAATTAAAAATGGACATCGGGGAAGGTAAAGGAAATCTGAGTTCTGAGTTCAAACAGGTAATTGTTATGAAATTAGGCATGGAGAAATTTAAGACTGCTTTTCTAAAGGGTTTTAAGTATCTTTTAGCATTGATATTGGAAAAAATGTAAAAAGTAATAGCAGATATATCAGAGTCTGAATAAAGTAGTCATGATAATCTAGTAGTCTCTAAACCCACAGAATTTCACAATTTCATTGTGCAGAAGAGCTTGAAATGGGTGAAGAATTTATAATCCCATTATTTTATGATACAGAAACATGGAAAAGTTTTGTTCCAAACATAATGTCTGAAGGTTACTGTATATTAAAGGAAAATGCACATCAAGACTCCATGTGTTTAACATCTACAGAAGAAGGAAATAAAATATTTGACCTATTTATTACAGAGCTTTAGTACAATTAATCAACCCATGTATAGGAATGTGGAAACAGGAAATGAAATGGGAAATTATTGTTATCAAACACATTTTATGCTTAGCAGTTTCAAAGGAAAAAAAACATACACATATACATGTAAATATATATGAATATACATTTTCTATTATCTAGTCCCAAACTGAGTGATAAAATATGGTAGAGAGCAGTAGAGTTAACTAGTTTCAAGGTATCATCATATTGGTGGAGAAATAGATGGGTTACTTAATAAAGAACAATGGCTATCATCTGAGGAAAAAAGGAATTGGATATCCCTCTTCAACTTATATAGAACTAAATCTCCAATTTAAAGATTAAAAAGTAAACAGCAAAATAGTAATCACCCTAAAAAATATTGAATGCAAGCATGCATGAAAATGAGGCCTAACAGAGAATACAATGCAGAGATAATTCAAATACTGCAGATAAGAACTTAAAAAAATATTATTTTGAATATGATACAGAATATAGAAGAAAAGATGAAAAGGTAGAAATTTCAACAGAGAACTCAATATTATAAAATAATTAAATGGTCATTATAGAACTGATATACACAACATTTAAATTTAAGAACGCATTTGTTTGAGTTAACCATAGGCTGGGCACAGTAATTCAGACACAGGTCAAAATGAAATATGGAGAAATAACAAACAGAAAGAAACAAAAAAGAGTGCAAGAAACATGGGGGATCGATGCAAATTATCTAATATTCATGTAATTGTAGTCAGGGAAAGAGATCAGGACAGAGTAATATTTGAGAACTAATGGTAAACATTTTTCCCACATTGATGAAAGATATCAACCTATAGATGAAAGCATTTTTGTGAACCCTAAACAGAATAAATACAAAGAAATAATAAGTAGGTACATCATATTCAAACTGCTAAAAACAAAGATAAATATAGATCCCTTATTTGTTCTGTTCTTCTGGAGAACCCAGACTAAAATAAGCTGAATTTTTGAATACTTCAATAAAATTTATCAACACCTAGCAAGACTGATCAAGGCATAAGAGAAAGAAAATAATAATTACTATTAGGGATAAAATGTTTTTAACTGTGCAAATTTAGGATGTATGAAATTAAATTAAAATTATAATAAAGCATATTTTGCACAACTTTTTAACAACAATTTAACACCTAAAATAGAATGGGAAAATATATTGACAAACACAGTTTACCAAGACTGACACAAGAAGTAATTGAAAAATCTCAATATATTGTATCTGTTAAAAAAATTAAATCCTCAATTAAAAATATTATCACAAAGAAAACTCCAGGAAGAGATGGCTTACTGGCAAATTCTCCCAAATATTTACAGAAAAAATAATGTCAATTTAACATAAACTTCAGAGATTCTAGAACAGTGATGGCGAACCTTTTGAGCTTGGCGTGTCAGCATTTTGAAAAACCCTAACTTAACTCTGGTGCCGTGTCACATATAGAAATTTTTTGATATTTGCAACCATAGTCAAACAAAGACTTACATTTTTGATATTTATTTTATATATTTAAATGCCATTTAACAAAGAAAAATCAACCAAAAAATGAGTTCGCGTGTCACTTCTGACACGCGTGTCATAGGTTCGCCATCACTGTTCTAGAATGAGATTCCACTTCCTGTTTTATGAGACCAACATAATCCTAATTGTAAAACCTGAAAATTAAACATCAAGAGAAAGGAAAATTAGAGAAATTCTTAAACATAAGATTAGCAAATTGAATCTGGGAAAATTGGAAAAGGCTAATATCTCATGACTAAGTGAAGTTTATACAAGAAATATAAGGTTAGCTTAACATTAAAAAGTTAACCAATAAAAAAATAAATCTAATTGATCACATTAACAGATTAAGAAAAAAAAACATGATAATCTCAATCTATATATATAAACAGGGAATATGCTAATTAGCCAAGTGTCATGACCATTCAGGAGGAGCTTCGCATGCAGATGGGCAGGAGGGGACTGCGTGCTGCCCCCACCCCAGTGGCTGCAGGGAGACTGGGGCTGGGGAGGGCCAGAGTGGAGACACAACTCACAGGAGCGCCTGCCCCCTCCCCAGCCAACACAACATGGCCGCCAGGGCTACTGGGTCAGGCGCAGGTCCCAGCCCCCCACGGGGTGCCTCCTCGCACGATTTCAATCACATGCTGGGCCTCTAGTAAATATATAAAAAGTAATTCATAAAACTCAACCCACATTCATGATAAGAACTCAAAGAAAACTGTGAACACAAAGGAGCAATTTAAGTTGATAAAAGCATATATAAAAAATGTCAAACTGCCCTACAATTAGTTTAAATATTGAATGCTTCCCCCCAACCTTATTTAGAGAAGAAGAGAGGATGTCCCTATCACTATTTCTATTCAACATTATTTTGGAGGTCATATCCAGGGCAAAAAAAGCAAGAGAAATAAATTGAAGTGTAAATGCCAGAAAGAAAGAAGTAAAACTATTATTTTTTTAGATCACCTGATTATGTACATAGAAAATCCAAAGGAATCTACAAACTGGTCTATTTAATATACAAATTTAGCAAGATTTTTGGATGCATTGTCAATATAAAATTATTGGCATTTCTAATGTATTTCTGATAATAAATAATACTTACAATAGTACCAAAAATCATAAACATTTCTAGGAATAAGTTAGCAGTGTGAAATACGTATAGAAATTCTATATTAGAAAGTACAAAATGCTGTTACAAGTAATTAAGGAAGGTATGTAGAATGACATACCATTTTCATGCAGTGGAAGACTCTTTACAAAAAATTGTATTCAAGTTGGATCAAAGGTCTAAATATAAAAGGCAATCCAGAGACACAGAAGCATGGAACAGACTGATGAATCTCAGAGGGAAGGGGGATGGAGGGACGAGATCAACCAAAGAATTTATATGCATATATAAGTATTAATCCATGCTCACAGACAATAGTTCAGTGAAGGCCTAAATGGGTGAGGCAGGGGGTTGGGCGGATGTCAGTGCAGGGTTGAGGGTGTCAATGGGGAAAAAAGGGGAATCTGTAATAATTTTAAAAATATAAATAAATTTAAATGTAGAGAGCGCCCGAGAAAGGCCCCTGAACTGATTGTTGTCTGAATCCAGTAGTGCCTGGCAGAGCCATGCCCTGGAAACATACCTTGCCAGAGGCAGGTGTGTTGTCAGTCTGACCTTTAGCTTAGGCGCCAGGGGGTGGATTTCACTATCTAAATCCAGCCAGGCACCAGGAACAAACACAATTATCCGGGCCCACCCAGAAGTGACAATTACAAAGAAGCCACAAGAATGCACATATTTTCTTTATCTTAAACTTTAGTAAAACTTCCTGGTATCTTTCTGTATAAAACAAACGTGCTGTATCGGCTCTGGATCCCTGTCTCTCCATCAGAGGACAGCTGTCCCATCTGATCCCAGCTTTCTCTACTGTCTTTGTGTCTGTCTCTTTCATTTTCTCAATTCCCTCTCACCCCTATTCAGGACTCCTGTCTGTTCTCTAGCCATGCTGGATGTGGAAAAGAGACATTTTTATATCTGGCATGTGAATTTAAAACAAAAATATAAAAGGCAAAATAATAAAGCTTCTAGAAGAATATCTCAATTACCTTCAGGCATGTAGTTTTATTAAATAAAATGCAAGAGCACTAACTATAAAATGAAAGATTGATAAATTGAACTTCATTAAATGGGAGAACTTTTGTTTTTCAAAAGAGACCATTGAAAGAGTGAACAGGGAAGACACATGCTGGGGAAAAATATTCATAATACATACTTCCAACAAAGGCTTGAATTCAGGATATACAAAGAGCCTTACAAATCATTAATTAAGAGATAAATAACCTCATTACTAAATGGACAAAGGATTTAAATAGACACTTCATAAAATTGGCTTCAATAAAACCAACAAGGGCATGAGAAAAAGCTCAACATCATTACTCATAAAAAAATGCAAAGTAAAACCAAATGAGATCCTATTACACACACATCAGAAAGGCTAAATTAAAAAGATTGCAAATTGGTACCACATATGGTATAGGATATTGGGCAACTGGAACTCATATGTATATTTTGTGAGAGTGTAAATTAGTACAAGCTCTTTAGAAAACTATTTTGCAGTATCTAGCAGCTTATCTACCCAGTAGCTCTTATCATAGTATACTAGTAAACCCAAGAGAAATGGCTGCATATACCCATCAAAAGACACATAAAATAATAATTTAAGCATATTCATAATTGTCTCAAAGTTAAAAGATCCAAAGTTAAAAATAAATAGAACATTTATATATAAAAAGCAATAAAAGGACTGAAGAACTTCTATCCTCTACAAAATAATTAAAATTCACATATGTAACATTTAGTGAAAAAAGTAGACAATAATGAGCTTGTTATATGAACTATTTACATAAATTCAAGAACAATCAAAGTTAATCTGAGATGCTAGAAGTCAGAGCTCTAATTCCCTTTGGGTATGGAGTGAGGGAGCAGTGTGTATTATTTGCAAAGGGGCACATGGATGCCTTCTGGGATGTTAATATTTTGTATCTTGGTAGTGGAGGTATGCTTATGCAAATATTCATCCAGCTGTACACACAATATTTGTGCTTCTACCACATGTATGTAATGACTTGGTTTAAATGTTTAAAGAAATGTAAACAGAAAAGTCTTAGAAAAACAAATCCAAGTGGCCAACAAAGTATAATGTGCTCAAATGTACAAATAAGGAAATTCATGTTAAAGTAACAATGAAACATCACTTTACACATATGAAACTGCCAAAAAATTAAAAAGCAGGTAAACACATTGCTGGTAGAAATGTGAATTATTACAATAGCTTGGAATGTAAACTGGCAAGGTCTAATAAAACCAAAACCATATATACTTTAGACCAAAAATATCACATCTGAGAATCACTCCCATGGGCAGAATAAAAGTTCTAGTACTTGATTGGTAGTTATAAAAGTTGTTTATTGCAGCATTGTTTATAGAGAGTAAAAACAGAAACAAAGTTGTTGTACAAATGGAGTAATTGATTTTAAAATATTTGATACATATGACATCATGCCATAGCAAACAAAAATTAAATAGGGTGAATTAAAGCTATGTAAGATTACTTAAAGTATTGTAAGTGAGAAATGGAAGACATAGATATATTTTATTATATTTTGGTAGAAAATGAGAAAAATTCAGTATTCATGTGTATTTGTATAAATTGTACGTCAGAATAAGATTTAGTTTTTTAAATTGAGTAAAGTTTGCTGTAAAACTAATGCATGATATGATGCTGTAATAGTGGATACCTGACATGTATTTGACTAAACTCACAGAACGTACAACACCAAGAGAGAACCCTAATTTAATCTACAAACTTTGGGTGTACCACCTTGTTGGGGGATGCTAATCATGGGGGAGGCTATGCATGTATGGGGTCAGGGGTTAAATTGGAACTCTGTACTTTCCACATAATTGTTCATGCCTGTGTTATAAGAATATCTTACCTAATAATAGACAAACATGTAAATTAACCGTCCCTCTGCTATGCTCACCAGCCAATCAGGAGAGTATGCAAATTAACCCAACAAAGATAGTGGTTAATTTGCATACGTAGGGGTGAAGCGGCGGAGCGAAGACTGAAGGCTCAGTCCGGAGCCACGAAGACTGAAGGCTCCATCTGGAGCCATGAAGACTGAAGGCTCCATCTGGAGCGAAGGCCTGGGTCCCAGGTACTGGAGGAAAACCGGTGCCAGCAGCCAGGGGAAGGGAAGGCCTACTGCACGAATCTCTTTGTGCAACGGGCCTCTAGTAAGAAAATAAAAACAATGTAGTATTTTATTTTAATTATTATTATTTTTAATCCTTACGCAAGGATATATTTTTAGAGAAAGAGGAAGAAGGAGAGAGAGAGAAACATCAATGTGAGAGAGGAACATCTTGTACTTATACCATCTGGGGTGGGGATGAAACCTGCAATATTTTGGTGTACGGGATGACACTCCAACAGAGCTACCTAGCTAGGGCGAGGAATGTAATATTTTAAATATGAATAAAATGCTGGGATGAGTGATGGGGGATTGGAGATGTTGACTAGGATACTAAATAAAACAGGAAAACATAAGAATACACAAAAGTTTCATTATAAAAGAATAGAAATACATTTAGGCATCTATGTCAAATTATGTCTATATGCGTACATATAAATTCAAAATTGGTATTTATTTTTAAAAATTATCAAAAATTAAACACATTATTATTTCACTTTATATATCGTAAGCATTTTTACTTAGCAAATCTATTACTATCATTGTTAGGTTATGCAATTGTACATTTTTCTCTTAATTTTTTCTTTTAATCCTTTTGTATCTCGACCTACATGGTTCTATTTTAAAAATTACATTTTGGTAAAAAGTATGAAATTATATATTTATGTATGATGTACATGGCTGTATGTTATAGAATATGGGAAATATGCTTCATATTTACTTCTAGATATCATCATAATTTACTCTTTTTCTGGGTGCTGATTTTAAAATCAGGATTATTTTAACATTCTTGCCAGAACCATTTTTGACCATATAGCATTCTTCTCTTTTTAAAAAATCATTTTATTAGTTTAAATTCCTGGGAATATGGTTATTGAGTCAAAGGTTACAAACATCTTCATGACTCTTGGAATGTATTGCCCGATTTGCCAGAGTTTATCCCCTAAGAAGGTAACAATATGTACTAATACCAGAAACGTGTGTCTTTGATTTTTCAAATTTTACCTCTTTTTATTTTTGCTAATTCAATAGATGTGATAGGCATATTGTGTTGCTTAGAGATAAATATTAATTTTTTCAATATTGAGATAATATTGTCATTCCATTTTTTATGCCTTTGAACTACATTTTGACGTGGGCTTTGGCATTGCTCTTTGTAAATTGATATTTAAAATGTATTTAGGTTTTTACTACTCTGAGAGCCTATGGGGATTTCATGAGGAATAAAGGGATCTGACTTGTGCAAATGGAGTCTTACGAGGCCACATAATGAGGACAGTGGACAACAAAGGGGAGAAGGGAAATCCACAAGATTGCTGTGCAACGCATTACCCTTTGCCACTATCATTTCACAAGAGAAAGTGTATTTTATTGAAAAGGTTAGAAAAAATATAACTTTAGAATAAGGTTTAGTTTTAAAAATGTAGCTTTTTAAAAAATTTACAACATTGTGTGTATGTGTGTGTGTGTGTGTGTGTGTGTGTATTTTTGGTCTGCTTGTTTGGTTTTCTATAAACTGTAAAACTAATCCATGATATAATGGTAGACACATGACATGTATTTGACCAAACTCATAGAATGTGCAACACCAAGAGAGACCCTAATGTAATTTACAAACTTTGGTGTACCCCCCTGGCGAGGGATGTTAATAATAGGGGAGGCTCTGCATGTGTAGGGGTAGGGGTTATATGGGAACTCTGTACTCTCCACCCAATTTTGCTGTGAACCTAAAGCTACTCTAGAAAGAAAGTCTTAAAATACAAAACAAAACAAGCACAAAACCCTAAAGCATGGACCAGTATGTGCTAACCCTGACTGATGCTATTATGTTGCTTCCCTACCAAAAGGTAGAAAAACTTTAGCAGCTGTTCAGAAAACTGAAGCAGAAGATGAGTGAGGTTCCAGAAGAAATGTTAATTTGACATCCTGAAATACAATGTAAAGAATTGCCATATAGTTAAGATATTCTGGGTATAGCAGCAGCCAAAAGGCCCACTTGGCAGTGAGTCCATGTAGCTCTTTTGGAACTAAGACTTCGGTAACCCATTGAGTATAGAGACAGAGTCATGAGAAATGATTTGTTCTAAAATGGTCCCTAGAATTTCAAAAATAGGACAGTCCTCCCATGCATCTGCCCTTGTGGCAAGACTGTTAGTCTGCCTCTGAGATTCTTAACCTTATCCATATATACGGCAAACAACTCCGTTAGTAGTGTTATCTGTGAAGGCAAACTACAACAATACATTATATATGTACACTAACATATTTGCTGAATTTTAAAGTATGCGGCATGTGAGAATTGGAGTGAGGCTCTTGTTTATAAAGTATATCATGGAATGAAGAACAGATGATCTAAGAATGAACATTTGTGGGAAGGATCTCTCTGGGCTTAAATATTTATTTTACTTCCTCTACCCCCCTCCCTTCTTGACAAAGTATTATGTTTTCAAAAATCTACAATATGGAATCCTGGAACGTCGACAACAAAATCACCTCAAATTGCTACCATAAATTACCTCACACAGTCTTTTTTATCTGCAATGTGAAATTAATCAAGAAAACAATGTATTCTTTCTAATTAAAGAACTGGTTTGAAGAGTTTCAGGTGTGAGAAGTAAGGTTGATTTCTGAGGAAAAATAGATCATTGCCCTATAAATGTACTGTACTTTCATTTCTATCTTCAAGGTTTAATATATGAAGGTACATCCCTTGTCCTATTCCTCAGGTAAATGGGAACTCATTGCTGTAAAAGTTTAAGGTTTTGAAGAGTCTTGAAGGAAACAATGTCTCAATAGGCAGTTTACATAGTAGATTTTTCAGAGACACACTTAAAAGAGTTGCTGAACTCCAAAAGGTAGAGCTTACTAGAGAGGATAAAGATTTATTTTTTTCTTTTAACTCCTACAGGGTATGGTTAGGGTTTCATTGCCTATTTTATAGGTTCCTGGGTTTTCTATTTGTTTTGGTAAATTATTTCACTATAAACGCATTCATTCTTGTGCAATAATTCACCTATTTATTCATCCATCTATCCATTCATGAATGTTAATGAAGAATATTAAGTCGAGCCACCATAATTTCCTTTATGAAACATATACACTGGATATTTATAGTAATGGTTTACCATGTGGGGAAGGGCATGTGGGAACTGGAAGAAAGCAGGTGAGCCGTGAGGCTAAATATTCCTGCCCCAATATGCACAGGCTAAAGTTTCTTACACAATTTGATTTTTTAAATATTTGCTCTTTAAAGTGTTTATTTTTTATTCTTTTCAGTCTGATGCGCCTTCTTTATTATAAGACATCTGTTCAGCTAGCAGCTAGTCTTCAGATGGTTCTCCAGGATGACTGTTCTATAATTTAGTTGTAATTCTAATGCGGTCAAGGAAGGAGGACAGCACAATGTCTACCTTGTGGAAAAACAGGGGCCACATGCTAGCCTGACTAGATCAGGGAAGGCCTGCATGGCAGCCTTGCAAACTTTAGAGACCTAAAGTTACCACAAAGGATGGTCTGAAATTAAAACTTTTTAACTAAAAGCAGTTTGTGGCAGATAGTTATGTCCTAGGCTAGCTTCTTCCCTGAGGAACGTCAATCTTTACCTTAACTGTAAGCCTGTCTGTTGTCCTTTGCATCTATGATAACCTATCATTGGAATGTCAGGGTAACTTGTAATTTCCCTTTTTCAGGATCCCTCAGGGCACAATCAATGCACCAGGGAGCCAGGGCAAGATAATAAATTCCCTCATTGGTTAATTGTTGACTGTTAACTATCCTGTACCCACCTATGTAAAAGAAGCATGTGCCTATCATTTTACTTTTTATCCAATCCCAGAGGTTCTCCCTCACCCTTTGCTTTCTCCTACCTACCTCCCTAATCTATCACCAGTGGATTTCATATAGCCCACTTATATCTCCTCCTTTGAGTGTAATGTATAAAACAAGGTGAAAAACAGCAATTCTCGGGAGCATTATCTTAATAAGTTGAGATTCTGCTTCCCAGCAATTGCCGACAGTTTGACTCAAACTCACAAAAATTCTTTATAGGTTTGAATGTTTTCTTAAGTTAACAACCTATTTTGCCATCTTGACAAGAACCCCCTTTATACAACTTAATTTGAAGCATAGTTTTCATGGGGTAGGAAAAATACTTTTCTGTCTAGAAATGCAACATGTATGAATTCAAACAGACAAATCAGTAAGAGCTCCTAAACCAGTTAATAGGTGGGGCCCAAGCAGTTCTTTTTTGATTTTGTTTATTCTTGGGGGAGGGGGTATCTTTCTTTATATCTCAAGAAACCACTAAACTCTAGGTTAATCAACAGAATTTTCTCTTAGTAGCTGTGCAAACAGTGAGCATGCCACTGGGGACAGGACCATTTCTGCAGGTATTCAGATTCTAGAAGTTACTATTAAAGGAACACAAGGGAGACAGCTGGGTGGGGGCTAAGTGGGGGTGGTGGAGGGATTGAGCAAAAAAGAAAAAAAGAGAAAGAACTTATGGACAGGGATGACAGTGCAGTGATTGCCAGGGGGAGGAGAGTAGGGGCAGGTGGAGGAGGGTAAAGGGGGGATACATGGTGATGACAGAGACTTGACTTGAGGTGGTGAACACACAATACCGTGTACAGATGTAGAAATGTGCACCTGAAATCTGTGTAATTTTGTTAACAAGTGTCACTCCAATAAATTCAATTAAAAGAAAAGGAACACAGGGAGCCAAGATCAGTGGGTCAGGCTCTCTGGAAGACACCAGTTGTGGAGATCTACACACAATGTGTCTGATTCACAAACCAGAACAAACCAGCCTGGGCTCCCTCATAATATGTGTATGTGTATGGGAAAAGGGGCACTATAGCTTGGACTTTTAAGGTAACCCAATCAAATTTTGTAATTACACTTTGGGAAAGGGAAGGTAATATAAAATTATAGAGCATAGGACCTTAAGAAATTACAGATTGATTTCTCTGCCTCCAAGAAGGTCCTCACTGAAGGAGTTACTAGTATTTGCTTGACTCTTAATCTTCCAAGGGGAAGTAGATTCCCTAACTTCCTTAGGTAACTAGTTCTTTTGTTTTCTGAAGTAATTTAGTGTACTTCTGTAATAGTCCTTCCTGCAGCAATTTAAAATCCTAGTTGTGTGTGTGTGTGTGTGTGTGTGTGTGTGTGTGTGTGTGGCCTTGACTTAAAATGACAGCCATGCTTAGTGTGCTATGATAAATAAAGTCAACTTTCAATTATCTGTGCTAACGGGCTGGGCAAGTGAGGAAGAACATGCAGAAATGAAATCTAACGTATTATCCAAACCTCATTTTAGCTGTTAGTTTTGACTTTTTCTCCAGCAAACCTTTCAAAGAATCTACTAAAAAGCAACATGTTGATTTGAATTTCGTGCCTTTTCTTTTTCATTTGTTTATTCTCTGATGGAGTTGATAAAGATCATTGAGATCCTCAAAGGAGAGAGGAGATGGAGAAGTCAGGAATATGGTAAATTGGAGGCTACATTCATGCATTTATAAAAGCTTTAGGTTTTTGGTTTACCAATCTGTACTCTTCAATTACTCTATAACTTCATTTAGCATTGGTTAAGTCGTGAAATCATTGTACATGCATGTTATTTTGAATGTGCAGAATGTACACTGTTTTAAACAGCATTTTTGCATTGAACTTTGGTAATATAGCCAGTCTGAGCTCATAATTCATGAACTACTAACAGTCAGGTGCTACAAAAATACTGAATTTACTATTTTGTAAAAATGAGACAATAAAATAATAATGGTTCCTTATTAATTAAAAATACTGCCAATTAGTAAAATAAGCCAGAGAAAGATAAGTACCATATGATTTCACTCATATGTGGAATCTAATGAATAAAATTAACAAACAAAAGAGAAACAGATTCATAGATACATAGAACAGTCAGACAGCTGTCAGAGGGGAGGAGGGTTGGGGAGCTGGGTGAAAAAGGTGAAGGGATTAAGCAAAAACAAAAACAAACTCATAGACAGGCAACAATAAGGTGATTACCATAGGGAAAAGAGAGTGGGCAGATAGAAGAGGGTAAAAGGGACTATAAATGAAGATGGATGGAGACTTGACTTGGGGTGGTGAACACACAACACAATGATGAATTATAGAACTTTAAACCTGAAACCTAGGTAATTAACTAATGTTGCCCCAATAAATTAAATAAAAATAAAAAATGCAGCCAATTAAGGCATGCTAATTTATGTAAATGGAAGAACCTTAAATTTTGCATTTCCTGACTGATAGGATTAAGCTTCCCAAGAAAGTGTGAATTAATGCAAATGTTAACATAGCATCTCCTAAATCCCTTTCTACTTTTACCACCAAGAACAGAATATAGAAAAGTAAAAATATATAATGAGAGGCCAATCTTTGCTTGTTCTGTCATTTACTCAAGTAATACCAAGCATGCTTAGAAACTGTGGAAAACTTAGCAAGAGTTCAGGTAGCCAACTTCTCTCTCTCCATCTTCATCTCCATCTCCATCTCCAACTCCATCTCCATATCCACCTCCATCTCATCTAACTTGAACTATATAATAGAGACCTGAGTTCATGTAACAGGACCATGCATTTGAGACACAGAGGAAATTTCTGACTGGTTTTCCCTTTTCAGAGACTGTCGTATTTGGTGGTCCCATTCCTTTGATGAGACCTTCCTCTTTATTATCTACTAGAGGTCCGGTGCACGAAACATGTGCATGAGGGTGTGTGTGTGGGGGGGATGTCCCTCAGCCCACCTGCACCCTCTTGCAATCTGGGACCGCTGGCTCCTAACAACTTGCCTGGCTGCCTGACTGATCGCCCCTAACCACTTGCCTGCCTGACTGATCACTCCTAACCACCTCTATTCAAATTGCCTGCCTAATTGCCCCTAACCACTCACCTGCCTGCCTGATACCCTTAACTGCTTGCCTGCATGCCTGATCATCCCTAACCACCTCTGCCTCGGCCCCCAAAACCGTGGCTTCATCAGGAAGGTTGTCGGAAGGATGTCCAGAAGGTCATTTGGCTGTCTGGTCTAATTAGCATATTATGCTTTTATTATTATAGATAGGATGGGAGCCTGCCTTCCCTCTGACCCTAGCGAAAGGTTTGTTTCCTTCTTTGTTTCTCTGCTTGTTGCCTCTAGGATCTAGTCTGTGATGGCAGTCAATTCTCTTCAAACTAGTTTGCTTTCTACCTGGACTCCCACACTCATTGCCCTGGCCCTGGGGAAGCTCAGGTCTCCCTAGGGCTATCGGGCTGCCTTTATGTGCTGGTGACCCTATAGGTCAGAAATGTTGCCAAAAAAAAAAAAATAGTCATCCCAATTGGAGCTTGAGCCCCACAATACTAGGTTTATGGTTACAACTATGGCTGTGTTGACTGTAAACTGCTTAGGGCATTTGGACATTTGGATTCTAGATTGGTGCTTATTTACCAGATTGTCTTTGGAGATGGGTATAAGGAGCTGCACTGTAGAAGGGCTCTACTTTTCTCTGCTTTGCATGTTTGACACTGCTTAATAAATATTCACATGCATTTCTTCTCATCTTTACCTGCTCATTTATTGAAAATCTCACTGACATTGAATATTTTATAACCAACAAATGCAAATACTTATGCCTATTTTCATGAAGATTTATTTAGGATACAATTTTCAGAAGTGTTTTGCATTGTAAAGACTGGAGTCACCTGTCAAAAATAAATACATAACAGCTAAACCAAAGATATAGAAGAATAAATACAGTGTTTGAAAAATGAGTTTCCATAAGAACACAAATTATAATGACCCATAAAACATAGTTCTTTGTACACTATCACATGCAAACTCTTTACTGTGTTTCAAATATCTTTTAAATAGTTTTGTGCCCACCCTCTCCTGACAGTAAATGCATTTAAATTTTTAGTTATCAGAGATGAAAATCACTTGTGAAATACGAAGTTTCATGGTTCAGCTATGTTGGGATGTGCTTGTGTTTCGTGCCATTGAGTCGCTCTGATTCTTTTTTTTTTTTTTTTTTAATTAAATTTTTTTTGTTCAGGTTATATTTTTTCCTTTTTTTTCCCCCCCCCCCCCTTTTTATTTTTCCCCACTAGGGAAAGCTGGGGCTGGATGGGACCACTGTCCTCTGATGGAGAGACAGGGACCCAGAGCCGATACAGCACATTCATTTTATACGAAAATAAATTTTCTAATTTAATATGGTAACAAAAGATCTTCAATATTTACTTTTTTTTTTTAAATATATTTTATTGATTTTTTACAGAGAGGAAGGGAGAGAGATA
>NW_005363098.1:855138-876294 GCF_000412655.1 Myotis brandtii
CTCAGTCCCGTTCCCAGAGGTTCTGCTTCTCAGAACCCCAGGAACCGCTGCAAACCTCGGAGGGAAAGCTACCTTCCAACTGATGCCAGACACTCCCGCTTCTCCCGTTTGAGTCCCCAGAGATTCGCCCGTATCTGGAGCTCAGAGTCTGAGACTCCCCCCTGACCGAAAACGACAACCGTGCTCTCAGCCACCACCCCGCTTTGCGCGCGCACCTCCGCACCTGAGTATTTTCCACACTGCGCCTCCTCTGAGCCTCGGTGTGCTGTTATTTTTCCTTCTAGTTGAAGAGTCTCTCCTCAGCCAGCCTTCCTGTGGTTCTGGGTGATGTCCGTTCCGTCTTTTAGTTGTATTTTTGAAGTAGTTGTTTGCGGCAGCAGTCTGCGGTGTTTACCTATGCCGCCATCTTGGTCTCTCCTCGCTCTGATTCTTAGCGACTCTATGAATGATGGCCACATGTGCTGTCCTTAATAGCCTTGCTCAGCTCCTGCAGACTCCTGCCTACAGTTTTTCTTATGGAGTCAACCCATCTCATATCTGGTCTTCCTTTCTTCCTTCAGCCTTCTATTTTTCCCCAGCATCATGGTCTTTTCCAGGAACCCTGTCTTCTCATGACGTGCCTGAGATAGCATACCTTCAATCTTGTCATTTTTGCCTCCGGCAATGTTTCAGGCTTAATTTGCTTTAGAACCCACTTGTTCATTTTTCTGGTGGCCCAGGGTATCTGTAGAGCTCTCCTCCAACACCATGTTGGGATGACTCACTGCTAAAAATAGCCATGCTTCATGGCCTATTGGTTCAGGATCTCATTCTCTTGTAAAGCACCGAGGGGTATTTCTGTCTCCTTCCTGTGATCCAAATTAACTGAGTCCCCCCCAGAGTTTTTGAGCCAACATTCAATCACAGCTTGGACTTGTTGTTGAGCTCCCCTGTTATGATGTAAATGTGTGGTCAGAGATGATTCAGTCTGGGTGGTGAGAGGTGAGGAAGGGCAGCCTGGAACCTCAGGGTGCTGGGATTCTCAGCTCCCTTGGCTTGTTCAACTCCTGCCTTTTGTTTCTCACAAAGTACTGTGCTTTTTTTTTATTTGTTTTTAAATCTCACAATTTACTTCCCAGAAAGCCTTTTATCAGTCCTGATTTTTTTTTTAGTTTTAAAAATTATATTGTTTTTATTTCTTAATTTGAGTAAGTCATTTTCAGTGTTTCAGGAGCATTTTTAATTTACTACATAGCACAGCCCTCCATGCTTTAAGATAGAGCTGACATTCATTGATTTCCTCTGTCAGAACTCTTCCCAAGGGGTCTATGGCTCCACAAACCCCTTCTAGTTATGTCCTGTGTGGAGTGTTAGAACCTATTTAACTCCACCAAATCCTTTTTCTCATCTGCTTTCTACCCAAAGGGGCCCTTTTCCAAGTTGGGTTCTCTAGCAGCAGGTGTTGAGTCAGAGACTGAAGTAAAGGATGTATATTACGGGTGAACACCTACCTGTGAAAGGAAGCAGGATTTGGCAGAAAGAGAAGTTGAATTGCAGTGATGGCCAGAGGAGCTCTGGAGTTTACATATTCCGTCGGAGTTGTCCATCGGTGGGCTGAAATGGCCAGGCCTTTATATACTTGCTGCAATCAGTCATTGGCTGTGGATCACTCCTGGGAGCACATGGCTTAGCTGAGGAGGGTCTCTGAAGCTGGAGACCAAAGGCCATTTGCTGACAGTATTACCAGCAGTTGAGACAACAGTTTCTTCCTAGAAGGGGATTTGGGCATCATGTCTCCATGTCCTTGAAAGTCTTTTAGTTAAGCTGGCACTCACGGTACACTACAAGCATCCCATGCTTTCTCTAGGTAGATATATGGACAGAAATAATTCTTTTTTGAGGGGAAGGGGCAGGAGGAGGCTGTTTTGCACACTGTAGGATATTTAACAGCAGCCTTGGCCAAAACCTATTAGATGCCAGCAGTCCCCCCTTCCTCAAGTTGTGACAACCAAAAATGTCTCCAGACATTGGGAAATGTCCTTTGGGGACACAATTGTCCCTGATTAAGAACCACTGTGTTCCATGGACAAAAAGGCAAATGTATATTTTTGCTTTTATAATTCAAATTAGCTGATATACTTGAGCAAAAAGAAGAAAAAAACATCTTTTTATAATATGAAGAAACATTCATTCATACCAATTGTGCCACACATGCCTGGGGAGGACAGTTAGGGGCGACCAGGCCTGCAGAGGAGGGCAGTTAGGGATGACCAGGCCTGCAGGGGAGGGCAGTTAGGGGCAATCGGGCCAGCAGAGGAGCAGTTATGCATTGATCAGGTGGCAGGGAAGTGGTTAGGGGGTGATCAGGCTGGCAGGCGGAAGTGGTTAGGGCAGCAGTTCTCAATCTGTGGGTTGCGACCCCTTTGGTGGTCAAACGACCCTTTCACAGGGGTCGCCTAAGACCATCCTGTGTATCAGATATTTACATTACGATTCATAACAGTAGCAAAATTACAGTTATGAAGTAGCAATGAAAATAATTTTATGGTTGGGGGGTCACAACATGAGGAACTGTATTTAAAGGGCCAGAAGGTTGAGAACCACTGGGTTAGGGGCAATCAGGCAGGCAGGCAGGCGAGCAGTTGGGAACCAGCAGTCCTGGATTGTGAGAGGGATGTCCGACTGCCCGTTTAGGCCCGATCCCACCTGTCTTCACTCCTCTGCTTAGGAAAAGCTCCAGAGAACAGTTATCTTTAAAAACAACAACAAATCAACAACTGTTATTTTTTTATTTTTTTTTTATTTTAAAGAGAGAGGGAGAGGGATTAGCAACATCATTGAGAGAGAAGCATCTACTGGCTGCCTCCTACATGCTTCCTATTGGAGATCCAGCCCGAAATCCAGGCATGTGCCCTGGCCAGGAATCGGACTGGTGACCTCTTGGTTCATGGGTCAATGTTCAGTCACTGAGCAACAATGGCAAGGCTTTTTTTTTTTTCACCTTTCCTCTTGATACTTCTGCATGGTTCTTGTGGTTGCCTCTGCCATTTGTGCTTGTGGAGAAAGATCAAGTGTTGCTTTCAGTACAAAATAACTTGGTAAGTATTAAAGATATAAATACTGAGATTTATAAGAACATTGTGCTTCCATGAGTATTTTATTTTCATCCATTTCCAAGGAATGTCTTTTTCAGGGCTGAATAGAACCCATATTTTCAATTCACCAACAGATCATTAGTCACTAACAAGAGGTACAAAGATCAGTCAAAGTATAGGATTGTGTCATTAACGAGAGGGTGGAGGGTGAGTAGAAACTGATGTACAGGTTTGAACTCCTATTGAATAGTAATAACTGCTGAGAAAAACACACCGAGTAACTTACAGGAATACCTACCAGCTCTCACTTGCTAAGGGCTGAGGTAATTCATTATTATTTTCTTTCTCTTTAAGGAACATTAGTCTAGAATGCCCCTTATTAAAGATGGGAGCAGTCAATAGCAGTGTGATTTATCCAGCATACTCATAGGCTGAGGGCTGCCCCTTATTTTCTTGTCCTCAGCATAATTCTTGGAAAGCGCACTTCCCAGAAGAGCATGACTCAAGGAAACTCCTCTATAGTTGCAAATGCTTCCACTTTCATTTATTGGAGACAGACTCCATCCTTCCAAATGTGATAATAGTCTCAGGTGTTAGAACATGTGACTTAAGGCAAATTAAAGGAGTGCTTATCTGTTCTGTGTGATCTACTTTTACAAGTTTCCCTGTGTTCTCCCCTGCAGAGCCAGGGGAGATGGAGAGCTACAGGAAGCGAGAAGCTGGAGACTCACTGAGCAAATGTCCATACCTGCCAGGTAGAAGTGTGTCTGTGTATCCAGTGAAGCCTTGGGAATCCCTAGGCTGGGAAGAAAAGACCCCTAAAGGGTTAGGTCTGGAATTTTCTCTTCAGGTTCATCCTGAGCCCTGGGAATCTCACTAAGACCACAGAAAAAGCATGTTCATAGTTATAGCTTATTTTCTTGACACTCAGTTCTCTTCGCCTTCTCATTTTTGATTGCTATATATTCCCCCACCCCCATTTTCGTCACTGCTCAAATTTCTCTAACTCTTATGCCCACTAGGTTTCTTGTGACTTCTGATTTGACTCATATGGGGCACGGCTACAGTGTTTTGGACAGGTTCAAGCCTCAGACTGATGAGAGGGCAGAGTCCTCTCATGGCCACGTGCAAGTCCCAGCTGAAGGGCAGGGCCCTCCCAGCACAATTATAGCCAACAGCTATAGTTGTAAGCTTGAACCTATGGTCCGAACATGTGGCCCCACGTGCCTTGTGATAGAGTTCGGGTGCATGTAGTTGAGTAGGGTTGAAACTCACGAGAATGCTGTAAACAACTTGATCACGCCCCTACTTTGCCTCGTGGCATCTGCTATAAAATAAAGACACGGCTTGTGGGCACTGTCGTTGTCTCCTCATCAGGGAGGCAGCGTCCCACCGAGACCCAGCTTTCATTCTCTTGTCTGTCTTTTCTCAATCCTTTCATGCCCCCCACTCGGGATCACCCTTGGCTGTGCTGGCACGGCCCAGACTCTTCATCTGGTATTCAATTTAGCTCCCACTCTATGAAGTTGAGTCTCCCAAAACAAAACTGACAAATCCTGGTCTCTGTCCTACTTATTCTCAAGGCTCGTGCTGTCTCTTAGTGCTGGGCTCATGCTCTTCTTTCTCCACCCCATTAATAAAATGTGCCAAATTTATTAATTTATAATGAGAAATATAAACGTCAAGTTTAATTTAGCTCTTATTTTGTTAGACTGGTTAATTTTTCTCCCTGTAGGCAAAAGGAAAACTTGCTTAGTGAACATGGAATCAAACACAAGGTAGTCAATTATTATATGACTAGAGGCCCAGTGCACGAAATTCGTACACTCGGGGGGTGGGGGGGGGGGTTGTCCCTCAGCCCGGCCTGCTTCCTTTCGCAGTCCGGGACCCCTCAGGGGATGTCTGAATGACAGCTCCTGCGTTGAGCATCTGCCTCCTGGTGGTCAGTGAGCATCTTAGCGACCGGTCATTCTGCCATTTGGTCAATTTGCATATTAGCCTTTTATTATATAGGATTCTTTATGTCATGTGTCTCCAAAACAGGAAAGCACTTTCCACTTGGGTCAGATGCTGGTGCTGGGGACTCCTTATACCATGCTGGATCGTACATGTTTTGTGTGTTCTGTGGAGCTTGGGGACCCACCTTGTCCAGGCACACATGCAGGCAGTATATATGGCTAAAACTATGGCTTTGAAAGTTCTTCCACCTTTTCTAAGTCTTCTTGATTCTCTTTCTTTTTTTTGATGCTTTCATGATGCATTTCTGCCCATCTCTCCTTTTTCTTCATCTTCCTATCTCTTGTTCCTTCCCCTGGACACTGTCCTGCTAAACATCACATGCTTCCCTATAGACTCCTGGCACTGCACCTCCACCCCATCCTCTGCTTCTGTTTTCCTATGCAGGAGGGACTATTAGTTTCCACATGAAACCATATGATCATTGGTAAATAAAGGCAGGTATACTGCAGAATCTATGTTTCTTTAGCATTTCCTTGAAATAGGAAAGTGTGATCACCACTACATCTTAATATCCCTAGCTGCAGCAGTGTGGCAGGGACCAAGGCACATCAAAGGCTTTTAGACAAACTCAGAAAATTGTCAGTCATGGTAGTGACAAAAACAATGCTACTTTCAAGCTTTTTATGCATTACTGCTTATAGTGAGTGCTATACAATGACATTTACTTTCAAAAAAATCTTACCTGCTTATTTACCTTATCAAGGATGGAGGGAGAGGGGAAGGCCCATCTTAGGACTTGCTTTCAGCAAGTGTTTGTGTGTGTGTGTGTGTGTGTGTGTGTGTGTATGTGTGTGTGTGTGTGTGCGTGCGCGCGCTCCTGAATAACTAAGCAAGTAAGTAAGTGGGGGTGATTTCAAACCTGCTGGGAAAATGAATTTAAAAAGAATCATAATGTAATCATTCTTTTTTTGCTTTTAGTTGTCCATATCCCTTATGTTCATTAACTAAAATGAAGGTGCTATAAATGAATGAAACTGGAATGAAAATTGGACAAGGTGCAGTATTTTTAAAGAAAAGCATTGTTTTCATTTTTTAGCCATGTGAATTAACTCCAATTAGCTGTTTACAACATGATGCCAAGTAGAACTCCTACCACAACTGTTTTAATGAACATCAAAGACTCATTTATAGGTAGTCATTTTCCACCCTGAGAATATTGTAAAAGTGTGTTTTTTGGTTGGTGTATCATTTCCCCAGGCCTATGCCGATCTGCTCAGATACTTGCTACTCAAAGTTATACTTGCACACCGGTAACATAAATATCAACAAGGGGCAATGCAGACTAGCAGGGCCCCATCCTGGAGCTATTGAATCGGCACCTGCATTTAACAAGATTCCCAGATCCTATGAACATTAAAGTGTGAAAACATTAAGATTCCTATGAACATTAAAGTGTGAAAACATTGACCTAGATCCTAAATTACCAGAAAGGTAAACTTTCTTCTACATGAAATTATCTTGAATTCTGAATTAGTGGAGTAAAAAAATAATCAATTTCTATTAAATTTTATCCCTATTTATAGATTTAATTTTAGTGTTTTGATTTTATTTTTATTATCTAATAAGTAAAATTCTTTTCTTGAATATCTAATTTCACAGGCTTATTTACCTTAGATAAAATACTATTAAAAGCTGGAGTCATACTAAACTACTCTTTTAATCCATTAAGCATCGCTGGGTTTTATCCATAGGGTTGTATTATACAGAGATTTTGACATCTTGGCATTTTCTTTTCTCTGGAGTATTGTATCTTTCCTCTAATTGTGTGTAAAATAATTTCTTCAAGCCCTCAGGAGGAACCTGTGTATCATGTTTTTATTTCCTGAAATAAGAACTCTCAATAGACTTAGAGAAGTCTCCTGATATATGTTCAATGGACAATATGTGGAACCTATTTGATGAAGTAGAAAGTACTTGCATACTATAAAATACAAAGACAAGTTTCACCTCTTTGTTCAAATAGAAATAAATTTGTATAGTAGTAGGGAAAACTGTGCTTATCATGATATATACTTTACATTTCTTATATCCACTTTGTCTTTTATCTTTGTGCTTCAAACAATACCTTTAAATGGTTCAAACATGTGTAAGCCAAAATACTATGAGGCAAAATAAAAATAGTATAAGTCACATCGGCCTGGCATCCCTTTAAAAGGACAACTTATTGACCAATTGTGAATCCATATTTTTCTCTTTAAAGATACATAATATTGTAGCTATGTAGATGGCATCCTTAACCCTACTTATTTATAAATACTCCCTGAGGTAAAAAGAGTTCAGGATTGACACTTTCTGAAAAGGAAACACTTTTTGGACATTAATTTATTTGCATATGAATCTCATATTATTGTAGAACTAGAATATAAACTCTGATGGCAGATATTTTTGTCTATTTCACTGTTGTATCCTCCAGACAGTGCCCCACACATCGGGGATTGTAAATACAGAATAAGTAAATGAATGAGCTTAAAAATGTCTCTTCAGAATTAAACTGTTGGAATCCATTCCTTAATAGTAGCATTTTTTTGTGTGTGTGAAAAGTGTCTTTGAATAAGAAAATTCTCCCTGGACACAAGATCTTATCTAAACAACTAAATAATAGAAGCCAAAGATAATTGTGATTCTAAAAAGCACTACGCAGGAATGGCCCCAACAATATGTCCAGTTTACCTATAGCTCATCCATTTTATTGCTTTTATCTATGATGGTATCATAGCTGAATGGCTTTTTTCTTAAAGCTCCATCTCTTTCCATTTCTTGATCTGACCCCATCACACAGACTTGTAATAACAAAGTTTTTCAAAGGGATTCCTTTTACCTCTCACCTGTCACTTTCCTGGCCATGACATGGAGCCTATTCTTCCTTTTAACCTTGACTCTGATGCCCTTCTCTCTACTTGCTTGGCTGATGGCATGGCTTCCTGCTAAATGTATCTGATAAGCTCATGACCTCCAATTTATCTTCTTTTTTCCCAAAGGAAGAACACACTTTATGCTGATGGTGGGGTGACGAGTATTTAGGAAATGATGAAGTGAAATTTTCCCTTTTGGAGGAGCTTTTGGCATATGAATAGGATTTTAACGAGACTGAAACGAGAGAGGGTATGATATGTCCAGTCATGCTAGATAGTTCACATGACTAGAAAGTTGGTTGAATTAGGTGAAAGGCTAAGGAAAAGACAGAAAAGGAAAGTCAGAACCACACTGCAAAGGATTTTGAATTTAACATAAGTGGGATATCCATGAGAATCCAAGCTCATGGCTATGTTCTGGAGGGACAAAAAACGCATAAAAGTCGGTACCTATTTTTAAGATCCTCTCAGCTATGTGGAAGAGTCAGATATGAAGTGATGTAGAAATGCATTGCAGGCAGAGAGAACTACCTGGACAAAAACACAGAGGCTTGACAATGCCCGTGATTTCAAGGAACAATAATAATTCAGTGCTGCTGGATGTGTGATAGGAATGGTGGAGATACATCTTAAAAGGTAGGTTGAGATGAGATTGGAAGAGCATTATATGTCATATTTAGAAGTTTGGATTTTCTGCTATAATTAACAAGGGGCTATATAGATTTTAAAGTTAGGACTAACATGGTTCATAACTGATTTATAACTGGTAACTTTGGTGGTATTATATAAGTTGTGACTTGACAGAAAGGTAGAAAGAGATATTAGAGATGAAAAGAGTAGATTAAGTCTATAAAAATGGTCCAGATGAGAAGTTTTCTGATCTAAGGCAATAGGTTTTGTCACTAACTGGAATTATATTTCATGGAACTTGAGAGGACAGGGAAGGATAATTTTTCCTTTGCTTGGTTTTTGGTGAGAGAATAGACACCTTGAGTTTGAGGAACCTGGGTCATTCAGGTAGAGCAGTGAAGTGGACAGTTGAAAATATGCACCTAGAACATAGATTAGTCTAGATTGGAAATGTCTATTTGGTGCCAGCAGCTAAATGAAGCTAAATAAAGCCAAGTAAGCAGCCAGAGATGAGCTGAGGAAAATAAATGTTTGAAGAGGAACAAAAGAAAGGAGCCAAAGGAAACAAGAAAAAACAGGAGGAAATCAGGAGCAAAGAATATTTTAGAGGTTTAGATTCTCTTCTCTGTGAACTTTAGAGAGAAAAAATAATTTCAAGAGGAATAGATTGGTCAACAGTGCTAAGTATTGCAAAGATGTCAAGAATGATAAAAAAACAAAAACAAACAGACAAACAAAAAAACCTAGGAGAAACACTTCTAGGCTAAGTTCCATCCACTAGGGCAAGGACCATATATGTACTTGACACATATTAGGTGCTCAATAAATATTTGTAAAATGAATAAATAGATTTACATTCTGGATTCACCTTGAAGAACATGCTGTCTGTTCTTCAGTTTATTCTTGCTTATCTATGGCATTACTTATTATTCAAAATGTAACCCATATTAGATATAAATATTTCTCTGGTTTTCAAAGAATTAAGAAAAAATTAATTTAAAAAGAACATGATCACATTTTTATAGTTAAAAAATGAGCATTATTCTGCATGATAAAAGTTTTTTCCCCATTATCATTTTAAAATAAATGATACATTATGCATTAAACAATGGATGATGAATTAGCACATACTTAATTTCCTATGTCATCAGAAGTATGTTTCTTTTGACCTTTACAAGTTAAATTCAAAAGTTAATTCAATTTTCCCTTAAAGGCTATTAAGGCTCTGAGGCAAGGATTTAGGTTGCATTCAGAAAGATTTTAATGAGTTGGAAGTGGGTCAAAAAGCATTTACTACTGATTTTAAAATTGCTCCTGATTTATCATGACTTTCTCTCTAATATTTTCATAGTTTGTTTTCTATCAAAATTAAATCCTATGAGCTGATAAACTGCTATATTAATTTGAAAGTAGCCAAATCTCTTTCAATAGTCCTAAGAAATACTTTACAGATCATTTAAAAAAAATATATCACTTGAAAGAAATTTGACATATTTTTTCATTAGAGAATCTTCAAAACTGTTACAAACCCAAATATGATTTTTAAATCTCCACTAGTTTATACTCTTCTAATTTTCAATTTGATTTTCATATGAAATAGGATGATGTTTAGTTTTATATTCTCTTTGAAGGAGAGGTTTATGAAGGTAATTAATAGATTTTAATTGGTTAATATAAATTAATTCAGGGAAAATTCTGTTTTTGAACATTACATACAGATACTCCTCTACTTATGATGGGGTTATGTTCTGGTAAATCCATCATAAGTTGAAAATATTATAAGCATTTAATACACCTAACATACTGAACATCCTACCTTAGCTTAGCCTACCTTATGTATGCTCAGAACACTTACATTAGCCTACACTGGGGCCAAATCATCTCATTGTCACTGACCAGCACCACAAGAGAGTATCACACTGCATATTGCCAGCCCAGGAGAAAATAAAAATTCAAAATTTAAGTATGGTTTTTATTGAATGCATGTTGCATTCTGCACCCTTATCAAGTTAAAAAATTGTAGGTTGAACCATTGTAAAAAGTATACACTTATGCATCTAACTATACATTAGTAGGGGATTTAGATAGTGTTGTTTTATTATTGGTTTGAGCTACTTAGATTAGTTTCTCCAGAATCAGGCTCAGAGAAGAGGCATTGTGGCCAAGTGACTTATTACTTGGGAGAAGCTGGCAAGGGAGTGGGAAGCTGGGTAGGGAAGGGCCAGGTCAAGCAAACAGGGGATTTTAGGCAATGTCTTTCTTAGCTTCAGCTTGAACCCAAAGAGAAGCTCTGGAGTATTACTTCACCTCCGAGAGTCATACCCTAGGCCAGTGGTAGGCAAACTGCGGCCCCTTGAGTGTGGCTCTTCCACAAAATACCACGTGCGGGCGCACATGTACAGGCGATTGAAACTTCGTGGCCACACTCAAGGGGCCAAAGAGCCGCATGTGGCTCGCTAGCCACAGTTTGCCGACCACTGTCCTAGGCAAACAATTGGGCTGTCTAGACCCATATCAACTGCTAAGAAAGCTGTGTTGAGGGTGGGGAAGAGGGATAGGCAAAGGGGATGCATTCTCAGAACTTCCTTCTCCTGCATGTAGGCAAGGCAGAGCTTCCCATAGCCCAAAGGCAAGGCTCTGAGGAGAGGGTAGGGCTTTGGCCATTGAAATCACAAGGGCTGGATGTGGAGTGAGAGTAGGGTGGCTCAGAAATGGTAGAAATGATCTTAGTGCAACAACAATATGCTTTATATAGTCAAAACCAAATTTCCTCAAAATTTCCAAATTTCTCTAATTTCAGTTTCATTTGTGATCTGCAAGTCCACACAAATGAGGTTTTATTAACTACCAATAGTACATTTGTTGCTTGGTTGCTAATTTAAAAATGTCCTCTTTTCTCTATAGACAAAAACCAAGTAGAAATGCATTTAGAGACACACCAGCTAGCTAGAAGGAAATGCTCTTTATTGCTCCATTTTTATATAGAGAGGCCCCCTTCCTGTTCTAGCACAAACTATTCTACATGTAGTAGAAATAGGTATGTGATTCACCAAAAGAACATCCGTATCATATTTGACCAGTGACCATTTTTTTTCATTCAAAAGAATTTTTCCAGATTCACACAAAGTTTGTTTTGCTTTTGTTCAGGGTGGCCACTTCCCTTATCTTTGCCTTGCTAAGATATTTGTTACTGCAAATATAAATAAACCATATAAATGCATATTGTGATGCATTAATTCAAAAGTACTTTACAGCAATCTCTAAGTGATTAGTTTCTCTTTATTAAGAGTATGAGAAGGAAGTTGGTACAAAGGTTTCTTCATGGTTTGGAGTAACTGCTGGGAATATTAAGAGAATTAGTTTAAAGGATATGATTGTTGGCTTTGCTTTTGTGACGAGAGGGACATTCTGAATTACAGTGCCCTCTGAAAAACTTCATATTTTGATGAATATCATAACAGTTATCTATATATATAAAACCCTAATATGCATATAGACCGAACGGGGGAACAACCGATACAACTGAACACCCAGTCGCTATGACATGCGTTGACCACCAGGGGGCGCGTGTGGAACATTGCATGCATTGGCAGTGGTGGGATGGTAGAACAGGTGAGTGGGGGAGCCAGACCAAGGCGGGGCACTGGTTGCTGTCATCTGAGTGAGCCTTTGGTGGTTACTGAAAATTCTTTGCTCCCATGTGCCGTGGTCCCGCCCGGTGCTTGCACCTGCTTCTGGCGCCAGCCTCGAACTCCCCTCAGGGCTTTTCTACCTCCCGCTGCTCCTGAGGGGTGATCGGGGCCAGAAGCCACCTCTCATACCTGCTGCTGGCACCAGAGCTGCTGCTTGCACCCACTGTTGGTGCCGGCCCCAATCACTCTGTGCTATCAGCAGGTGTGAGCAGCAGTGGCAGGAGCGAGGCTGCCAGCAGACAGGGGACCAGGGGCTGTGGTGGGAGGGGCCAGGCAGGGGCAAAGAGGATGGGCCGAGACCCGCCCCTGTGCCCACTGCAGCCTCATGGTCCACAGTTCCTTTCAAGGTGCACGAATTCATGCACTGGGCCCCTAGTCTTAACATAATAGCCACTATTTGTTGCTTCAAATGAGAGCACCTGTGGTTTCACTAACTTATTGACAAGCCATGCTCAACAGGCAAACCATACTGGAGAATGGCAGTCATTTCCAGTACAGAAAGGCAGTGTTAGCTTCTCCTGCCTTTCATTACACAAAACAAACCTAAAGTCAGGGCAGGTTTCCCTTTCAGGACAATTGCTCTGTCCCTCTGGCATTCTTTCCTCTCCCCACTTTCATTCCTTTCCAGCATGAGGAGAAGGGAGAAGAAGGAGGCAAAATGGACTCATTTCTCTAGGACACATGACCTTGAGTTAGCTTCCAGGAGGATTTTACTAGTTTGTTTTGTGAAGGTAGTTTAATCACTTGCTTGAAGCAATAAGGTTTGTTTTTGTTTATAACTGTTTTCCCTCACCCCCAAAATAGTCATTACCAAATGACTTTAAAAGACACTAAAACTCATATCTTTCTTATTGCCCAAAATGTAGGTGAAGTAGAGGATGTAGAGAGAAAATGCCCCCATTCATTTAACTTCAACCCTCTGGTCATTTAAGGTAAAAGAAAAACATTTTAGGTTCTCATTTGCCCTTGATATCAGATCACTTTAACCTAGAAAAATGGGCGACACACTGAAAGGAACATGGCCTTGTTTGTCCTCACCAATTTTGTCCTTTTGTTTCCAAATTCTGTTTTTACATGTGAAATATACATAATCTAAACACTGAGAAAATGAGACCCAGAAGTAATGTGACTGCTAAAGAACGTGTAGGGTCATGGAAATGGACTGAGACAGCCCCCACCCCCAGACCTTGGACTGATATTTTCATCAACATTTTGGTTTTGTAGTGGAGTGAACACGATGTTAGAAACTGTGGGGGGAGAACTCTGCTGGGAGAGCAGGTGAGCAGCCTGGTGAGATCACCAGCTCTTTTCTCACCTGCTCCCTCACTCTTCATTCTTCTTTATCTAAGCATCTTATTTCTCATTTCCTTCTGGTGATTTTTAGGGAACATAGTTTGGGTACCACCATATCTACTGTGGCCAAACTATAATTTGACAGCAGACAAACTATTATTCTTTTGTGCATCCATTTCCATCACTGCAAAGCAAGAAAGCTAGTCTTTGTCTTCTTGCTGCCTCATAAGAATTTAAGGAGGAGGAAGGAGAAAGTGCATGGAATGTTCTAGACATCTGGAGTAAAGGTGTTTCATACCAAAGGTTATCTACCTATCTCATGAGGATGTCATGAACTAAGGAAGATAATATGTGAAGTATTTTGAGTTTTATGAAACACAAATAGCATATATATTTGAGCTGTAATGATTTATGTTCTATGTAGTTATATTAGCATTTACTTAACATGTTCATTCACTCCTTCATTAATTATATAGCAGACTCCATATGGGCACTGATTCAATAGTGGAAGAAAGAGACTGCATTAAAAAATTCCTGTGGAAATACACAGTCATACAATAAATATTGCACCCTCTGTCTACATACCACCACCAGGCTGTCTATTGTGATTTATATTTTCCTTCCGAGGAGGAGGGGGGTTGGGAGAGGAGAGGTGGTAGTGAAGGGGGAAGTGAAGACAGGACAGTGTGGAGAGGTTTATATTCACCTGATTCCAGGTCTCCTCACACCCAGCATGCTGAATGTGCCTCCAAACATTAAGATACTGATATGTCTCTTTTGCAATGATTGATCGGTGGAATGGATACGAATTTCTCTGTTTGCTACAGAATGAGAAGCCCCTCCCCCTTTTTAGAAAATTATACTTTCATTAAATTCTACTTTAGGAAACATGAGCCATAGAGAGCAACCTCCCCCTGGCCCATTCATGTACCAATGTACCACAAAAATGTCTGTTTAGTGAATGTTTGAAATTTATTGTAATTAGAACACTACTTTTTGACATGCTAACATGAAATAAAACAGACTAATTTAATCAACAAGAACTATTTTTGGGGAAAGCTGGGTAACCCACATAATCCAAGAAAGAGCTGAACCAACAGACCTTGAGAAAGACAGGAACACCTGCTCCCATCTGTACAGCTAGAATTCAGGGCTCTCTGCTTTGCTTGGGGCTAATACCCACATTCCTTTCTGTGTTTTGCTCAAGATTCATTTCCTTGGGTGAGGGTATAATTAGATTAGGTTGGATTGGGTGCTCATCTTGCTGGTGGTGATGGTTGTGAAGAGGTTCCTGGAATTGGCAGACCCACCAAAGACATAGTAAAGTTGACTAAAAATGTGGTAAGTACATTTTATAGCATATGAGACTCCCTGGAAGTGTTTCTGCTATATTTATATATGCATTGCTGAAAGCTTATGTAAAGGATGCAGTGGGGTAAAGTAGTCAGTGTATCTGGATTTGCCTCGCTATGTCCACTAATTAGCTATATGACCTGGATAGGGACCTTCATCTCTCACTGTCTCTGTTTCCAAAGTTGAAAAATGAGGGGATTTATAGGTCTTTTATTTTCATTTATTTTTGTTTTTTGTTGTTGATCTAAGTTACAAAATTGAATTAATTATGCACCTCAGTGTATGGTATACCATCACATTCTTTAAAGCAAAATGCCTTTCTTGTTTTACTTTATTTTTCTACTTATATCTAATTTCCATTTTTATTACCACTTTGACAACCATCCTAGTATTTTCAATACATGTTTTTGTGTATGTATAATATGTAGATTTTTCTGTTGTGTGTGTACATACATGTACATGTTCATAATATATACAGTTTTCCACCACTATCCAAAATAGAGCATTCCTATGAAACCTTTCATAAGCCAAAAGGCATAAAGTAAAGAAGCAATTACAATTAATTTATGTGGGAAATTTTTTTCAATGCTCCCAGGCCCCCTAAATAACCTACTAAACCATACCAAATAACACAAAATGTATAACAGCACTAACATATAGTAAAAGCAGGAATGATATAATACATATACAGTGGATATAAATAGAAACCATGTATGAAGAAGCAGTTTCACTTACCAGGGTGCACTGCCTCTGTAATGGCTTGCTGCAAAACAAACCCTGCGCACCATTTTCACTTTTTGCCTTTCTTTGTAAATGTGAAAATCCTCTTAGGATTTCCTTTGGCTAGTAAAAACAGGAACCTTTGTAAAAGCGAAGTGGTTTAAAGTGAAATTTCAAAATGCAGGAGATACCCGTAAATAAATACACACACACACACACACACACACACACACACACACACACACATACATACAGTGGGGCCTTGACTTATAAGTTTAATTCGTTCCGTGACAGAGCTCGTAACTCAAATTACTCGTATGTCAAATCAATTGTGAATGAGTGAGACATGTGATGCTGGGCTGATGTTGTGGCGTTCACTGTGATGTTCGCTGTGCCAACCAGTGGTAGGGTATCTGAAGCTGGCTCGTAACCTGAATTTTAGCTCGAAACTCAAAGCAAAAAATCAGCCAAGAGACGGCTCGTATCTCAAAAAACTCGTTAGTCGGGACACTCGTAAGTCAAGGCCCCACTGTATATATATATATATATATATATATAGAGAGAGAGAGAGAGAGAGAGAGAGAGAGAAAACAACTCCTAAGCTAAAATAACATCATCTTTTGTTAATGTTATTTTTTAGACTTGTATTTGTCTTAGAAAAGCTGAAGAACATATCTGCATTACCATATCATTCATGTGACATGTACCTGATAGGAAAATAATACATACATCACATCCTGAGCCACATCACAATGAAAACGTTCCATTCTTTAGTTAGTTGCCAGCATCCCTTCCGTGTGTTCCAAACTCAATGTGAGCTCCAAAGATAAGCAGAATTTGGCAGAAGGAACATGCGGGTTTACAAGTAGCTTGCTTTTCTGTGTTTTCATGTGTCTTCTCACAATTCCATTTTAGCAGTAACTTCCTTTCTAGATTCAAAACTGTGAGTTCAATGCAAATATCTTTTCAGATATTAAATTGATGCTTATATTTGTACCTTAGTCTATGCTGGATGAGTCATGTTCAGTTAACGTTTAAGCTTAGAAGAAGAAAATGGTGTTTATTTATATATATATTTGTGTCTGGTGTTATAATATTGACCTCATACTGTTTTTTTTCTTAAATTGTTTTCATGCAACTTCATGTTTTTAAGGGCTATCCCCATTGGCCCTTGTATATCTAGTACATTCTTAACTGCTTTATAGCATTTCACTATATGTACCACTATTATTGTATTCATCTATTCCTCTAGTGATAAATACATAAAGCAGTTGCAAATTCTACCAACACTAGCAAATTGCTTGCTTGTACATGTTTTTGTAGGTCTTTCAAGAGTTTCTCTGGGATATTCCTATGATAGTGAGATTAAGATATGAGAATTCATAATTTCACTAAGTACAGTCAAATTGCCTTCCAGAAATATCTTACCACTTACCACTCCATCAGTTTTGGATAAAAGCTTTTGTCTATATTTTCTTCAAAACTTGGTATTCTCTAACTTTCTATAAATATGCATATATATATGCACATATATATTATTTTTTCTCAATGATCACTAAGGTATTTCTCTATAGTTTCTTCTATTTGCATTATCATTTTAACTTGCATATTCAGGTTTTTAATCCGTTTGAAACAAACCTTTGTTTTTCACTTTGCCTTTCTCCATGTACACTAATTTTTTCAAGACCATCTACTGAATAAGCCACCTTTCATCTTTTTCAGCTATTTTTGCTGTGAATTTTAAAATATAATAAGTCACACAAATATTAGCCCATTTCAAACACTCTGTTCTGTTCCACTGAACTGTTTTTTGTATCTACACACACTATTTCAAATTATTGTAGCTGTGTCATGCCTTAATATCTAAAAGTAAAGTCCCCACCCTTTGGTTGTTTTTTTTTTTTTTATAAGAAAAACTAGAGGCCCGGTGCACAAAAATTTGTGCACTCAGGGGGGAGGGGTAGTCCCTCAGCCCGTCCCGTGCCCTCTCGCAGTCTGGGACCCCTCGGGGAATGACCACCTGCTGGCTTAGGCCTGCTCCCCAGGGGATTGGGCCTAAGATGGCAGTCAGACATCCCTCTGGCAGCCCGGGAGCCCTCAGGGGATGTCCACTTGCCAGCGGGGAGCAGACCTAAGCTGCAGTCAGACATCCTTAGCGCTGCTGAGGAGGCAGGAGAGGCTCCCACCACCACCGCTGTATTGGCAGCCATCAGCCTGGCTTGTGGCTGAGCAGAGCTCCCCCTGTGGGAGTGCACTGACCACCAGGGGGCAGCTCCTGCACTGAGTGTCTGCCTCCTGGTGGTCAGTGCATGTCATAGCAACCAGTTGTTCTGTCGTTCGGTTGATTTGCATATTAGCCTTTTATTATATAGGATAACCCAGATATACTCCTAGGTACCAACCTGAGAGAAATTCTTGCATATGTGGCCTAGGAGACATATTTAAGACTATTAACTGCAGGATTGCTCATAATAGCAAGAAGCTGGAAACAGCTCAAATGTAAATCAGCAGAAGAATGGGTGAATACATTATATATATTGATACACCTATAATTGAAACATTGTTGCCGTCACTGGCGCTCCAGCTCTGAGGCCACGGCTGGCTGAAAGCAGGTATCTGGGGTTTGTTTAGCTTCTATAATTGAAACACTGTTACTTTCGAGCTCAGAGCTGGGCCGCGGCGGGGAACCTTGGCTTCCTCCATCACTGGAGCAAGCAAGCCTCCTGCTCGCTTCAGCTGCATGGCTGCCGGCCGCCATCTTTGTTGGCAGTTAATTTGCATATTGCCCTGATTAGCCAATGGGAAGCGTAGCAGAGGTATGGTGAATTACCCTTTTTATCTTTTATTAGATAGGATATGCTCTATTATAAAAAATTCCAGATAAATGAAGTCTTAGAAATAATAATAAATAAAACTTTTCTGAAGATCTGTGAGAATAAAAATACAACAGATAGATCACTGAGATCTCCAAGCAAATGGAAATCCAGAAGCTATAAAATGGGTGATGTAAATAATTGACTATATAAAAATTAAAATGTTCATATGGCAAACATTCCATAAAAAATCAATAAACAATGATGAAACAATAAAAACACATCAGTAACTCAAAGTATTAACTTCTATATTATTCAAAGATGAATGATTTAACTAAAAATGGACATGGATGTGAAAAGACAATTCAGAAAAAGAACAAATTTAAATAGCTAGCAAATGTAAAATGGTGCACAAATTTTAAAAAAGAAATTCACATTAAAGAACAAATGAAATATAATTTCATACTTATTGAACAAGGCTAAAGAGAAGAGTATGCTATATAATAATTGTGGGAATGTTAAGCTATACAGCATTTTGGGAAAGGAATATAGCAACATGTGTGGCAATTAAGTATACATATTCCTTCTACTCAAAACTTCTATTCCCAGAGATCTATTATAAAAATAAAAGTGGAGAGAGTTATGTTTAATGGTATAGAGTTTCAGTTTTGCAAGATGAAAAGAGTTCTGGAGTATTTAATACCACTGTGCTGTGCACTTAAAAATGGTTAAATTTTAAACTATATATATTTTACCACAATAAAAAAGTTTTAATTAAAAAAGTAGATAAAAATACCACATGAAATAATAAATAATTCAGTACAATTAAAAAATAAAGATCAACTTATAAAACTGAAAACTTCTATATCTCAAAAATAACTACAAAATAAAATAGAAAACATTCATAATAGCAAGAAAACAATAATGTATTTAGAAATTATCCCAATAGATGAAAATGACCTCTATAAAGAAAAAGTTTAAACTATTTCTCAGTATAAGAAATGAGCAAAACTAGATAAATATAAAATACAATGTAATATTATAAATATATTAAAATAATTTTCTTGAATTTAATGCAGTGAGATTTACTGAAGATTTTGGTGTATTACCTTTTTCAAGTGGTGAAAACTATCTTCTATTCATGTTTTATGAGATTAAAATATGTGGTGTCAAAATTTTTTTTTCTTTATTGATTAAGGTATTACATATGTGCCCTTATCCTCCCATTGCCCCTCCCCATCCCCCCACTCATGCCCTCATGCCCCTGTTGTCTGTGTCCATTGCTTAGGCTTATATGCATACATGCAAGTCCTTTGATTGATCTCTCCACCTTACCCCCACTCTCCCCTACCTTCCCTCTGAGGTTTGACGGTCTGATCAATGCTTCTCTGTCTCTGGATCTGTTTTTGTTCATCAGTTTATGGTGTTCACAAATGAGTGAGATCATGTGATATTTACCTTCTCTGACTGGCTTATTTCTCTTAGCATAATGCTCTCCAGCTCCATCCATGCAGTTGCAAATGGTAGGAGTGCATTCCTTTTTACAGCAGCATAGTATTCCATTGTGTAGATGTACCACTGTTTTTTTAATCCACTCAACTGCTGATGGGCACTTAGGCTGCTTCCAAATCTTAGCTATGGTAAATTGTGCTGCTACGAACATAGGGGTGCATATATCCTTTCTGATTGGTCTTTCTAGTTTCTTGGGATATATTCCAAAAGTGGGATCACTGGGTCAAATGGGAGTTCCATTTTTAGTTTTTTGAGGAAACTCCATACTGTTCTCCACAGTGGCTGCACCAGTTTGCATTCCCATCAGCAGTGCACGAGGGTTCCTTTTTCTCCACATCCTCGCCAGCACTTGTCATTTGTTAATTTGTTGATGACAGCCATTCTGACAGGTGTGAGATGGTACCGCTTTGTCGTTTTGATTTGCATCTCTCAGATGATTAGTGACTTTGAGCATGTTTTCATATGTCTCTTGGCCTTCCTTATGTCCCCTTTCGAAAAGTATCTATTTAGGTCTGTTGCCCATTTTTTGATTGGTTGTTTATCTTCCTTTTGTTAACTTGTATGAGTTCCCTGTAAATGTTGGAGATTAAACCCTTATCAGTGACAACATTGGCAAATATGTTCTCCAATATCAAATGCTTTTTTATTCTTTTTTTTATTGTTTAAAGTATTACAAATAGTAGTACATATGTCTCCTTTTCCCCCCATTGACCTCCCCCCGGCCTCCTCTACCCCCCGGAACATGCCCTCACCCCTCCCAGTGTCTGTGTCCATTGGTTATCCTTATACGCATGCATACAAGTCCTTCGGTTTATCTCTTACTTCCCCCCCCCGCCCCCGCGCCCGCCACTGCCTTCCTGCTATTGACAGTCTGTTCGATGCTTCTTTGTCTCTGTATCTATTTTTGTTCATCAGTTTATGGTGTTCATTATATTCCACAAATGAATGAGATTATGTGATATTTATCTTTCTCTGACTGGCTTATTTCCCTTAGTATAACGCTCTCCAGCTCCATCCATGCTGTTGCAAATGGTAAGAACTCCTTCTTTTTTACTACAGCATAATGTTCCATTGTGTCGATTTACCACAGTTTTTTAATCCACTCATCTGCTGATGGCACTTAGGCTGTTTTCAAAACTTAGCTATGGTGAATTGTGCTGCTATGAACATAGGGGTGCATATATCCTTTCTGATTGGT
>NW_005363098.1:876659-927951 GCF_000412655.1 Myotis brandtii
TCTCCTTTTCCCCCCATTGACCTCCCCCCGGCCTCCTCTACCCCCCGGAACATGCCCTCACCCCTCCCAGTGTCTGTGTCCATTGGTTATCCTTATACGCATGCATACAAGTCCTTCGGTTTATCTCTTACTTCCCCCCCCCGCCCCCGCGCCCGCCACTGCCTTCCTGCTATTGACAGTCTGTTCGATGCTTCTTTGTCTCTGTATCTATTTTTGTTCATCAGTTTATGGTGTTCATTATATTCCACAAATGAATGAGATTATGTGATATTTATCTTTCTCTGACTGGCTTATTTCCCTTAGTATAACGCTCTCCAGCTCCATCCATGCTGTTGCAAATGGTAAGAATTCCTTCTTTTTTACAGCAGCATAGTATTCCATTGTGTAGGTGTACCACAATTTTCTAATCCACTCTTCTGCTGATGGGCATTTAGGCTGTTTCCAAATCTTAGCTATTGTAAATTGTGCTGCTATGAACACAGGGTTGCATATATCCTTATCAAATGTTTTGACATCTACTGAATTATCATATTTTCTCTTAGCCCACCATTTAGCTTAAACTAAAATTCTAAATATTTATTTATAATTAGTAATTCTATTATTCATTAATTATGCTATTCCATGATTTTTTTTTTCTTGCTGCATATAAGAGTTTCTGAGAAGGTTGTGGTAAAATATCCAGCTATAGTTATTGATTGATCCTCTTTTCAAAATAGTTCTATTAATTTATGCTTTATATAATATGAAGCTATGTTCTTTGTTTCTTTATATCAGCATATAATATTCCCCCTAGTCTCTTGTTTGTTTTTGGTACTGAGTTCAATTTTGTATGATATTAAAATTGACATCATATACATTTTTAATAAACTTTTAATTTTGTAATAGCTTTAGATTTATAGAATTATTGTGAAGATAGGACAGAGAATTTCTTTTGATAATATTCAAGCTCACTGATTCTTCCCTTGGCTGTGTCCAGTCTACTCATGGGTCCATTAAAGGCATTCTTTATTTCTGTTACAGTATTTTTAATTTTCCATATTTACTTTTGATTTTTTTCTGAGTTTCCATCTATCTGCTTGCATTACCCATCTGTTCTTGTGTGTTGTCTAATTTTTCCTTTAGAACTCTTTATATTTTAATCATAGACATTTTAAATTTCCTGTTAGATAATACTAAAATCTGTCATATTTCATTCTTGTTTGTTTGTCTCTTCTGACTGTATTTTTCTTGCTTTGTGGTATGCCTTGTAATTTTTTGTTGAATGTTAGACATGTTATAGCAAGTTATAGAAACTGAAGTAAATAGGCCTCAAGTTTAATGATTTATGTTCATCTTTCTAGGAGTTGAACGTTGTTTAATGTTTTCTGTAGCCATAGATGCCAGAGGCTTTAAACCCCTATGGTATCTTGATTTTTGTCACTTTTCTTGACTTTTGGCTTCTCTAAGTATTCCTCCTCAGAAACAGTCTGTTTCTTGCAGCTTGTTTAGCTGTACTCTACTATTATTACACTGGAACTCCATTGGTATGGTCGTAAGTTGTGAAAGTGGGAAAGTATTCTATAATATTCCAATTATATCTCAGTCTTTTGGTGAGTCAATGTCTTTGGGTTGTGATCTTCACAAGAATTTCTTCTTATGTAGCCTCCCCACCACCTACCCTCAGGTGAAATAAGATTAGAGGAGGCTTAAGTGAGAGGAACATTCTTCCCCCCACAACTATTGCACAGGTTCTGGTAAGGGATTTCCTTCTGGAGACTAGACCTTCATTTTAATTAGAGAGGGCTCCTCCCCTCCCCCTGGTAGAGCCACTAGGGCAGTGATGGCGAACCTTTTGAGCTCGGCGTGTCAGCATTTTGAAAAACCCTAACTTAACTCTGGTGCCATGTCACATATAGAAATTTTTTGATATTTGCAACCATAGTCAAACAAAGACTTATATTTTTGATATTTATTTTATATATTTAAATGCCATTTAACAAAGAAAAATCAACAAAAAAAATGAGTTCGCGTGTCACCTCTGACACGCGTGTCATAGGTTCACCATCACTGCACTAGGGGGTCTTTCTTGGATCTTTACCTTGAGAACCTGGTGGAGTTTTTGGAGATAAAGACCATGTGGCTCTAGGATTTTTTTTTTTAAATTCTCAAACTAGTACACATTCAATCTCTAGAAATCCATCAAAATTATCACTTAAGTATTTAAGTGTTCCTATCAGTTTGTGGCTTCAGCAGCTGCCGTTCCAGGTAAATAAGCAGATCTTAGTGGTGACTCTCTGGGTTTTCCTACCTGTCCAGATTTCAGGGTAGCCATTTGCACTGGAAACTCAATTCTCTGATTTGTTTAAGAAAAGTCATTGATTTTCTGTTTGTTCAGTATTGTGTAATTGTGAGGACAGGACTTTACAAGTTAGAGCTGAAACAAAGCTTATCTTACATCTTTATTTGATACATCTCCCCCCATCCCCCATCGTTTTCAGCCTTTCTATATTCAGGAGAATATAGAATATAACACTCTTAGTGTTCCTCCTATGTTGGATGTACTGTTGAATGTTGTTCTTCTGAGTTCAATCTAAAAGTTTTTCTTTTAATTCCTGAATTTAACAATTATATTTATCATATTGCTGCTAAAATGTAAGTTCTTTTGTGTTATTTTGTATTGCTATTTGCTTCTTATTAATTTCCTTTCTTATCTTACATCTATTGCATTTTTTTGGCTTTGAAGTTATACTTTTATTTTTATTCTTTGGGATATTATTCCTATTAGGGGTCATTCTTAAATTTATATTCCTTATTGATTTTTAATTTTTCTGTATTCTGTCTTTCCCCTGAATTAATGAGTACTTTTACACACATACAACTACTTCTAGTTTATTATTACCAACCCTCAATGTGCCACCCCATCATGTTGTATGTTGGTATTTTTATTTTTTTCAAATATATTTTATTGATTTGAGAAAGAGGGAGAGAGAGATAGAAATATCAATGAGAAAAAGACATCAATTGGCTGCCTTCTGCATACCCCCTACTGGGGATTGAGCCCACAATTCAGGCATATGCCCTAACCAGGAATCAAACCCTGGACCTCCTGGTTCATGGGTTGATGCGGAACCACTGAGACAACTGGCTGGGCGTGTTGGTATTTTTCTAGTCTTAAGTTCAGATGAAGGAGCCACGAATTATGCTACATGCCATTTTAGTAGATACTAAAAGATCTTTGCTCAGCTTTTAGTGGGTCAAAAGTCCTATTTATACTCCATGCATCACTTGATAGGAGTAGTATGATGCCCTTTGTCTATTTGGAATTAAAATCATAGAGTTTTTGTGCAGAAAGTTACCTTAGAGATAATTTAGTATAGTAATCCCCATTCAGTAGATAAAGAATCATTACCCTGTGGCTTTTCAAGTAGGTTGCTCCCACCAAGCCCATGTTGTAAAAAAGAAATGCAGGTCATTGCAAAGCCTAGCTACTCTACACAGTATATTTAATGTCACTCCCATCTATAAATGAGCTTCTGGAAATTTTCAGGTAAAAGGCAAATATCTATGTAATAAGGGGCACCTGATTTAGTCAATGTTTTCAGATAAATAGTATAGAACTAGGGAGATTAGTGACTATGGTCTAGGTCATGTAGTGTGTTAGAAGCAGAGCTATAGCTGGATCCTGGATTCTAATTCCTATTCCAGGGTTCAGTTCTTAGAACCATAATAGCTCCTATTTAGATTCTATATAGTGCAGAAGCATAGGAGGAAATAGCTACATGTGAGTATGTAAGAATTCCACATTACAATACAATGCTGTGTTAGAAGGAGAAAGTAATTTTCCTTATAAGCCATTCCTTTTAGCTGTTCAAAGCCTTCTGAAATAATCTGTTTTAGATTTAAATTATCCATGCTTGAAAAATGCATGGTTGAAGCCCAGAGGTAATTTTATTTTAAAAAATTGAAAATACCAGTAAGCATCATGGCCCCTATTCTTGTTTCAGCCAGCACCATTTTTTTTTCTTTTAAAACCATCACAAAAAACATACACAAACTTATATTAGGTAGAGCCTTTGAACACTGTACAGCCAGTAGTTTTCTGAAATAAAACACAAATCAGTATTTCTTGCTATTTTCTCCTTTTTTTTCCTGAATATTTAGTTAGGCATTTTTGCTTTGACTGAAAGAGAACTGCTCTAACAACACAAGCGATGGGGGCTTATTGGGAAGATACACGTGGTCTGGAACCAGAGGGGGAAACCCACTGAGAAGAAAGAGCTCTGAACTGCTCTTTCTCGATCTCACTCATGGAGTCTTAGCTTCTTTCTGGGTGTCTGTTTTGGCTCCTTTACACCTTCTAGCAGATTCTTATATTTAAGGCTTTTCCTTACTTCAATGTTACAAGGTCACTGCAGTCTCTCTGGCCTCCCTGAATATCATGACTGTTCATCTCATCCTTATCCTTGGGAAACAGAACATACCCACCCACAGGTCACAAGTGATGCACTTCATTTCAGGTAGGTGCCAGTAAGGTCATGTAGTGCCAGCTATGACTGCCTTAGTTTCAAGAGCTGATGGAGGGTACACAGAGTTCTTTATGTCTCTAGAACAAATATGTACTTATGTACATATTTAACCAGGAATGACAAATGGATACATAGACATTACCATGACCATATGATCATCATAAATTATAGTTATTGGAGACCACACTGGATTATTCCATGGCATCAGAAGTGATAGTACATGTAGGGTACAACTATCTACGATATGGGTACTCATTATAAATCTCTTACTAAGTATTATTTCAGTATTTTATAGACACATTGCATGAATCTCAACATACACAGTTGCTACACATCACCACATTTAAGGAGTTCCGAGTTACAATTTCATGGTGGGTGGGGCGAGGGAGAGAATACATAGTTTTTTACATAAAAAGGAGGAACAAGGAACTCAGTGTCAAAAGCTTGTTCAGTTTGATCAATGTGTGTACACAAAGGTAGAAATATTAGATGGGTCTTATCAGATGATCTTTGAATATTCCTGGGATTCCTCCATGAACTATTCTTAGCATATTTTCCCCTGAGACCTTCTCCTCCTAGCTAACTATGTTCAGTTGCCTCCATTTGAATCCCCGGAAGGGACAGCTTGAACAGCTAGCTTGTCCCTGGTGCCATTGCAATCTTTCACCGGAACCCAAGGACCATGTTGTTCCAAATAAGCTTAGAAAGTAAATGAAGGAGATAAAAAGAAAAAGGCTCTGCACCTGCCACTCTGTGCTTTCACAGGCCCAGAGCCACAGGGGCAGTAGGGCCAGGGGGCATATACAGCAAGAGGCCAACCTCCTTCCAGAGCAGGGGGCTTTTAAGGATGGAGCAGTAGAGGTCAGGGACCTGAAGTGGGAAGTCCTGGTTTACATGCTTTGGAGTTCCTGCAGCCTGCCGGATTAACCAACTGGTTCACATGAAAAACATAATGTTACAGTTTGAAAAAGCTCAATTGATGTGCTAATTTTATATTTATGTAAATAAACTAGGATTTGTAGATCTTCTGCCATAGCAAAGGTTCTAGCCTGAGTGCATTTCTATAGCAGGAAGATTTACTGTGTTATAATGAAAAAACCCTGGAACAGGCATCAGTGTCAGAACCCTGATTTGTCTCCATGAGCTGTTTGACCTTGGACTTTTATGGGACTAGATTCTTCATCTGAAAAATGCAGGTGCTTTTTTTTTTTTTAAACATCCTACTTTTCCTTCACATGAAATTGTAAATTGAAACCTAATACATATAAGATTTAAATCTCAGATGGGATACTCATTAAGCTTTCTCCTATAGCAATCTCTGAACGACCCCTGCAGAACCCTAGGACTCAGAAAACCTTTTGGAAATGATTAGATTATCACAGTGGTTCCTGGGCTCTGATCCCACAGATTCTGATTCAGAAATTGGGGGCGCTGCCTAGGAATCTGAACTTTAAATATCCTTCTCCCATCAAATGATCCTGATGTAGACCTTGATGATTTAGTCACTTAGGCTGTTACTGTAGCTTTGTAAAATTTCAGTTTGCTCATCTGCAAATATGAAGATTAAAATATCACCCTACTTCAAAGGTTTTTTTGGGGGTGAGGATCAGATGAGATAACGTATACAAAATTATGACTTTTAAAATGGCATCTGCTGAAAGATGATTTAAATACCTGACAGACTATGGAATACTACACTATTTCAAAAATAGCTCCATGTAAAAATGCAATCCAAAGAGTTTAAAAAAGAGTCTTTAATTCCAAAACTTCTATACCAAGATTTTCTAGAAAAAACAACTCTCTTGGGCATTTTTCTTCTGTTAACAAAAAGAAAGTGATAACATGCAATCTAATTGATTAAAGTAACATAGTTTTTAAAAGAATACTACTTATTTTTACGTGTTCTTTTAGAATTTTTCTATGTAGTGAGGGAAGGGATAAAAAGATCCCGGGAATCGAACCAGTGCCCTCTTGGTGCATGGGTCTGTGTTCAACTGAGCCACACTGGCCGGGCAGAACATTCCTTCTTTTGGATAAAAACATATTTGTGCATATTTGAAGAATTTCAGCTCTAGTATATATTATGTTCAGTTTGATACTCAAAACACTTTTTCATTTAAAAAGTCTCTGAACCCGTTATTCCCGCATCTATAAAATGAGTGGCCAGATGGTCTCTGGGTCTCTCATGCTAAGCATAAGCTGTTTTAGTTTGTACTAGTAAACAGCACTTGAGAGGGAGGAGTCTTCAAAACACCTGTGTAGTCAGGAAGAGGTTGAGGCCATTGTTTGACTCTCTGTCATGTTAAGCTTTATTTTTTTGCAAAAGCCAATATTCTGATGATTTTGTAGAATTGCCTGATTAAATATGGTTGTTAATCAGCCTATAACTGGAAGAAACATTAAGCCATTAGTCCCAAAGCAGGCTCCTCCCAGACCTATTGAGTAGAATTCTGCTGATTAGCCAGGTTTGGAAACCACTGTACAAGAGAAACATCTGTTGAAAACATAACTTCTGCTGATGTAACTCAATTAATTCTAGTCAGTCCATCACTCTTAAACATAGCTATAGACAGTGAGTTTTTCTATATATGTGCTGCATCCAGTGTGGGGTGTGTGTGTGTGTGTGTGTGTGTTTGTGTGTGTGTGGTTTGTCAATGGTGCAATCACTGTTTCTAATAGTTCTCATAACTGTTCACATGTGGGTGTTAATAGCTAAATACGTACAACATATCTTGCTGCAATATATACATATACCACTTGCTGCAACAGAAATCTGAACTTTCATCACATAATCACACCAAGTTTTTCTTCCTAATGGTATTTTCCTTTTGATTTAATTTATACAACAACAACTCTATTGGGAAGTAAAGACCTTTTTATAATTTTACAGCTATGGAGAATAGAAGTATACAAATAAGTTAGGTCATATTTTATCTCAAAACAGAACCAAATGAAAATCCTTCCCGGAATTTAGTCAATATGCCTACAGTTTCTGAGCCTATACTGATTTATGCATAGGCTAAGGTGTATTTCTGAACAATTTTCCTATTTTTAAGAATTTATTGTTGAAAGTATTACAGATGTCCCCCTTTTAGTCCCATATTGACCCCATCTACCTGTTCTTCCCCCTTCAGGTCTTCATTGTCTGTGTCCATGGGTAATGCCTATATGCCTAGAAGTTCTTTGGTTAACCTCTTCCTCCCTGCTCTCCCCCCCCCCCCCTCTGAACAATTTTCCTATTTTTAAGAATTTATTGTTGAAAGTATTACAGATGTCCCCCTTTGTCCCTTCATTGACCCCCCTCCACCCAGAGCTCCACCCCCACCCACCTTCACCTTACTATTGTTCGTGTCCATGGGTTATGCATATATGCATATAAGTTTTTTGGTTAATCTCTTCCTGTCCCCCCTCCATCCTTCTGTCTGAGATTCCTCAGTCTGTTCCATGCTTCCATGTCTCTGGATCTATCTTGTTCAGCCCTACTGACACCACATGATAGGTGCTGAGGACTCAGTTATTCCACTTCACTCTAGAATTCCTTTTTATAATTAGATGAAGCAGACTAAGATTTTAAGGGAAGTAAAATAGAAAAACATGGATAATAAAAAGCTGCTGTTGAAATAATTTATTATATATCAAGGCTGTAAATACTTATTTTAAAACCTATAAAATATATAGCCCTCTTCAAGCCCTGGCATCTTGGAAAAAGACTGATTTAGGACTTTTTAGTAGATTTTTAAAATGCTTTTGACTATCTTCTATGCTTCCTCCTACAGCCTGGACATTTTCTTTGCACCTATGTTTTTGAATGTCTCTTACAACTGGCTTTGAAATGTTTTTCTTGGTTGTGAGACAGCTGGTAACCTTAAAACTCTTACCTCACTTTGTTCTTTTGAGCTCATTGTTTTGATGGCAACCACTGTCTGAGCTCTGTTATTTGGAATCCAGTACAAATATCTACCATGGGCACTCTGAGAACTTCCTTGGGTCTAATCAATACTAAGTCATAAAAATGTTCTTTTAATGTATTACATATTGTTAACACAAGAATCAGAAAGGAAAATCTTCAATCAGAAATTTTGAAATATTAATTTTTATAGCCCACTTTCTTAAGGATGATGTTAGCAAAAATAGAAACCCACTCAAGCTAGAGTCAATGCAGGGCTTGTATCTCACTATCTCTCACTGGGGGCTAGAAAGTCAGAATTTTCCTCTTTCCTTGTCATTCTAGATCTAATACCTTCAGCTAGTTTCTCTGGCTGCTAATTCCCAGGAGGGAGAGGGTGATTGGCTCAGGTGTCATAAAATCAAGTCACCCTTCCTGGGGCTGGGGTTGCTGGGAGCAGATAGTACAAGAACTACAGTGGGGACTGAGCAGAAGTGATGGTATTTCTGGTCAGTGACTACTGCTGCTTTTTGAATTTTGGTCTTAATACTTATTTTATAACTTTTTCCTAATGTACTTCCAAGATTAAAGCATTTTTAAAAACCAGAGTAAGTCACCTCACTAGCATCCTTGTTTTATTACAATTGTTTTATGTTTTCCTTTCTAATAATAGGTTGGGCTTACACCAGACTGCTCCAGACCTTGACTGTCCTTGACCTGGCTCTGGTCTGCATCACAGGGGTAGCTGATCACACTGTCCCATTGCTTAGCCTCGCATGAAAGCTTTGTTAGGTAATAAAAGGCATCCACCAGAGTTTGGAGGATGTGTGAAAGGGAGAAGCATAGGTTTTCCTTCTTCTTTTGCGTCCACGGGTATCATTTATGTTGGAATAAGTGTCTTTGCTTCAGCTCCAGCGCCCACAGTCCACTGTGGGTCCCGCTTCTCTATGTCCCTGCCCCTGGCCGTTATACCATGTCTTCCTCCCTTTGTCTTTTCAGCATGGGGGGGAAACTGCTTCCTGTTATAGGAAATCACTGTTCCCCCTTCCATTTCTCATCTCCCACCTCACCTATGTAACCAATTCTTGGTATTAAATTCCCTCTGGTTTAAATATTTACAGTGTTTTTTTTCCTGTTTGGACTAAGATTGAAACAGATTGAGATCTGGATGCGACATCAGTTTATCTTTGGATAAAATGTGATATGATAGTATAGAACTAATTCTGCTTGTCTCTTGTATTTTTTTATATTAATGGACTTATTTTTAGAACAGTTTTAGGCTTATAGGAAAATTAAGCTAAAAATACAGAGTTCCTCATATATCCTCTTTTTGCCTCCACATACAGTTTCCTCTATTATTATTTTGCATTGATGTGTACATTCTAAAGGACTGATGAGCGAATAGTGATATGTTACCATTAACTAAGAGGTCCATAGTTTACATTAGAGTTCACTCTTTGAACTGTACACTCTATATGTTTTAACAAACATATAATGACATGTATCTGCCATGATAGCATCTTAGAAGAGAGTTTCACTGCTTTAAAAATCCATTGTGTTCCCATTTATCCTCCCTTTCCCCTCCCAGCACTCTTGATCTTTTACTGTCTCCATAGATGGCCTTTTCAGAATGACGTATAGTTGCCATCCTAGAGCATTTTCAGATTGGCTTCTTTCACTTAGTAATAAGCATTTAAATTTCCTTCATATACCTTTGTGGCTTGATAGCTAATTTCCTTTTATTAATGAATAGTATTCCATTGTATGGATGTGCCACAGTCTGTTATCCATTCATCTACTGAAGGAGATCCTGACTGTTTTCAAGTTTTGGCACTTATGAAGAAAGCTGCTCTAAACATTTCTGTACAGACTTTGTGTGGGCAAATTTTCAAGTCATTCAGATAAATACCAAGGAATGCAATTGCTGGATGATGCACAAATGCTGGATGATTCTTAGTTTTGTAAGAAACCACCATACTGTCTTCCAAAGTAACTGCACCATTTTGCATTATTATCACCAAAAATGAATGAGAGTTCCTGTTGCTTCACATCCTTGCCAACCTTTCTTGTCAGTGTTTTAGATTTTAGTCATTCTAATAGCACTTTAAAATTTTTTGCTTATTGTATTTCATGATAAGTGTAGTTGGTATACAATATTATATTGGTTATATCAGTTTTAGGTATCCTATCTAATAAAGAGGGAATATGCTAATTGACCCTCAGGCTGTCACAAAAATGGCGTTGACCACAGCGAATAAGGAGGGAATTTCTAATTGACTGCCACACCCTCAAAGAGGGCGGCACACACAGCCAATAAGGAGGGAATATGCTAACTGACTGACCCACTCTCAAAGATGGTGGTGCCCACAACCAATATGAGGGAATATGCTAATTGACTGCCAAGCCCTCAAAGTTGGCGGCACTCACAGCCACAAGATGGCCGGCAGGGGAGAGCAGTTGTGGGCGATCAGGCCAGCAGGGGAGGTCAGTTAGGGGTAACCAGGCCAGCAGGGGAGGGCAGTTGGGGGCAATCAGGCCAGCAGGGGAGAAGTTAGGTGTTGATCAGGCTGACAGGGGAGTGGTTAGGGGGTGATCAGGCTGGCAGGCAAAAGCAGTTAGGGGCAATCAGGCAAACAGGCAGGTGAGCAGTTGGGAGCCAGCAGTCCCAGATTGTGGTGAGAGAGAGGGATCGGGCCTAAACAGGCAGTCGGACATCCCTCGAGGGGTCCCAGATTGGAGAGGGTGCAGGCTGTGCTGAGGGACACCACCCCCCCAGTGCACGAATTTCATGCACCGGGCCTCTAGTACAATATAATGATTTGACATTTTTATACCTTACAATGTGATAATAACTTAATCTTATTTTTTTCTGGTGGTGACACAATTAAATTGGAGGTTGTATCCTATCTGTAAGCATGTTTTGTTAATCATCACTATAAGTTGTTTTGAAAAACTTGATATCTATTTGCTTCTTATGGTTCCTATTGTTTATTTTGGTCACTGTTATTCCTGCATTTTATTTCTTAACTAGAGGCCTGGTGCATGAAAATCGTGCATGGGTGCAGTCCCTAGGTCTGCTGGTGATTGAAGCATGAGCTTCTGGTGTGGAAGGGCAGGTACCAGCTGCCCTCTGGGCCCTGGGAAGCACCTGGGCCCCCGGGCCCCCATGCGTCCCCCTCCACCTGAGTCATGGCGCCCGAGTCTCCATGTGGAGATGTGGTGAGTATGGCCAGACACCATGGGCCAGGGTGCAGTGTGGGGCTCTGGGCTGCCCACTGGTGCTGCACAGAAGCTGGGTGGGCAGCACGCTCTCTCCGGCTGGCCTCAGCTCCTGTGCAAAGCCACGGGGAGCCTGACTGGCCCCTGTGGTCCTGGCGGCTGTGGCCTGGCTCACCCAAAATAGGCCACGTAGGTGTGGGGCAAGCTCCTGGAAGGCACCTAGCACCTGAGCACTGGGGCTTCCCCAGCGCAGGAGCCCTGAAGTCCCAGGGGACGGTAGCAGGTGGAGTGAGATCGAGCTTGGCAGACACCTCGTATTCTCACCACACTTCTGTCCCTGAAACCCCTGGCCCCGGTAGCCGGTGAGAGGTCGCAGCCCCCTGCCTAAGAGCTGTGGGAGGTTGGTTACCACCACCCACCCCCAGTTCCCTGTCCCATCTTGGGGCCAGTCCCACTGGGCGATCAGGTCCTGCCAGCTGCTAGTTGTCATCTGTGGGGCGATTTGTCGGGGCCAGGTGTCCCACCCAGCTCCCTCAGTGCCTGGGAACTGGGCGGTGGCCCTTCCCCCCACCGCCACCACTGATTGCTGTCTGCGGGGTGATTGGCAGGGCAACTGGGCCCCGCTCGCACCTGCCTTGGCTTGGTGCTGCCCGCTCACCTGCTCTACCATCCCGCCATGGTCCTGCTCTCAATTGGGGCCCATTGTGGCTGGAAGCGCCTCCACTGCCACCTGCTGGCAGTGCCGAGTTGCCAACGCCCGCCACATTCTGCACCACCCCCTGGTGGTCAGCACAGGTCATAGCGAGCAGTCGAACTCCCGGTCAGACAACCGCCTGAGGGGACAATTTGCATATTAGGCTTTTATTATATAGGATTGGCAGTAAAAGTAGGACTCAAGGGTGGTATGTGTGTGTGTATGCACATGTGTATACGTAAGTATGCATCCAAAGAGAAAATAAAATATATTTCCTATATTTTTATTAGCAGTTTCCCTATACGAAGAGAAAATAAAATATATTTCCTATAAGCAGTATCCCTATCCCTGTTTTCTTTGGTGGATATGTAGACCAATAAGCCTAATCATTATTTAATATGGTGACCTATAAATCATGAAAGAGAAATAAGATTGTATTTTTTCACTAGCATTTTAAAAAAATTTTGAGGACTTAACCTTTTTGCAGTGTCTTTGATGTCCATTCCCAATGTGGCAACCTCAGCTCAAGCCTTCACATCTCACTTGGTTCACTCCAGTAATCTGCTGAGGAGTATTCCTGACTGCATGCTTTCACTCATTCACTCCATAAACAAGTGTTATGAAGAACCTATTATGTGTCAACAATGTGCTAATTGGCAGGGATACACTGACCAGTGAGCTACAGTCTCAGCCATCACAATATTATGTTGTAATTAGAGGCCCGATGCATGAAAATAGTGCAAGAGTAGGCCTTCCTTCCCCGGCTGCCGGCACTGGCTTCCCTCTGGCACCCTGGACCTGGGCTTACCTGCGGCCGCAGGCAGGCAGGCAGGCAGGCACCACGGACCCAGGCTTCCCTCGCAGACCTGGCTTTGTCGGAAGGATGTCCGGTCTAATTAGCATATTATGCTTTTATTATTATAGATATTATAGTGCAATATAGTAATATATTAGAATATATTAGGAGAGAAAATTAGATAATAATGTGATCAGAACAGAATTTGGTATGTTATAGACAATAGATGTATTACACAATAACCATATACTCATTCATGAACACCCCCAGGCAATTAGTTTTTGATAGGAGTCCAGTTACTTGCCAGCATTTTCAACAACTAAAAAAGGGTGAGGATCTTAGCCAAGTTGTAGGCAAAGTCTACAATCATCTTGAAGTTTAGCTTAATAAGACACAGTGCAGACCACAGATGTTCAAAATCCTTTAGTGGATTTGCATTTACTGTTAACCTAAAACCAAATGCCTTAGCTTGGAAATTAGGGCCATTCAAGTATTGATCTTTGCCTCTCTATTCAAATTTATCTTATTTTATTCTTGCAAACATATTGTACCTCCTAATAGACTAAGCTATTCACTTCTCCCCACACCCCCTCCCATAAGCCCCTGTATCCTTTGCTCATTCTATTCTGATTATAAATCTTCCTTCTGATCTCTACCTGTCAACAACCTCATCTTTCCTGTTAAATAACAGTACACCCATGTAGATACTTAGATCTTTCCAAACACATGCACTCTCTGATTTACTCAGTCCTTTTAGCACCATATAATTTTCTCTTTATATTTTGTAGGAAGGTAATTATTAGCATAATTTGCACACTGGCCTAGTCTTCTTTATAGAGATTCTTGAAGGCTTTTCCTCATAAAGGATCTAGCACAGGGCGGTGGCTATAGCATAATCCAGATAATATTTGTTGGATCAGTGAAAAAACCAGTTTTCCCTCTCTAAATGCCAGCTAGGTCTTGAAATTTGCAGTTTAAGAAGGTGTAGATCTTTGGGAAGCATAACTCTCACTGCCCTGCTAACTCAAAGGCCCAGATTTAACTAGGCAATAAAAAGCCTATTCTCTATGTTCTACAAAAAGAAGAAGGTTGCTGTTTAGACTATCGCTTGTTTATCTCACAGGTTTCAAGTCATGTAGTATATAGCGCTCTATAAATATCCTGCATCCTGACCTACGATTCAACTACAGTTGTTTCCCCCTCTGGCTCTTAGGGTTCTATCCTGTGTCTAAAGATTCTTGGGATTGTGGAGAGGCAAGTCAGAAGTCTTCCTTGTTACAGGGAAAACAAAGAAGGTTCCATCTCTGGGGGCCCCTGTGGGAAGGAAGCAAGGAACACGCAGAGTCACCACATGGAAATGGCAAAAACAGACCCACACATGTGCTGGATCATGCAACCAAAAACTCTTGCCTGTGGTTTCTAAAGATCAAGCTAGACACTTTCCTATGTATTAATACTTTGAAATAAACAGGCTACCAAACTTGCTAGCAAGGAGATGGCTTGATGAGAGTAGCTTTGGGGAGAGATGGTTAATGAGTGGAAGAGTACACAGAAGGGGCCCCTGTGGAGGAGCTGTATTTGAGACAGAAGGTAATAGGGAGACCTTGGTGTGGGGGAGAAAATGAATAGAAGCAGAGCTTTGGGAAAATTTCCACAGCAGTGCTTTCCCTAGCCTGGGAGTTGATATGAGAGATAGACCTTAGTAAAGAGGGCCTGCACTTGAACTGAGCTGAGAAGTTCTCCTTTCATACCCAGTACCATGTTCTCCGGTGCATGTTATCACCCTTGCTATGTCTGGCTTTGTGTGCTCTGCCCTTGCAGTGTTGAGCTCCACTCAGCTCTGAAGATAGACATGAAGGAGCCAGAAGCACAGATGGTCAAGACAAGAGATTCAGAACTCAAGGACTAGAACTTGAAGATGCAAGAGAGAAAGGAGTCAACAAAGAACCAGAGGGGTTTGTGACAAGATCAAGAGATAAACACTAAATCAGTGAATTTTAAGAAGAAAGGAATGTTCTTTGGAATCAAGGGCACTGGAGCCTGTTAAGAATCTAGGAAGCTGATTACCACAACTCCCTCATCTCTGTTCACCCTCTATAGTACCATTTTTTGGAGGATCAAATATATAATAGGTGCATGACTTTCTTCACATATTATCTATTTAAGTCACCATAGCAGTTTTATGAAGTAGATATCATCAACAAAATCATTTATTAATTGCAGATGAGTAAACTAAACTCAGAGAGGTCAAATAACTTGCCCAAGTTTACATAGCTATTAGATCTGGGATTAAAACTCATGTCTGTTTGTTTCCATAGTTTAAGTTTCTAGTATTGGTCTTATTTTATGATAACTGAGTTTTGTATCATCTCTCCATTCCCTTCACCCTCAAAAGTTAAGTCCCTTTTCCTATTGCTTCTTTGTTCTTTACCACCTTATGCACATTGTGGGAGTACAATGCATATTAACCAAAAGAGTGGGAAAAGTGGAATGACAAATAACAGGCCACTGGGATGGATGACAGAGAAGAAATTGTTATCTCATGAAATCAGATTGCAAAGACTTTACCTCTGACCTAAGCTTGGTTTACTATTCCCTCTCCCAGGTGACCTGTAGGCATCTCCAGATTCCCATTTCTATCTATCTGACTGGACTAAGAATTACTGTGTAGCTACCCCATGACCTTATTGCTAAGTGTAACAATTACATGTATTACATGTATTTGAAGTCTAGAATAATTTTTGACTACCATTTCCTGAGCAGACTATTTGCATAGAGTTTCCCACATTTTTCTAAAGGCTTTGTAGGCTGGTTTTGGTAAAAGTAAACTCAAGGAGTGTTGAGTGAAATGTAAGTATTTTGCACACTATGAATATATTTGATCAGCCCCTCCCTGATATCTGAAAAAGATACTATCTGCACCCTAAAGGTTAATAGAGTGGAGGACTGCAGATCCTTGGATAAACATGATCTGCAAAATATCTGAATAGTTAACTCCATATACAGAAACTCCTGTGCAAATTGGAAAGTTAGATTTCCCTCCAGGTAAGTGAATGTTGGAGGATATTTAAAATTAGAGTTGCGAATGGTCTTTTTATTAAAATAAGGAGTGTATACAACAGAAGTTTGCATTTGCATGAACCACAGGGATCTTTGGATTCACATTGCTTCTCACAGATGAAGAAATTGAGATTAGCTAACTGGCCTTAAAATCACAAAACTAAGAAGAAGGGGTGTCCATCTTGTCCTATCCTGTTCTCTGGTTACCATAGCAAACTGCCATCCACAACTCTGCAGTCCCTCCTCTCAACAACTCTGGAACAAAATACTGAACTTTTCAAATGTTTCTAATCTTGGGTTATAACATTTCTTTTGGGATATTAACACCAATGTCCATTTCTAGATACATATATAGTAGAATAATTGGAATGAGAAAGAACATGGTTTTAGGGCTAGATTGATCGACTGACTGAATTAATGCTTACTGAACTCCAGCTATGTGCCAGGCATGTGTTAGACCCAAGGAACTTGATGGTGAACAAGACATGACCCCTAAACAGCAGGAATATCAAGGATAATGAAATTGGTGTTTTGTTGTGCTACTTAGAAGTTTGACATTGGGTTAGTTAGCTAATCTTTTGGAGTCTCCTCTATAAAATGGGATAATAATATATCATAGAATTGCTGTATAAAGGAATGCATAAAAGTCGTAGTACACAAGAGCTCAGTAAGTGGTAGCTATTATTAGCAGCTTCATTTCATAGGCAAAACCACCATAGTGCAGAAAGTCCAAGATATGAGCTAAATTTCATACAGTTGTTAGCAATCTGATTTATTCACATCCTGATTTAGGTGGCTGGGACTCTCTGAGCATGTTCAAAGATGCACCCTTCACTTAAATTTTATGGAGTAACATCTTGTGCAATAGCTGCTTTCTGTAGTATTTTTACATTACAATTTCTTGGAATGTGGAAGCAAATGACTGAATGCCAAAGATGATTTACCAGGTGTTAAGGGGAAAAAACTGGTGTGCTAAAATTGAATCTTTCATCTCTTATAATAAAAATAACTTTATAGACCATTTAATGCCTCCTCCCCATTTGGTCATTTGAGTAACGTCTTCGTATTAGTTTTTTTTTTAAAGCTATCTGGAGGTTAATTTTAAAGGATGCTTATTAAGTATCAGATAATCATCACATCCAGGGACACTCATGGTTATAGAGCTTTTCATTTTACAAAATCATGCATTATGGAACCTATTCAAATAGTGTGTCCTTCTTCACACTAGCCTGGTGGGTTTGCTGCTGGGTAAAAAAGTAAAGAAAGGTGAAGAGGTAACTGGTGCCTCCTGAGTAATATTCAAAAACTTCCAGAAAGATTTAAATGTAAGAGCAAATGAAATTTTAATAAGTACTACTATTTTCTGTTATCCCATACCAAACTTCATTCTAGGAAAAAAAGTGTTACCTCTTTCCGGACTGAGTTTTAGTGCCCTCACTCTGGACCAAGGTAAGGAGAGTGATCCTCAGCATTTCTTTCCACCTCTCTTCTTCTTCTGCATCCTCATCAGTTGTCTTCTCCCCAGGGTTTCTCCTGCCTCCGGATCACAGAGGAGCTTGTTATGATTGTAGATTCCTAGGGCTCATTCAGACCAACTGAATCTGATCTTCTGGGGGTGGTGTAGGGTGGGTTTGGAAGAATCCATAATTTCAACAAGCTCTCTGGATGACTTTTCCCCATAATAAAGTTTGAGAACAACTGCAGGTGTGTCTGTTTATTGTCTCACTCTGGTCCTTGTTTTAAACCAGTGGTTCTCAAACCTGGTTGCATGTAAGAACCACCTGGGAATCTTTGAAAAACTGCTGCCAGGGACCCACCCCCCAGTGATCCTGAAATAATTGGTGTAGGATGGAGCCTAGCCATCAGGATTTTTGCCAAATGATTTTCATTTGAAGCCAGAGTTGAGAACTATGGAAATCCTTTTGGGACCTCCACCTGATGTTCTTATGTATCCTCCCTCTCTCCCTGTATTCTGTCCTCTTTCTAGCACTTTCTTTCCAGTTTGCTGCTTCCTTTACTTGCCTTCTACCTCCCTAGTTCCTGACAGATGGGATTCACAGACCATTTGGCATATGAAAAGGGACACTGTAAAGCACAAAAAGCAGGAAGTCACTCAGTATTTAACGTCTCTAGTGCTTGCTTATAAGATCCAGGAAAGCTGTATTGTGGTCATCGTCCTGTAATTCAAATGGTACCCTTTGCACCTGGCTCTGTGATTCTGATTATGTAATCGACACACCTTAAAAATAAAATAACAGAAAAGGAGGGAATGGTTCTATTGCTGCTGCTGTTTCTACTTACTATTACAACATGGGGGAGGGCCATGGGACACACATTATCAGGCCATATCTTATATCTACTGTAACTTTAGGGGACTCAGTTTGAAGACTGGAGTTCGTCCATTTCCTTCATTCCATGACACGTACAGATTTATTTCCTCTTTTGGATTTTAGTGATCATTGTTTCATATATTGTATTAATTTAATAAATATTTATTGGGTACTACTGCAATGAGAATAAATAATCTATAACCACATGCAATACTATGAATGAATCTTACTAATATAATGTTGAACAAAAGAATCCAGACACAAAAGCAAATGTACTATATGTAAAGTAAAAGTAAATACAAATTTTATATACATATATTTTATTGTTGATAGTATTACAGATGTCTCCCATTCCCCCCCTATACCCTGCTCCTCCCACTCCCTACCCATTCCCCCCAGGTCTTCACCAGCCTATTGCCTGCATCCATGGGCTATGTATATATAAGTATCTAAGTTCTTTGGTTTACCTCTTCTCCTCCCTAACCCCCACATCGAGGTATGTCAGTGTGTTCGTGCCTCCATGCTTTGGGTCTTGCAAATACCCAAAAATTATATATAAAATTAATCTTTGCTGTTCTAAACCAGGATTATAATTACTCAGGGAGGATGTATTTATTGGAAGGAATACAATTGGGGACTTCCTGGAATGAGCAATGTTCTATTTCTTAATCTGGGTGCCGGATACTGAGTGAGTTTGGTTTTTGAAAATTAATTGAGCATTTTTACTTATGATCTCAACATGTTTTGCAACAATCTTATATTGCATTAAAAGTTAAAAAAACTATACAAAGAAATACTATTTCATGGATTTTTTAAAGACACTAGGGATTCAGTAGTGACTAACTCATACCTGTATTCTGCTCTCATTGAATATGCAGTTGAGTGGGGAATACAGGATGTTAGAGCAAATACATTACAAGGTTTCCTGGAGAAAGTGGCTGCTAAGAGATCTGAAGTGTGAATTGGAGTTGGCTAGTATAAGGGATGAGGAAAGAGAGTGTTCATGGTAGCAGGAGCAGCATAAATGTGGCTCAGAAAAATGAAAGTGGAACTGAAATAACTTTTCATGGTAGAATATAGTAAGAAGGCAAGTGATGAAATCTGAGACTGAATAGATAAACAGGGACCAGAACCAAAAGATCTTTATAAGGTATTTCAGAAGTTGGACTATATATTATACTAAGGTCATGAAAAACAATTGAAGGGGACATTACAGGGTGCAATCCGGATCAGATGTGGTTTTAGAAAAAGTTTTATCACTGAAAGGCAAGAAATAGATTGCAGTGGGCAAATCTACAGGCTAGGATGCCTGCAATCCAGGCAAGAGATAATGGAGGTCTAGCTATGCTGGTGGTGGGGGGTGAGGAGGAGTACTAAGAGGCATTTAGGAGGTAGACTTGCCAAGATTTGGTTCATTACATTGGGAGTGAGGGAGAAGAAGGGGTCAAGGGTGGGCAGTTGGACAGATGTGAACACTGGCAGGAAGATGGTGAGTAGAGTTCTGGGCACAGAGGGAATGAGACTAACCCCAGCTGAGAACTCTCTTGCAATGATGGTTTCTCCTGCTCTGCCTCCAATCCTCTCTAAGAGCAAGGGCCACTTCAAAACAGCCTCATTAATGGTGAAATGAGAAGAAGCTAGTAGGCCCATTCATTGGGCAACTTGAGGCCAGTCTTTTAACCACTAGGTTTCTCAGCTTCCCTCCCCATAAACTGATGACAATTAGCAAGCCCCACCTACCCACAGGGAAGTAGAGATGATAAAATGGAATCCTAATTGTAACCATGCTACCTACATGCAAGGAGCTATTATTCTCGTTACTATTTCATCATATTAAGTCTTTTTTTAAAATTTTGTTTTATTGCTTAAAGTATTACAAAGAGTATTACATATGTCTCCTTCCCCCCGCCCCTTGACATTCCCCCGGCCTCCCCTACCCCCAAGTGTTTTATGTCCATTGGTTATGCTTATATGCATGCATACAAGTCCTTCGGTTGATCTCTTACCCGCCCCCCTCCTCCCCATCCCCCAAGTCTTAAAGAGTTATTTCCCAGTAATTTCTTTTACAACTGATGTTAGATGAGATAAAATGTCTCTTCTCCCTAGCATCACATTTAGATGAAAGACATTTCTGATATCCATGGGAAAAGAACTGGAATCAGACCCTACTTTATTTTTACCTTTGTGATGGGGTCTTTCTGTTCCTATCTTTGCCATTTTGGTTCCTCCCTTGTTCCCGAAAATTTGCACCTGAAATTCATGCTCTTTTGGAGCTGTTTTTAGTATGTTTTGTTTATACAACTGGCACCACCCATCCCATGGGTTGTATATGTAGCCCTGGCCTGCAACCTCATAGATTTGCAAAAATGGCTGCCCATACACTGTCTCTCTCCCACTTGCTAATGAAGAAAATCATAGATGTTACTTTATGGTTAATTCCAAATTTTATTAGTTGTGTGTCTTAAGAAAATAAATGAAATTTTTTTATCATGTATGTTTTAAAATTACTCCAGCATGAAAGGTCAGATTTATATTTAATCATGTTTTATTTACAATTTAAACTCTAAATCATAAAGTCAGAGATTGCTTGGATGGCTGCCTAAAGTGTCTAAGTTATACATATGGCATTTGTGGGGAGAGAGTCTGACTCAACTATGTAGCCTCCAAGGATTTTGAAATAATTTTGTAATCCTTATATACCACGATGGACATTCATTACTTTTAATATTAGGCAAAATATAAGTAACTATTTTATATAAATATTAGTCACTAGAATCATTTCATTTGGTTCTGTCCATGAAATAATAAATGATTTGGTAGCTATTGAATATATAGCATTACATGTTAGAAAAGAGTCCATTTGACTGAAGAATTTATTACATATTTAATTTACTTTCTGTATCTCTGTGTATCCAAGTGCCTTCCTAAGGTATTGAATTTGCGCCATGCTCAGAATTTCAGATATATTTTAGGCCATTTTTTTCCTCACATCTATCCTCCATTGCACAAAATCTCTTCCTTACCTATGTCCACACTATTCTTTAATCTATCCACTAAGGTTTTCATTGCAATGATTATATTTTTCACTTTTATTATTTATGTTTAGTTGCTTTTTAAATCTGCTTGTAAATTATGTCATTTCCTTTGTTTTTTTAAACATTTAAAAGCACTTCAGGGTGCTTTTTATCTGTAAGTCTTAGATTGTGAATTATGCTGTTTGTTGCATCAGTAGATTCTTTGCCGCGATGGTTTGTTCCCTCCTCTTTACTAGCATAGTTTTGACGGTGACCACCTCTTTCATGTAAATTCTACCACATGCCCTGGCTGAGGGACTCAACACTCAGTGGGACCCCGCTTCCTCAAGCCTTGAGACAGACTCTCTTGTACCTTCCCTTCTACCTTCCTTGTTGTACCTTCCTATTTTCAGACCTGCCTTCATTTTTAATTTGGGAGTAACTGGTGCCACAGATTTCTGAAGCACTGTACTATGGAACTATACTCTTCTATTTCCATTTCATCCATATAGCTGTGGATAAGAAAGAGGCATAGTTGAAAACCTCAAGTAAGAATATTTTAAAACACAATTATAAAGAGCATTAAATATGGCCATTGGATGATTGCCTCACTGTTCATACACTAATTAAACATACATGTGTTGATCACATATTATGTGCTGGGCCTCCTCTGGTCACTGGAGACAAAAACCTGAGCAGGGCTTATCTAGTTGAGGAGACTGACAAGTGAACAATTGTTATATATGATAAACACTATTAAAGAACTATGATAAAGTGTTCTCAGAGAACAGGTGATAATTAGAGTAGTTGTTTATGGATACTTACTTTGTGCCAGGCACTGTGTTAAAGATTGAATTTTAGTAATAATAATAATAACCCTGAGCAGCAGCTGACAGTGATAGACAGATGTTAATATTCTCATTTTACGAATGAGAAAACACGACTCATCCTGTGAACAGAAATTATACCCCAAGTAAGTGGCACAACTGGTTTTTTCAAGTGTGTATCTCCTGACTCTAAACCACTCCTTATGAGAAACTGTGGGGACTTCATAGAGGAGATGGCACCTGAACTGGTGCCGTTGTCTCCAGTGCAGGGCAGCGGGGGCTGAAAAGTTAAAGGTTGGGGGGTGGAATTGAGGTTAGAAATAAAGTACACTATTGATGTGTATGTAAATAAGGAAAATGTAAAGTTAAGATATTGGCATTGTGTCTGATTTCTCTGCTCCTGATTGTCTCATGTATACCTTAGTAACAGAGAGCTGTGGTCAAAGGAGCAGGCTGCACCCAGGATCCTAATGCGATGTTTGCCCTGTAAACACTGCCTTATAGCACTGTCCTTCCATCTCTGCACAGCATCTGTTCCAATTTATTATTGCACTCCACCTCAAGGGTTTCAACCAGCAACTTTTTAAAAAATAATTTGCATAGTTGAAGTTTGCAAGAAAGGAATGCCCCCCACGCCCACACACATACATATACACATACCACCATTGCTACCAAAACCGTACTCTGGAGAGGATATGCTCTGTTTAATGACTTCAGGCATCCAAGCTAAACACACAATAACAATGCTTTGTGCTAATATTTAGGGAAGTGCCAGTGATCTAGGTATTTCACCCTCTGCTGCATATTCCATGCTTGGCTCTCAGACAGGTAGAAACATCTCCCTACACTGTACATCACTCAAGTACTCTGTGGCATTTAGGGGCTTTTTCAATGCAGTACTGACAATTTTCCCAAGTTGTCTGACAAACAATGTTTTGAGGCATTTTTGTATATGTGTTCACAAAGAGATTCTTCTCCTCTAACAGTGTATATTTTTTGAGAAAGTGAAGACATAAAGAGTTGTTGCTTCCTGTGGCCCTTTGTTGATATAGATATTTCCCTCTCAGGTACCTGTGCACAGTGACTAAACAGTGGGTACCCGAGCACATTATTTCACTTGAAATCCCAATTAAAGTGTCTTGCAACAATCGCAGGTTCAGTTGAACTTGTGTGCTTGGATTGTGCTCACTGTCAGTCGTTTTTTATTGCAGTGCTGGGTAATCACTAAATTCTTGTATTTATTTCCATTTTGCCAATTAGCTTAAGTTGTTAGTGCAAATTTATATGTCCTGGTTCTTCCAAGTTCTTGCCAATTACTTTGGAACATTGAACACTTAACTGTGCTTGCTCTGGGGCACTAGCAATGAAACAGTAATTAACTGAGATAGCTGCCTCTTTTCCTTAAAAGCTAGAGAATGGGATTGTATTCCAATAAACAGGCTTAAAGCAACATGATGGTAACTCCTTTAATAGCAAGTTTTTAATCAGGGCTCACATGTATAATTTGATTTTTACATTAGTTAAACACTATAGAAATGAAAACAAACCAAATTGTGGTTTGTCAGATATAATAAAATGCTAACAGATCAAATCTGGCTTGGTTCAGCAATGCTCTACAATCTACATGATGTTTTAAATGAATCATAAAATGTTAATCAGGCAGAAATCTTGACCAGAAATCCAAGTAATCTGATTCAGGGCTGCTATAGATATAAATCAAATGGAATTTTCTATTCTAATTATATTTATCTTTAAAAAATCATTTATAGTTATTGAAGAACAGACTTAGAAATAATTTTTAAAATACTTTAATCTCTTCCATCACGTTAAACATTTTGGTCATTTTCCTATGGAGAAAAGTGAAATGGGGATAAATTATCCCCAATGTTGCCTCAATAGTTAAGTTAAATTTCAAACACTCTTAGGGACAATCAATAGAGTAGCAACATTTGCTGAGTCTCCACTCATATATCTAGATAAGGATGTTAAGAAACTGGAAAGATAGGGATACATGTATGTGTATACATACACATAATATATGTATATGTATAGTGTATCTATGCATATATGGCATATATGTGTTTATATAGAATATTATGTTTGTATATTATACACATATATATGTGTCGTGTGTGTATACTTTCCAACCCATCATGATTTTACAGATACTTAATATCTGTGGGGCACTTTAAAATATAAATTGCTCTAAATGCAGAGATGATGTGAGAGAATTTTTTATATTGTGTGACCTTCAGACACTTGGTTATGGCAAAGCCTGAGGTGGAGGTGAGGGCAGTCTGAGTTGGGAAGTTCTGAGTGTCACAGAAGACGAGATCCTCTGGCTATACAAGAGGCAGTGTAGTCAGTGGGAGCAGAACTGATTCTTTCCCTTCTAAAGGTATTCAAGCAGTTTACTGGAAGATTATTTTTTTTCATGCCAATATATAGGATCAGGCCTAAACCAGCAGTCAGACATCCCCTGAGGGGTCCCGGATTGGAGAGGGTGCAGACTGGGCTGAGGGGACCACCTCCCCCGTGCACAATTTTCATGCACCGGGCCTCTAATATGTATATATGAACTATCCATTGACAAAGACAATTGGGTAGTGAAGGCTTGGGGCAGGAGGTGGGACTAGGTGGAGGGGAATAATGGGGGATAAAGGGGACAATATCTGTAATAGTCTCAACAATAAAGATCTTAAAACGAACATATAGTGGAGAAAGAAAAGTCTCTTCAGTAAATGGTGCTGGGTAAACTGGATAGCACATGCAAAAGAATGAAACTAGGTTACTGACTTAAACCTTTTACAAAAATTAACTCAAAATGAATAAAAGACTTGAATATAAGACCTGAAACCATAAAATACATAGAAGAAAACATAAGTGATAAGCTCCTTGACACCTGTTTTAGTAATGCTTTGTGGAATCAACTCCAGTGGCAAGGAAAACAAAAGCAAAAATAAATTAGTGGGATAACATCAAACTAAAAAGCTTCTGTGCAGCAAAGGAAACTCAATAAAATGAAAGGCATCCTACCAAATGGAAAAAAAATTTGCAGATCATACACCCAAAAAGGAGTTAATATCCAAAACAGATAAAGAACTCATACATGTCAACAACAACAATAACAAAACCTGATTAAAATATGGGCAGATCTGAATAAACATTTTTCTAAAACAGATATACAGATGGCCTAAGGCACATGAAAAGATGCTCAACATCACTAATTATTAGGGAAATGCAAATCAAAACCACAATGAGATATCACTTTCACACCTGTTGGAATAACTATCATCAAAAGACAAGAAACAAGAGTTGGAGAGGATGCAGAAAAAAGGGACCTCAGTTTTATAATCATAAGGAATTAAATTCTTCCAACAACCATTAGAATCTGGAAGAAGTCTCTGAGCCTTAGAGGAGATCTCAGCTGCAGCCCACACTGTGGTTACAGCCCATGAAACCCTGAGCAGAGGACCCAGCTAAATTGTACCCAAACTCACAGAGGACACAGACCTATGCAAATTACAAGAAATAAATTTATGTTGTTTTAATATGCTCAATTTGTAGTAATTTGTTACACAGAAAACATTAAAAAAAGATCTAAGATATTTATACATGCTTTTCATTAGAAAATGAATTGTGCATTAGGACATCTTTGTTTTTCTTTAAAGATTTCCCATTTTCCCCTCAACCTCTGAATGAGTATGACAGAAATCACTCTCCTGCTTCATCTTAATACAATGTACAGTGAAATGTATCATCAGATGCTTATTTCTAATAGTTATCTAATAGTTATCTCAACCTTGGCATATCCTAAATTGAGCTAATCTCCAAACTCCAGCCCACACACCCATGACCCTCCCCTCTGAAACCTGCTCTCCCCTCCCCCACCTTCCTAATATCTTTTAAAGGCAACACCATCCTTCCAGTTATGTAGTACAAAAACTTTGGTTCAACCGCCCCCCCCCTTCAAACCATCCCATCCTTGTCTACCCTATCCCTCTTATTATGCTCTATTTTTTCTTTTTCCCACAGCACTTATCTTTAATACACTATCTGATTCACTCCTTTATAATGTGTATCATCTATTCTATTATCTGTTTCTCCATATTAGAATGTAAGATTCTCTAAGACACCAGGACAAGGACATAAAATAATGCCTCCACAGAGGACACTCAAGAAATATTCGGGAATAAATGATGAAACAAGCTATAAACACATTCCATAACAGATTCTTGAGTTAGCTTATTTTATTGCCTAGAAGTCTCTAAAAGTATCCAATATCAAAAAATCTCTTGCTGCCCTAGCTGGTTTTGCTCAGTGGATAGAGCGTCAGCCTGTGGACTGAAGGGTCCCAGGTTCGATTCCAGCCAAGGGCACATGCCTAGGTTGCGGGCTTTATCCCCAGTGGGGGATGTGCAGGGGGCTGCCAATCAATGATTCTCATCATTGATGTTTCTATCTCTCTTTCCCTCTCCCTTCCTCTCTGAAATCAATAAAGATATATTTTTTAAAAATCTCTTGCTGATCACCAAATTTTGAATATTCCCAGAATTGCAATGATTGGGCTTTCAAAGTAAGAGTGAGCTGGGTTAGGCTGGTTTCTAGAGACATTTTGCAAGTGAAATTAATAATGAGGATTAGAAGAATGCTCTCTAATTTTATTGGTGTACCTTTGATAAATCTTTTACATGTAACATTTTGAGAACTGATGAGTGTAGAGAAAGACAGTCTTGAGAAAAATCCAGTTTATATTTCACTGTTGTTCCTGTAATTCAGCATAATCACTTAATTCAAAGACCCTAGCTTCAACCTGATAACACTCTCAGGAAAATTTAGCCTGAATGACTAAATTATTTCTGCTTAAACTTACTCAACTGAGCTATAGGAGCTAGGATTATATGGTCTGTATTTATTTCTGCCACCAAGCAAGAAAATAAATTTAATTATAATATTAAAAATATTTTCTTTAAAAAATTCTTAGAACATGGAAAAACAGTAATTCATGGGACATTTCATTTTCTTTTAAGATAATAAAAAAAAGCTACTGATTGTAAGGTAAATTGTACAGATTGTTTGTGAGATGTAAAAATTTATTTAAAAAAATTATCTTTATTGTTCAAAGTATTACATATGTCCTTTGTCCCCTCACCCCCATTGACCCTTTCCACCCTGCACCTGCCCTCCCACCACCCAGGCCTTCACCACACTATTGTCTGTGTCCATGGATTATGTATAAAATACATATAAGTTCTTTGGTTAATCTCTCCCCACCCACCAAATTGGATTTTTATAATTAAAAATTTTATTACTATTTTATTTTTTCCAGAAGAGCTGGCTTCTATTTAATCTGTTTAATTAAAATATCTGTATCTCAGATACATAGTTTTGAGTAATACCAGTTAATTTATTTTTACTGTACTTTATAGGACCAGTATTTCAATTTACATGATGCTTCAAATGGATATAACATAAATGGTTGGTGTTTTAGAAACAAAGGGGCATGGGTAAAATAATTTAATAATTTATAAATAACCTACAGTTTTCTAATCTGAGACATACAACTGGAAATTCATACAGCTTCAGAAATAGAAGAAACTTGGAGATCTCCAAAACACTCATTTCATATATGATGGAACTTTAACTAAGAGACATCTAGGATTTGCCCAAAGGTCCCCATCACACAACTAGTTCAAGGCAGAGCCAGCACTAAAATCCAGGAGTGATGGCTGCCAGGGCAGACTTTTTCCCAATATATTATGTAGTTTTCCTTGTATATTTTTTCTTCTTAATTTCAGTGTAATTATATTACTGCTATTATCATTATAATATAATTTCTGTGGTGTTTAAGGCCAAAGGTAACTGTGGAATGACAAAAATTCTGCCCAGGGGCATACACTTTCACTTTCGGCCATCAAGTAATAACCTTATATATGTAATCTGTAATATATGATTTTCTGCATCTTTCATATTTTCTATAATGAGCATGTGCTATTCATAATGAAAACTTAATTTTAGAAAACATTATTAAAATTATTCATATTAAAAATAAGCATAACATATAAAACAAATATAATAAGATAGACTAAAGTAGATTTTATATTTTTCCCTTAAAAGAATAAATTCTGTCTTATTTAATGTCATTTGTTACTTTTGATGTTTAGAAAGAAAGCATACTAAAATAAGCTTTGTGAATAACTGTCCTTCTATTTTCTTACTTCTTTTGTAAAATAGTCCTTGTCTAAATATATCTGCCTCTTCATCATATATTCAAAACCAAACCTATAAAAAATTAGACATAGGTAACAGTTTACTGTAATTTTTTTTCATTTGTGAGATTTTTTTTTCTGGTAAATTTCTCTGTTCACCCATGATAGTTGCACTAGCCTTGGGCTCCATGCTCCTTGATAGTGACTGCACAAAGGGTAATGTGGGTTAGAACTCTATTTAGATACTCTGCTTTATTATTTTATTTTAACTTTCCAGAACCTGAATTTTGGGCTAAATTAGCTGGCTACCTTGGAGTCTGACCTTCTACTTTAAATTGGCTGAGAAAAACATTTTTATTATGGAGAAATAATTCCTACCAGGAAGCAATTTGTATCCAAGAGCTATCATGTTTCAAACATCATTAGGAGAAGCATTGAGCAGTGCTAATCAATTTGGATAAATATCGAATAGAAAACAGAAGTTTGTGAATTACAATGGAGAACAGAGTCTACAGATTGGTTGGAGGAAAGAATAAAAGACCAATAGAGGAAGAAAACAATATTCTGGATAAGACAGAGTATGGAATATACTGGAGGCACATAGGGGGAGAGAAAATACTCTAAGCTGTTAAAGTGTCCTGTTCCCTCTGGAAAGGAGTGTGAAATAGCCTGGCAGATGGTGAAATTCCAGCACATCAGCCCAGGAGCACCTGGTTGAAAGTCTGCAGGAATGGAGAGGAGAGAGGGCAGTTTATCTGGAATCAAACTGAACTTGGTCCCGGAACTTGGTGGGTGCTAAGAACATAGCTTAAAGAGAGAATTTTTGCATCCACAATTCGTTTTGAGGAGCTGGCAAGATATAATAAAAAGTATGAGGAGGAACAAAAATACATTAAGATCTCATAGGTCAGCCCAGGGGGGACATAACCTGTGGGGGAAGTAAACTAGGTGTTTATCTGTTAAGCCATTCTGGACTTTTTCTGTCTAGACATAGTCTATGTAGTTGGATTAAATATGTTCATTATGGCATATTATTTGTTAATATCCTATTGCCAGTCCTTCCTGCTGCGTTCCTCTTTCCCTCACTAGATTTTGCTAGATTCTTGAGAAAGAGACTGTGAACCATACTTTGTTCTATACCCTGGCCATCCACCTCGCATTGCACCCCACCCCATGCACACTGCAGCATTCCTCAACTCCCTGCCCTGCCCTGCCCTATTTTTAACCCATTGGATTCATCATGACCTACTATTCTATATAATTCACTGTATGTTATATTTATAAGTTAAATATCTTGGTTAGTGACATTTATCTTATGGTTATGTCCTTCTCTTTTCCTTATAAGTAGAGCTATAAAGGCAGATGTTTAAATTAACACAGCCTCTCTTGTTTTTCTATGAGTTGGGAGCAAGTACAATAGGCATTGCCTGAAAGGAGAAAAAGAATGTAAGTTCAGATGGGACTGACCTGGGATGGAAAGGATTGAAGCACATGAACAGGACTTTCTGCTGGAGTATATACTAATTCAAGGAAGTCCAGAATTTTCCTTAGTATCCTGAGCTTAGCGAGGAGACCTTGGTTCTAGTTCTGTTCTGTCGCTACTGTGTGACATTAAACAAATCCCTGTTTTAGTTTCACTGCCTATAACATGGGGATAATAATAGTTTTTCTGTTCTGTCTCATGGTTTTTCAAGATAACTCTATATAAGACATACTAAAATAGTTTTAAAAGTTTAAGATATTATACTTTTGTAAACACATTATAATTATTATCAAATATTTTATTTTTTTAAAATGTTTTCTCTAAGATATATTTCTATGTGCAGAATAAGATATTAAAGCCTAATATACAATTAGGTGATACTGTGTTTAATATTCATATAAAATGTTTCCTGGTTTAAATATCAATCATTTTTGTAAAGTATGATTATTTTTTTTATCTTCTCTATACCTGTGTATACTCTGTTGGCAATTAGAAACTGAAGTTTGGCTATTCGTGATCACTGCTTCTGGCTGGGAAAATACTGGATTTGAAGCAAGGAGCTGAGCAGATGTTGAATGGAGGGCCTGTGGGGAAGGTTCAGGCGGGTAGTAAGCACTGGCGAGGAATGACTTTGTCAGGAACTGGCCCATCAGGTGCATGGGCCATAAAATGAGGCCATGAGGGACACAATGTTCTTGATGCCAGTAGTAAATCCGTTTCAAATAAAGTGAACTGTTTGCTTAAACTTTCCTATATTCTGTCACAACTTTCACGCTGAGAATTGACTCAATATAGCCAGTAGCTTACCTAGAGGCTGTAGGGCAGAAAGACTCAGAGTACAGGTTGTTGCATCAAAATTGTGTTCAGTAAGACAAAGCTCTCGGGAACTATTTGGTATCTTGCTTGTTAGAACTTTCTAGTTTAAACATAATTTCCCCTTTTGATGATACTGCTCTTTTAACATCCCGTTTGGAATAAAGTACTCACCTGATGAGTTGTGTACAGGGTGTCCCACCAATAAAATGCATATACACTTTAACAGATGATAGTTCAATTTTGAAAAGGAAATATCTTTTAATAATCACTGCCTTTATAATTATTCATTGTGTGTATACATTTTATGGCACACCCTCTATAATCAGTTCTCTGACAAATCTATGATCTTTTAATTTCAACTTTACATTAATATTATATAAGGGAAATTGCCAAGCATTCATTGTACTTTTCCTTGTGGATACTTCATGTTTTATTTTTATGTGGACTTTTTTCTCTTCTCTTTCCCCCAGTGAAGAGTGTTTCACAGAAAGCTGTCTGCTGGTGAGACATGGTTGCTACGGAGCCAGAGATGCCACAGCCGAGTTTACTAAGGAGGATACCGAGGTGAGTATCTGATGATGGAAGAGAGCACTTTTCATTCTCCTTGTGAGGTTCTTTAGGTACAGATGACAAGTTCAGTAACTTGGTAAGAATAAGACTTCAGAAAGAAATATGAAATTTTAACATGTTTCCTCAGAGTGATATAAATTTGAAGATACTTCTTCAAGGATGAATGAATTTGGTTTATGCTCACCTGATCTTAATATATGGTGAAAATGACTTGGAAAATCCCACATGATACAGATATTTTGGTTATAAAACCAGGTAGGCTCTCCAAGGCCTTTGTCTCATCACCTGGGATGACAAATCTCAAATATTTCTTCCATCTTCCCGTTTGGTTAAGTAAAGGTCAATAAAAATTTATTGAGATCTACTATATGCTGGTGTTTTACTAAGGAGTTTTCATACTTTTTCTCATTTAATCCTATCATCCTGATGCAGAGTATTATCATTTCAACAAACACTAGGAAATATTACTCAGTGGAAAAGGTAGGTTTTGAATCGTGTTCAGTATCACTAAGTTCTTTCTGTTAAAACATTTCCAGCTAATGAAGAATAGAATAAATACATAAATTATTGATTTCCTGTATACCTCACAACCAGTACTTTTTCTGTTAGTTTTATGAATACTTTGAAAAATTTATAAATTATAAAGTTTAATAAGATGCTTTGAGGAGATTATTCTGGCTTTTGAAAACAAAATGTGTGAAACACTGCTCATTTTTACCATTAGCACGTTTAATCAGTGCCTTATTGTTTGGGCTCCCTGTAGGTTGTTCTTGATGCTCACATGCTTTAACTTAATTAAAAAAACAACTTACTGAATCTATAGCTTGTATACAACATTGTGCTAGAATAGGTAAGACTGTATTCTAAAGCTTTCTATATAAGGCAGTGGGCATATTACCAGATTGTAAAGGGAAAGCATCTTGAGTAGAAATCTTAAATGCCCCCTCAATATTTGAAATTGGCAGTTAATCCTATCAACAATATGTTACACTTAAACTTTAGATACCTTCAATCTCCTAAAATCCTTTAGTGGAGTCACAAGGCCAAGCCAAAGAAAATCTGCATCTTCTGGGATTGTGGAGTTTTTCACTGTCACTAGTATTCATTTATCAAATCTGAACAAGGGCATGTGGAACAGACCAATGCCCTTTAAGAAAGGGTTGTGGCCAAGCTGGCGTGGCTCAGTAGTTGAGCATCGACTTATGAACCAGGAGGTTATGGTTCGATTCCCAGTCAGGGCACATGCCTGGGTTGCAGGCTCCATCCCCGGTGTGGGGTGTACAGGAGGCAGCCGATCAGTGATTCTCTCTCATCATTGATGTTTCTATTTCTCTCTCTCTCCCTTCCTCTCTAAAATCAATAAAAATATATTTTTTAAAAAGAGAAAGGGTTGTGATGTTTGGGTTCACATGTAAAGAAGAATGAATTGGCACCCTATTAGCCTGGGAAGACACATCTTTTGGCTCAGAATATCTTTTAGAAAGCAAAAGTGGATTGAAAAAGAGAAAGAAATGTTCTTGGAGAGCAAGTTGTATGACCTGAGTGAAATTTATTGAGGCAGTTTATGTGTCTGGGTTTTCAAAAGTGCTGGAAAATTTTATGATCACCACTAGGTACTTGTAACTTGGTCAGTGGGGATATAAGAGAAAGGTTATTTAATGCTTCTAAATATGGATTTATTGTCTATGGGAATTAGGATTAAGAGTTCTTTCCATGTAGTGCTTTTTCCTATGCTATATTATTTTTTTAAGAAGTTAAAAAAAAAGAATGTTAGGTCTCTTCCTCTGAAATTCCTGTTTATTGGTTACTCTTAGGAACAGGACATTTGATTAGGTGGACTAGCTCATGTATAGCAAATGCCACCCTACTTTAATACAGGTTGCTTAGAAACAGTGTTTTGGGATTACTACCTTAATGGTTATCTGTGAATTGAACACTGCCAATCTCTTATCTCACAGAGGGCGTGGGCAAACCATTAAGTGACTCCAATTTTAGAGATTGTGACACTGTGTATTAGACATCAGCCTTTGCAGGAGACCTGGGCCTTGAACACATACCGAGATAAGACATTTATGTGAAAGATAAGACTTGTTTCTCAAACCACTGGGTGCTCACAGACTATCACATAGAGCTGTATGAGTTTTAGACATCGGAAGAGAGAGGAGGAGTTCTACATACTTTGTGATTTTATCTATAAGCCAACTTTCCAGAAAAAGCCTTATAAAGAGTTACAGTAAGATGCCCTATCTATGCAAGTAGTTTAGGGAAATAGCAATATTAAAACCACTTATAAGACTGCATTGTATAAATTACCTATGTTTATATAGTCTAGGGAGTGTAGGTATATGTACAATTCACGAAGCATCTAGAAATTGGAAGGAAGTCTTGGACATGGTTTCATATAGACTTCCCTATAGTGTAGATGAGGACACATTCAATACATCCCTAATATATCTAGAGTTCTTAATTCATGTCAGGCATTGCAGATGTGACTATGGATTAGGTATGTGGAAAAACAATCCTATATTTAAAAAAGAATATTTACTAAACATAACATTGCCATTGAGACAGATGTTCAAAACAAAATAGGATTTTTTTTGTCCTTGGTTGCCACCTTAGCCATCATCGTCTATTCTAAAAGATATTGGTCCATCAAAGCAAAGACCTACGAGACTTGCATATTTTAGGTTATAAACACACGAATTAAAAAAAAACTGTTTCATAAATATTTTAAATATTCTTTGTTCTTCAGACGTGCATAAATTATTGCTGCTACATTTTTTACCCTTTCCTTTTTTCTCTGTTAGCAGGCAGTGGCTACAATTGATTCAGCACTACTTTACCAGAATAAGTAAAGGCTGATTTGTCTTGTGTGGTATTAAATTAAATCTGAGCGATAAACAACTTAAATTTTAATGCTTCATATTCAAGAGTGCATCTATGCTAATATTTAAATAACACAATACAGGGTCAAGCAAAAGTAGGTTTATATAAAATAATAATAAATAATAATTCAAGAATAATCTCTGTATTTCATGTACTCACAGCTATAAACCACTCTGCATATCTATCTTTCCAACTCTGATTCTGTGCGTTGGTCTTTGGTTTTAGACTTTTGCTGAAAGCTCTACAATAAGAAATATGGAAAGGTGAGAGTATTGCTCTAAGCCAGGGGTGGGCAAACTTTTTGACTCGAGGGCCACAATGGGTTCTTAAACTGGACCGGAGGGCCGGAACAAAAGCATGGATGGAGTGTTTGTGTGAACTAATATAAATTCAAAGTAAACATCATTACATAAAAGGGTGCGGTCTTTTTTTTTTTTAGTTTTATTCATTTCAAACGGGCCGGATCCGGCCCGCGGGCCGTAGTTTGCCCACGGCTGCGTCTAAGCCTTACTCAGCTAGAAAAAAAATTGTGCAAATCTTACTTGAGATTTATTCACTGACTTATTTGACTAGTGTAGATTAAGACTTAGTCATAAAGGCAAATAATATAAAGCAATGTTACCTATAGTATTCTTTTAGTGTACTTGATAGAAGTTTAGGATGACCACATCATCAAATATGTGCCTATAAAGAAATGTGTTGCATGTCTTTCTTCACCAATTTGATCTATTTCCCAGATCACTGAAAGTGAAGCAATGCTGTTAGGGTATCTATGTGAATAGAATATAGATACTTTTTTTCAGTTTTCATATATAAGGTGGACCAGTGGAGTATCAATATACTTTCCTTTTCAATTTTCTCCCTCCCTTATATTGGTATATATTGTTGTTGAACTTTCTCCTTTATGGAGACTTTGCTTCATACGTGTGTGTGTGTGTGTATACACACACTCTGACTCTCTCCATATACATACATACACACACACATATATATATACACTATGTATATATTTATTATACAAAATATGTATATTATATAATATGTATAGTATATATGCATCACACACACACACATACATACATTCACTTTGCCTTATGAGACAAGCTATTGTAAGAAAAAAATACATATCCTAACTTGAGTAAGTGTCAAAACCTCAAAGAACTTCAGTTCTTATTTGCAAAATGGAGTTAATCATATCTACCTTTTTGGATTTTATGAAGACTAAATTAATATGCAAAACAAATAGGTCCTGACAAATTGTGGGCAATAAAAAGTGGCCTTTTCTCCTAATTGTTAATTGTTGAATACATTAACAAAGCAAAGCAAGCCATTCTTTACGTTTTTCCACTAAGATCCAGGAGAAGTGGGAGGACTATATTTTACTTTTCATAAGGTGTGTAAGATTGTCAATCAGAAGAAATAGGATGCCTTGGCCAGTGTGGTTCAGTTGGTTGAGTCGTTGTCCCATGCACAGTTGGTTGACTAGTATTCCTGTGCACCAAAAGGTAGCCAGTTAGATTTCTGGTCAGGGCACATGCACAGGTTTCTTCTAGATCCCAGGTAGGGTATGTGTGGAGTCCCGTAATCGATGTTTCTCTCTTTCTCTCTCCCATTTTCTTCCCCTCTCTCTAAAATCAATAAACACACACAAACACACACACACACACACACACATTCACACATTGAGAGGGATGTCCAACTGCCGGTTTAGGCCCATCCAGGGATTGGGCCTAAACTGGCAGTCAGACATCAGACATCCATTGAGGGGTCCCAGATTGGAGAGAGTGCAGACCAGGCTGAGGGACACACACCCCCGCCCCCCGTGCATGAATTTTGTGCACCGGACCACTAATCTCTATAATAAAAGCCTAAGCGACGATTACGACGGAATGACCAGAACGACCAGTCACTATGATGCGCATTGACCACCAGGGGGCAGACACTCAACGCAGGAGTTGCCACCTGGTGGTCAGTATGCTCCCACAAGGAGAGTGTTGCTCAGCCAGAAGCCAGGCTCCCAGCTGGCAAGCCCAGCGGCAGTGGCAGGAGCCTCTCCCACCTCCGCGACAGCATTAAGGATGTCCGACTGCCGGCTTAAGCCGGGCGCAGACATCCCCCGAGGGCTCCCAGACTGCAAGAGGGCAACTAGGATCTTTTGTGATGTTTCCTCTCAAAATTTATCTGCCTTGCTGTGTGAAATCTGAGCCACATGAAGCAGTGTGTGTAGGAGCTCCAGCTGACAGCCCCAGGAGAGCTCAGTTGGTAGCCATCATCAATGGCCAGCCAGGAGAATGAGCCATCTTGGATGTCCAGCCCTGTCAAGATTTCATATAAATCTAGTCTCAGTGGCCAATGCAACCACATAAGAAACCCCATGTTACAAACAGTCAACCTCCAGAATCGGAACAGAAGAAAACAATAAAATGTTTTTTTTAAGCCACAAAGTTCTGGGTAGTTTGCTATAGATACCTAGAACAGCATTATAAGCAAAATCATAGTGACTTAAGCAAACACACTCACCTAAAGAGATATATCTGATATATTAAACCTCAAAATATTAAGCAATATATGCTCTATAGGCCCAAACCCTATTTTTTAATTTCAACGTGATCAAGTTTAAAAAAATATAGTTAGTGTATGGTGTTAGATTAGAGGGGGAAAATTGAAATACAGCATTTTGGGACTCTGAGCTTCATATGCCTCCATCCATTCATTTAAATATTGATTATGTACATATGCAAAACAATATACCAGGTGCTGTACGTGGGGGATAAAGGGATGAGTCACAAAGCTGCACCAATATTTGCATTTTGGAAGACCCTCCCTTTTCCCTCTGAAGACAATAAAACAGTGTACAAGTTTCCTGCTGAGTTTTCATTTGGTATTTTCTTCCTTTTTCTTTGGACCATCCTCCGCACCCCCCAAATTGTTAGTTTGAGTTTTTGAAAAGTGCAAAAAGATAAAACTCTTGATCTGAAGGAAAATAGTTACATACATAATGACATAGTAATCTTAAAAAAAAACTAGTCATATTAATAAACAATTTAGAATTTTGCTGAATATTTTTATTTTTATTGGCTCCTATATATATATATATATATATGTGTGTGTGTGTTTGTGTGTGTGTGTGTGTATATATATATATATATATATATATATTTAATCCTCACCTGAGGATATTTTTCCACTGATTGGCTGCCTCCTGCATGAGCCCTGACTAAGGAGGCCTGGGCTGGGGAGGAGCCTGCAACTGAGGTATGTGCCTTTGACCAGAATATTGGTATTCTTTCTGTGAGATTAATGTTCATGATCTGGTAAAAATTACAGAATGGATTATAGAATTATGTAGCCTAGAAGCTTTAAATGTGATTAACCAACTATTAACAGCTTTTAAGTATGGTGACTTTGTTAAAAACGTGGGCTTTGAAAGGGCAGAGACTTGACTGTTTCTGACACTGACAATTACTTTTTTATTTTTTTACTTTAGATAATTTTGAAAACACTCTAACCCTAAATTTCTTATTTATAAAGTGAGTATAAAAATGGTATTGATATCCACAGCTATTGTGAGTACTGGCTGCAATTATGCATGTAAAGTACTTGTCAGGGCTCTAGCACATAGTAAGAGACTCAACCTTTTTTGAGATCAAGGTTATGGGGGATTACATTTTCTAGGGTATTAAAAAAATAGTGATGTTGAGGGTTCAGTGCAATTTTATTAAGGTTCCACGGTTGTTGGGGCAATTTAAAAATTATCTATCCTATGTACATGTTACAGATGTTTTGAAAGTTTAAAATAATCACTTTAAACAACAGTGCAAGTTTTGTTAAATGAAATCCCATGTAGACAGACTATCTCTCTGGTTGAAATGAGGGTGGGGACCACTCTCATTTGCTACAGTGGTTCTCTTACAACAGCCAAATGGCTTAGCAAAGTCCAGTTTGTAAACTGCACTAGGCTATTATTTCCATGTTCTTAGCTCTATTTCTTTCCAGCCACGCTTTGCCATGTGTTGTAAGCACTTGAAAGTATATATATTATCCTAAATGTCCCATGTCACTTTTTGCCCCTCTACTGGAGTTCCTGCTCCTCACTCTGACTCCATAGTCCTAAACTGTGCTTTGGCTTTTCAGACATCAGCATCTTTGCTCAAGCTTGGAGGTGAAAGGATATAAGGAGAATATGCCTTAAGAAAAAAATAATAAAAATCACACTTAATATGCATTAATTTACAATTGCAAGCATTTTATCCCAATTGCAAGTATATTTCACCTTAATTGCTCAAGCAGACTGAGCTTCATTTTCATTCCATAGTTTTAAATTTTGTAATTTGGGATATCTCCAAATACATTCTAGGGAAGTTGGTGATGGCACTACCAGCTGGTGAGCACAGATGTCAACTCATTTACATATTTAGCCAAATCTTGATAAATCCTAATATGCATTCACTTAAACCAGAAGTTCCTTTCCCTTGAGTTTCTTTTCTCAAAAATTCCAGAAATTTCCAGGGATGTTGACAAGTATTGATGAGATTTGCCTGGTTTTAGGTCTTACTTAAGTAAGTCCCATCTAAACTCCACAGACCTGAGTTGTTCTCCTATTCTTACGCCCCTCAAGCTTTGCCACTGCCATCACTGCTGGTGCTGGCTAGCCTTTATATTTGGCATGGAGGGTCTTAGCGCCTGCTCCTGAACTTGTAAAGTGTGAATGAAAACATTTCTGATGTGCTCAATACAGGGAGGAGCTAAAAGTTTGCTGGAACAAAAAGAGTTGTCAGCAACTATGTTCTAGAGTAGTTGCTGACAACTCTTTTTTTGTTATTTGTTTGTTTTTGTTAATCCTCACCCAAGGATATTTTTTCCATTGATTGTTAGAGAGTGGAAGGGAGGGGGAAAGACAGAGAGAGAAACATCGATTAGTTCCCTCGCATATGCGCTGGACCAGGGCTGGGGATCAAGACTGCAACCAAGGTAACGTGCCCTTGATCAGAATTGAACCCAGGACCCTTCAGTCTGCAGGCTGACGCTCTATCTACTGAGCCAAACTGGCCAGGGAAATGGCAGCTCTTTTAATTAAACAAATATGAAATTTTAAGAATAAAATATGCTGATTTTAAAATTTGAAACAACACAGATAGTACTGGGTCAGAAGGAGAAATCCTCCAATTTTTTGTTCATTTTATTAAAATCTTCCACATATTTCTACTTTTTTATTTGTATAGCATATGTTCACTTTTTAAAAGTCAGAGATCTTAGGAGGAAAGGAGAGATAACCAACTTTGTTTTGGTGTTTTATGATGTATCTTTACTTATGCTTTCATTGAAATTTTTAAAATGTAAAACTGTTTTGACCTTTAACTGGAACATGTAGTACATTTAGATTTAATGGAATTACTAACATTGAAAATTGTTCTTTCCTCTTCATTCTTTAAATTTTAGGGTATTTTAAAATTCTAGTATTCCCTCTACTAATTTGGAAGTTGTATATTATGTTTCTTTTCTTTTAGTGTTTTCTCTAGAAATTACATCCAAGTCTAACGTCAAACAATAGCTTTACCATCTCCTAGACAATGCAAATCTTAAAAATCTTTCATTCCATTTGCTCTCCTTTTAATTTATGTTATTTTGCTAGATATTTAATTATATTTTTATGCTGCAAAATACATTATTACAATTATTGGTCTTATATAGTCAAAGTTTATTTAAATTTACTCAAACACTAATTTCTTTGTAGTTTATTCATTTTCTTATCTTGGACTTTCCATTTGGGATCACTTTCCTTCTGCCTGAAAAATATCCTCTAAAATTTTACTAGTGAGGATCTGCTAGTGGCAAACATTGACAGCTTATGTTTATATAAAAAAATGCCATTATTCCTCCCTTTAAAAATATATTTTCTCTGAATATAGAATTCTAGATTGACAGTCACTTGTTTTCAGCCAATTGAAAGTATCATTACACTGTCTTTTAGTTTATTTAAAAATGTTGTGAAATCAAATGTAAGTCTGTTGCTCCATTGAAAGAAATCTCTCTTAAAAATGTTTTTATTGATTTTAGAGAGTGGAAAGGAGAAGGAGAGAGACAGAAACATTGATGATTAAGAAACATTGATCAGTTGCCTCCTGCATGCCTCCTACTGGGGATTGAGGAGGCAACTCGGGCATGTGCCCTGCATGGGAATCGAACCGGCGACTTCCGGTGCATAGGATGACACTCATTAACTGAGCCACATGGGCCAGGCAAGAAATCTCTCTTTTTTTCTCTGGCTTTTTAAACACCATCTCTTTGTCTTTGGTGTTTCACTGCTTTATTATAATCAGTATTTCTTCTGATAGGGATGTATTAGACTTCTTAAATCTGTGGATTGATGTCTCTAATTATTTCAGGAATCTTTTCAGCCATTATCTTCCCAAATACTGTCATTACTTCATTTTCTTTCTCTCCTATTTTTCTGGGGCTTTAATAGAAAATATGTTAGACATGCTAACTCTATCCTCAATCTCTCTTGACTTTCCTTTTGCTTTTCCCCTATTTCTCTATTTCTTCATATTGCATTGTAGATATTTTCTTCTGACCCATCTTCCAGTTCTTCATTTTCTCACCAGATGTGTTCAATCTGCTCACAAACACATCACTTGTATTCTATAACTTAAATAAATGAGTGTGTGTTTTTTTGTTTGTTTTTTAATTTCTAGAACATCTAATTCTTTTTCAGATCTGCTGGGTCACTTTTAACAGGCATGTTGTAATTTAAAGCTAATTATTCAAATATCTAAAACCTTAGTCTGTTTGTTTTGTACATTAGAAAGTTTTAATTCTTTCTTTCTAGTTTAGAGTTATTTCCTTCTACAAATTCTTTCTTGTTTTCAGCTGTTCCTGCATCTTGTTATATCTATTTGCAAATCATACAGCAGTCCGTGTAGCCATTTTAAGAAAAGTCTGACTGATCATTAGAAATTAAGTATACATGTGAAATAATTTTTTCAGGAGTAAAAGCAGCATAAAATTTTAGCTATTGTTACATGTGTATGTACAATATGCAAACAGTGGTTTTACTGAGATATACTGATTCTAATTTGTTTAGATATAAATACCATTCAAAGTTAGTGAAGATTGGGGTAAGATAGTACCTTTTTATTTATTTCTTTTGAGATAATTTCAAAGAACTTAAAAATTAAAGAAAAAAATAAGTGATGAAGATTAGTACAGGAGCTATTTTGAGAATGTTTCATATCCTGCTAGCTGTAAAAAATCCTCCTAAAAGAACAAATACCCTTAATTTATTATTTGTGATGTTTTTATTGGGTTAGCAATGAGAAACTTCAATGAGCCCTGCACAAGAAATCCTGCAACTTATTTGTTGGCATATGAAATTCCTATCACATTTTTACTATTTGGTGGAAGGAGATATTTGGCACATGATTAAGAATGATAACTCTCATTTTTTGACACCATTAATGTCCCATAAAGTCAAAGTTTGACCTGAGGAAAAAAAAATGCAAATTTAATGTAGGCAATAATGCCCAGTGAAACTATTAAGACCTTTATAATTTACACTAAAAAAGAGGTAAAGAACTTTACAAAAAGATAATGTGGTATTCTCTAACAGGAAATGTTTTAGGTCATATGATGTTCAAGAAAGGCAAAACATTTCTTATTTTATGGAGAAAACAAACTGATGAAACGTGTACCAATTATATTTTCACTAGCAACTTTATATTGATTCCATTTATGAAACCTGAACTGATATTCCCTTTTCTGACTCAATTAATAGCTCTTCCAGTTTGTGGTGGGTCTATAACATGTCAGGGAACAGATTAGTATGTGGAATGCAGACTGAGACCACAAGTGAAAAGGCTGTTGATTCAGGAAGATCTAAATATTCAGCCCACTGTTGAAATGTCAGCATTTGTGGAAACTGCAGCCAGAAAGGCAGCACCAACTTCTACTATAAAATCCTAAGGTAGAAGGAGGTCCACCATGGAAGGATGTCAATGAAATGGGGGAAACCATAAGCTTAGCAAAAAGAAATGTATGTCTGGGTAAATTTATTAATGTTTAATTTCTGGCACATCAAGGGTAACTTCCTGGCTCTCAGTCCACAGCTCTTTCTACTACATTCGCTACTTCCTTTCTCTGAAAGAGAAAGCCTTCTCAGGAGCCACAGATCAACGAGAGAGTCTCTATGGATGGAAACATGAGGGGAGGTAAGGAGTATGGTAATTAAATATATTGATCAACATAAGAACAGTAAAAGTAAAATTTTGGGATAGAATGCGGTTAGAAAGCTCCATTTCTGGAACTGGGTGAAATACAATTTGAAAAGCCAAATCAATCAATATCAGAATAAAATCAGAAAATTAAATAAATTGAGATACAAATATTATAATGCAAAAACTATCTTTGCAAAAATTATTTTTCTTATTAAGAATGATGTCTGTTTAAATAATTATCAGTGCTTCTATATAGGTAGTTTGATTGTTAAAAAGTGTTAAAAAATATCCGTGGCCTGTGTTCACTATACCACTTAGGTTCAGATAATATTTGGCATCCTTTTTTGACAATCTTTGCTTTTCATTAATGGGCACAGAAAGATGTTACTGGTAGCATGGGAGAAAAGCACTTCTTCCATTTTAATTTTAAAGTAGGTGTTTGAACTTAATTACATAATTCATTAATGAATTCAGTATGTATTTATCAAAAACCTATTTTGTACCAGATACTGTTCTAGGAAAACAATGGTGAATAAGATAATAATGATCCCTATCATTATGAAGATTTCTGTCTAGCGGGCTTTAGTAGAACAGTAAAATGTCTCCTCGAAATTTTTTAGGTAACTCCCTGTACCTAATACATAGTATTAATGCAAAATACAGGGGAAAAAAGATAAAGAAATTATATCAATTTCATCTCTTTAGATAACCATTGTTTAACTTTTGATATGTTGCTTTATAATTATTTTTTTTGAGGGTGTGGATATCTGTGTGTCAACACCAATATAGCTTTATCAGTCTCTATGCATTCATTATCAACCATATATCTATTCCTCTACACACACACACACACACACACTTTAACGTCTTCTCTGCAATGTTTCCTCATGCAGACATCTCTGTGACTTCTTAAGATGTCCTTTTTAATTGAACCAAAAGCTCCTGACCAGAACACCTCACTGCCTCCTACTGTCCCTCTTGAGTGGGTCACATCCATCACACCACTTAGCCCTCAGGAGACGTTTGCATCCTTGCCTTGCAAAATGGTTGAATTACTAACTGCTCTTTATAACTGTCCTGTGTCCTTATCTTGCAAACTCAACTCAGTGACCATCCTGCCTGCTTTGAGATTGAAAAACAGGCTCTAGTCTCCCCAGATCCCAAGACACACCCATCAGTCTCTGCTAAGAACTCTCACTGCATTTCAGTCCTATGCAGCAGTGAGGACTGCCATTCTACAGGGTTGGGACACATGAGTGACTGCATCTCTATCTTATAGATATCCTATCCTTAATATGGGTGTTTCTTTTGGAGCATTTGAGGGAGGGCTTGGAAAGGAAGGAATAGGGAAGCGGAAAATACCACTTTACTCCCTGTGAGTTTGATCACTCTTCTCTATTAAAGGTGCTCTTTAATCAACTTTTGAACTTTAGACTTCTCTTAAGTAGGTTAGAAGCCATGGTGGGGGTTGAAAGTTGTTGGACCAGCTCTGCTCTCTTCACTAAATCCTCCCTGGATAGGTCCAGCATCTCTCTTTAGAATGTACTGTTATTTATAACTCATTGTTCTCAGCTTTGGGGCTTCAGCCAAAATTTGAAGGTCTAAGACAACAGGAAGGGTCCTATTCAAATTCCTGTATATTTATATATATATGTGTGTTTGATTTCACATTGCTTATGCAGTACTTTTTAACTCTTTGTACTTATATCATAAGCATTTAATCAGGTCATTAAATTTCTTTGGAAATGAAATATTAATAGTTACATGTTATTTAATTCATGAAAGAATCATAACATATCTCTTTTAAACTATTTAAAATAATGGGGTTTCATTTGATTATAAAAGTAATAAGTACTCATTATAGAAATTTGGCAAATACAGAAAAGTACAAAGGAGATAAAAAACCTAATTTGAAATCTCACAGAAAAACATCTACCTACATTTTACTTTGTTTCCTTCTAGGTTTTATCTTCCTAAATAGATACAGATAGATATAGATACAAGAAAATAGTTATGCCTATTATATATATGTGTATTTAATTTCATTAATACTTTGTCTTAAAATACATCTGCATTTAACAATGAATGGGGTTCCTACTATATATAGTTTTATATACTAGTTTCACTTTCTATTATATTTTAATCTTTTTAATATTTGAAGAAGTATTGAAAAACTGGATTTATTAATATAAAATATATATTAATTACAAAAATTTAGAAGATATCAATTAGTAAAAATAAAGTCACAATAATATTAACTTTTTGTTACCTATCCACTCTGAATTTTTCAAACAGACTTTAGATAGAAATGAGGTAAATAGTATAAAAACAAAATTTGTACTAGCTCTAGACCACCCTGTCTTCCGTGAAGCTTTCTCCTGTCCCCACCCTCTTCATTATGGTCACTCCTCACATTAGAATGCAAATCAACTTCACTTTTGCTGCTCATTCATATATTGGTAGAAGGCATATTGAGATGAGGGGACCTGGGAGGACACATTGCTCCAGAGAACATGGTGGGTGGGTTCAGTGCCAGCTGCTATGCTCTAGTATCCAACCTACTTTTTTCTCCCATCACCTGGGACCTCAATCCTGTTTGTTTTACTGAATTCCTTTTCTCCTTAGGATCCTTTTTAGGAACCCAATAGTTCATCCCTGAAATCTGGCCTTCGTGTGCTATTTATTCCTACACCTCCCAGAGTCTGAGAATTATGTCTGTATATGTGTGCAACTCAATTGTAGACACAATAAATCTATTCCCAGGGGGTGCTTCAGCCCTGTTTTAATTCATTAGAAGTTGTTAGGAGGAGAATTGACATAGGCAGTATTTGGTTACACACACACACATGAATAATTATGGCATAAATTTTATAATATAAATGATATTTTATATACCATGCAATTTGATGCATTTATTATGAAATATTTTATATATATTTAAATACTTGTATCTGTATATGTTATGTGTACATGGTGGTTTTAAAGATGTGTCTACAGAACCTCCATTCAAGAGGTGGAGCTTAACTACCCTCCCCTTGAATGTGGGCTGGACTTGGTGACTTGCTTCTAGTGTTACTCGGTCACTCCTAATATTAGATTTAAAAGATTACACATCTACCTTAAGTGTGCATGCTCTCTTTTTCTCTCCCTCCCTGCCTCTCTCTCCACTCTCTCGGGAGGAAGGAAGGTTGTGAACAGTCCTATGGACAGGTCCATAAGGTCAGGAAATAAAGCTTCTCCTGAGCTTAGAAGAGGATCCTTCGATCCCACTCGAGTCTTTAGAGACTGAGGCCCTGGCCAATAGCTTGACTGCAACCTCATGAGAGACACCTAACTAGAACCACCCAGCTAAGCTACTCCCAGATTCCTGACTCAAAGAAACTGGGAGAGAATAAAGATGATAGTTGTTTTAAATTGCTTAGTTTTGGTGTAAATTATTTATTTATTTTTTTGTTAATCCTCACCTAAGGATATATTTTCCATTGATTTTTAGAGAGTGTGGAAGGGAGGGGGAGAGACAGACAGAGAGAAACTTTGATGTGAGAGAGACACATCAATTGGTTGCCTCTCGCATGCACCCCGACTGGGGCCAGGGATTGAGCCTATAACTGAGGTACATGCCCTTGACCGGAATTGAACCCAAGATCCTTCAGTCCATGGGCTGATGCTCTAACCACTGATCAAAACCAGCTAGAGCAGCCCTAACCGGTTTAGATCAGTGGATAAGAGAGTGTGAAGGGAGGGGGAGAGACAGACAGAGAGAAACTTTGATGTGAGAGAGACACATCAATTGGTTGCCTCTCGCATGCACCCCGACTGGGGCCAGGGATTGAGCCTATAACTGAGGTACATGCCCTTGACCGGAATTGAACCCAAGATCCTTCAGTCCATGGGCTGATGCTCTAACCACTGATCAAAACCAGCTAGAGCAGCCCTAACCGGTTTAGATCAGTGGATAGAACGTCAGCCTGTGGACTGAAGGGTCCCGGGTTCGATTCTGGTCAGGGGTATGTACCTTGGTTGCGGGCACATACCCAGTAAGGGGTGTGCAGGAGGCAGCTGATCGATGTTTCTCTCTCATCGATGTTTCTAACTCTCTATCCCTCTCCCTCTCTGTAAAAAATCAATAAAATATATTTTTTTAAAAACAAAAAACAGCTAGAGCAGTTTGGGGGTAATTTGTTATACAATAATGGATAAATAACAGGAATAGATAGATCATAGATATCTAGATTTATGGATAGAAAGATAGATGATAAGACAGATAGATAAGTAGATAGATAAAAATAGATGATAATATGTTTTAAAGAATATATAAAAACAAATTTGTGACCCAGCACTCAGCTTGCAACATGGTTTGCCACTCCATCATAAACACTTTTGTATGTTGTTAAATTTTAAAATATAACATCATTTAAAAATGATGACTAGCATTCTGTGGTATAAATACAATTCACTTGAACCCACCACCAAACTTTAGATATTTTATTATGTATAGTTATTCATAATTACCAACCTGTAATAAACTATATAGCTGTACAGTCAAGACTCTTAATTGTAAGCATAAAATTTCTGCTTTTTCTTGTTGATTTAAAATAAAATTTTTCTTGCTGATTTAAACAAAAAAAAAGATTTAGTAAAAAAGGATTCGATATAAAATTACTTCAAAATAAAAAGTTAAAAACTCACAATGAATTGACCAACAAAATAAGACCTGAAGCTTGGAAGCATGGAACAGACTGGCATACCTCAATGTGGGGGTTGGGGGACTAGAAGAGATAAACCACAAAGAACTTACATACTTATAGGCATAGTCCATGGACACAGGCAATAGGGTGTGAAGACATGGGAGGGTGGGTAGGGGCTGGGAGGATGGGGGTAAATGGTGGGAAAGAGGATATATCTGCAATATTATCAACAATAGCAAGTTTATTTAAAAAAATAAAAGTAGAGCCTGCAAAAAAACCCCATAACAACACAAAAAACAAAACAACAACTCTGAAGATCCAAACAAAATATGAAGTCTCAATGGAAAACATCCAAATAACACCATAGACACTCTCCACCTCAAAACCTTTAATTCTGATCCACACACTAGCAACACTTGCTGGTTTCTCTGGCTCAGCCGCCACCAGGAACTCTTCCTGTTTTAACTGCCAGGATTGCCATGGAGGATTCTTGGTCTCTGCTTCTTTCTGACACTGCCTCCTGAGTTTGGGGATGACTGATAGAGCCTTTGTCACAGGCACATGTCCTCCCAGGGAGAAAGGAAAGAACAAGAACTTAGCAATTTTACTTTCTCCACTAGGAGACAGGTTGGGTCTCTCATTGAGAAGCAGGTTTAGATACTGAGAAGTGAAAAAGGGTGCCAGATGTCCCCACTGAAATTCACGTTGACACATGTAACGCCAACTTAAATTCTCCTTCCAATAGTTACAAAAATTCTCCCTTTAACTTAATGCGGCTAACCTTCATGTATCAAAAATGCATTCATCTCCTCCCCAAAAGGGGAATAACACAAAGTCTCATTTATTTCTGCTTTTGACAAATTTGTTTTTTTCCTGGTTGTTTTACAATCCATTATAATACTATGGGCCAAATTGAAAAGTTACTCAGCACCAACATACCCTATACAAAATAGAGGGGAGGAAAGAGTGGGGAAGAAGAGATAAATATATAAACACAAGAAATAAAGAAAACACAAGAAGCTGTTACAGTCCTCTTTTTCTAACTGATTATGAGGTTGAAGTTGGTAGTTATGACTTTCCTCTTCTATTGCTCATTTCATGTATCTTTAAAAGAAATTTCACCAACACCTCAAATGTTGAAGGTTCTTTATCTGGTGTAGTGTCCCAAACCTTCATTCTTGAGGAATCTAAACCTTTGGTTGTCTTTCCTACACAGATTCTGTGGTCTCCCAATGAATTTTACCAATAAACAAGTCATACCAGGAAGCATCCCAGGACATATTTTGAGTGCCATCAATATTTCTTACTTTCCTAATTGTGTAGCAGAGATTCTAATTCCTCTTCATAGTCAGAATCAATCTCAAAAGTCAACACCATAATCCCCTTATTGCTTGTTCACTTCATGGCAGTGTGAAGAGTCCGAGTTGGGCAGGTGGTACAAATTTGCCAACTAAAGATTCCATTGTTGTTTTTTCTGATATAAGCATTCCTGCCTTGGTTACTGAGATAATCAAATCAACCGTACCAGAGTTTCAAGGATGGAAAGCTAAATTTTGACTGTGCTTGTATTTTGTGCAGGGCCATCTGAAATCCAGGAAATCTTTTCCTCTTTTCAGTCAATTGATCATAGGTGGCTCTCCATGATACCTTAGACAAGAATAGATGAAGGGGTAGTAATGTGGCTCCAAATTCACTTGAGTCTTCAGAACCTAATCAGGTCCAGTTCTAACAATCCATTTCCATTTGATGATGCAGCGTTTTGGGACACAGCTGACTTTGTAGACAAGTGGGTAAATATATCAAATTCATAATGTGAAGTTATAGGTCCCATGGTAAATAGGTACCAGAGACAAGGGCCTATTATTCAAAACAAACATAGACACTTGAGGAAAAGCTAATAGCTGTGATTCTCCTACTGGGGCTGGCAACCAATTTAACCATTGGATTTCCTAGGTATAAGAGCAAATTAGTGGAGGTAGTTCCAGTAGAGCCTGATCAGCTGACACTTTTTTTCCTCTGGGGAGTTACCTTTAATATATCTCAGATAGGATATTCAAAAATGGTTATATTTTCTCTTCTAAAGTTAAATGGTTCATGTATTATGCCCTTTTGTAGTGGATACAAATTATTGTACCTTATGATTCACTTTGCTTGGGGGAGCCTATGTTATCCTGAAAAGATCTTTAATTTTTTTAAATTACTGTTTTCATTCAATATTACCTTGTATTAGTTTCATGTGTATAGCACAGTGGTGAAACAATCATATACTTTACAAAATGGACCCTTGATATTGGAAACATCTTTAAGAGAAATTAAAATTAGACTCTACATTTTGTGATATTATTATATCCTATTTTCTGGCAAATGTATATTTTACCAAAGGTTTCTACTATTTCCCAACAGCTAGAATAATGTCTGGAGGAGGATAAGACAATATACTTCTCTAAAGGGAATCCAGCTTATCTCTTATCAAGAGTCATAAGATGTGGGACTTCCCATATATAGGAAGTCTTAGGAGAGTGACAAATGTCTACTATAATAATGAATGATTCCCGTTAGGACTGAACTTGCCAATAAGAAGGATTAACAACTCAAAGTACTTATTGATTTGAATGAGGCGGAACAATATATAAGTACACTTGACAACAGGCTCTTAAAAAAGACTACCAGTTAAGTGCATCATTTAAATATAAAACCCACTATACTTCTAATCATTTTTACTATATACTCTGCTTCAAAACTTTTAGTTGTTTTGATGTGGAAAACTGAATGTTTTCTTTATGGGAAAATTCAAACTTTTCTAGGCTCCCATAGTCATTTGTCCTGGGAGATATTGATAAGTGGGTCGGTGGTCAAGAGACACTAAACCAGCTGTGGGCAAACTATGGCCCTCGGGCCGGATCCGGCCCGTTTGAAATGAATAAAACTAAAAAAAAAAAAAAGACCGTACCCTTTTATGTAATGATGTTTACTTTGAATTTATATTAGTTCACACAAACACTCCATCCATGCTTTTGTTCCGGCCCTCCAGTCCAGTTTAAGAACCCATTGTGGCCCTCGAGTCAAAAAGTTTGCCCACCCCTGCACTAAACCCATCATGCTTTTGATTCTCCACTTTTTTTTAAACTGTTGTCCTGCTTTTTTTTCATGATTTAGAGAATACTTCATTAGTTTCTGTAATCAAATCCATGTAGATTAAGACCTTACATATTTAGTACAGTGCATTACCCCTGTACAAATGGGAAAAAATTATGTTGAATGTTTCTAGACCAATGTGGCTGCTAGTTTCTGTATAATGATAACCCAACATGGTACAATTGGGATAGTTTTTCCAAAGTTGACAGCATAAATAAAGTTTCCAAAAATTTAAATTATATATAAAGACCAATAGCAGTATGTTATGTATGAAAAAGCAACAGCTTTCCCACGTTCTATAGTCATCTGAACAAAATTATAGAGACATCCAGCACACTGCATTAAAAATAAAAGGTAAAAAACAAATCCCCAGAAAATAGCAAAGTTCTATTACTGTTGTGGTACCTGGCACCATTTTTTCTTATTAGCTTCTCCATCATCATATGGAAAGAAAACATTCTAGAATAATGTCATTAAAACAGCTCTGGGCTTAAGATAAGATCATAGCGGGGTGGCAAGATGGCTGTGTAGGTAAATGAGGTACTCACATTCTCCCACAATAAAAATTACAACTAAGCCACAGGACAACCATCATTCAGAACCATCTGAAATCTGGCTGAATGGAAGCCCTACAACTAGAGAATTAAAGAAGAAGCCATATTAATACTGGTAGTTAGTTACCTACAAGATAACTGATTTCTCAACAGAAACTTTGCAGGGAAGAAGAGAGTGGCAATATATATTCAAAGTGATGAAAAGCAAAAACCTACAACCAAGATTACTCTACCCAGCAAAGCTATCATTTAGAATTGAAGGTAAGATAAAGAGCTTCAGAGACAAGAAAAAGTTAAAGGAGTTCATCACCACCAAACTAATATTACATGAAATGTTAAAGTGTCTTCTTTAAGAAGAAGAACAAAAAGGAGGAGGAGGAGGAGGAGGAGGAGGAGGAGGAGGAGAA
>NW_005363098.1:927962-946341 GCF_000412655.1 Myotis brandtii
AAAAAAAAAAAAGGGGGGGGGGAGGAGGGGGGGGAGGAGGAGGAGGAGGAGAAGAAGAAGAAGAAGAAGAAGAAAAAGAAACATGGAACAGACTAATGAATCTCAGAGGGAAGGAGGTGGGGCAAGAAGAGATTAACCAAAGAACTTATATGTATACATGCATTACCCACGCACACAGAAAATAAATAGGGTGGTGAAGGCCTGGGGTGGGGCAGGATTTGGGTGGAGAGGGTCAGTGGGGGGAAGAGGTGGGGAAGTTCTGTAATAATCTCAACAATAAATAGTTAAAAAAAACCCAGTTCTAATAAAGCATGGTCACTACTATGTATCATAAGCAGGTACAGAGGTATGATACAGTACTGCCCTACATCTATAATACTATAGATACAACTAAAATGACATTGTTTGATTCTATTTCCCAGAAGAGGCCCCCAAGGGTGGAAAGATATAGCTCTGGGAAGAAATGCATCTTCTCAGAAAGGATTTCCTTTGATTAGTGACACAGTGCTAGGTACTCACTGCTCTTCATGAATATCACTTAAAAATGGTTTTAGGTGATATTCATGCTATTCCACTTTTAATGGAGGGAGGTACAAAATGCATCAATGCAAAAGATTGTTTTATATAATCCTCAAAAAATACAAAGTTTCCTGCAACCTAAGATAATGGAAAGGTTCCTTAAGTTTTTACCTACCACCTTTATAAAAGTTCTAAATGGGGTGTGTGTGTGTGTGTGTGTGTGTGTGTGTGTGTGCAGGTGCATGCGCTTTGAAAATAATAGAGGGCCTTTTTTTGTCCACTTCTTAATGACAAAAAGGGGACAGTTCCAACGTGATCATTTTTCTTGGTCTGTGTAGTGGTGAGGAAATAGTACTGGACTTGTCTTGTTCATCCTTTATTAAAAATTCCCTGCCAACACTTTCCTGTTCATTCAACAAATCCTCCATCTCTTTTCTTGTTTGCTCAACATAATCATCTGGAGTTTCTTTGTCTCTCTTCATACACATTTCCCTGAAGACATTCCCAGGGTATTTACATAAACATAGTTTTTCATGATTAACAAATAATACTCAGCGGATGCCACATTTAAAACATTTTAAATTCCAAATAAGAGTAAATATTACTACAGGATACAGGTAATTCAAATTATGAAGACTATCTGATAGGTTAGTGTTAGATGAATCTTATACTATACTTATAAATACATACCTGTGCATGTCTATAATTAGTATAATTCTTATAAGTAAAATTGCTGGGTCAAAGGGGATACATTTTCACAAGGTGCTGGAACAAACTTGTCCCCAAGAAAATATGAATTTATAACACTACCAATAGTGTACAGAGAGTTTATTTCTTTACACCTTTGCTAGCCTTAGATATTACAAATAAAACAATCTTTGATGAATTTGTTAGGTAACAGATATTACCTCCTTATTTTTTTTAAATGTACAAATCACACATGCTTATAAATTTCGGATAAAATTTTTCCCATATTTTAAAATTGAATTGTTTATCTCATTGATTTCCAAGGATTACTTATGTTGAGAATATTAACTATTTACTTGTCATTTATATTTAAAATATTTTATCTAGTTTTTAACATGGCTCTAGTTGGAAAACATATGTTTTAAGTATATCTGTGATAGAGGTATCAATATTTATATATATTGATGCATAGATAGCATGCCTAGAGAGTCAGCCTTTATCTATGCTAAATTTGTATAAATGTTCCCCTATAATTTCTTGTAATACATTTTTGTTTCATTATTTCAATATCACCCAATCTGTAATGTGCCCTGTGGTGTATATTTTGTGGGTAGTGCTTCAAATTCCCCACGCCCCCCCAATGATAAATTAATTTTTCTAAACTCCATTTATTAAATAAATTGTCCTTTCTCCCCTGATTTAAAGCACTATTTTATTGCACACTGAATTCTTAACTATGTTAGTACTTGGCCATTTGTGGACATACATTCCTGATGCCATTGTTTGTTTTGACTCTGTGCCTCTATGGTGTTTTTATTATACCAGCTTTTAAAACATTTTATACATTATATTCAGTTCTTAATTTGACTTTGTTTTTTGGTTGGAGAGAACATACTGTTTTCAAACAATGTTATTTTCTAAAATGACTCAATTTGTCAAAACTATTTAATCTGGAGTTTTATTTCTAGGATATTGCAATAAAGTTGTTTGAATTGGCATTATACTCCTATTTTAAATAATTATTAATGACATTTGTATTCATCTCCATAACTATATTAGCAACAGTTATTTAGCCTTAAGAGTGTGTAATTGGTTTCAAGGTACTATCTTTCCCTAATAGATAACATATTCTATGTTCCAGAGGTCTTTGTTTTGATTCTCTTCCTAGTGGGTTAAAATAAGAGTTGAAATATTTTGTTTTCAAAAGGATTCATCAGTAATATACACAGGGACACATATGAGCATAAACTAACATAGGTATATGTATCTAAAGCTCTCTCTTTGTTGCTAATATACAAGTCTATATTTTAGCTGGGTATAGATTTGGGGAGAGATATAAAAATTTTTCTTTAAAAATATCTGCTATTGTCAGTCACTTTTTAGTATAATTTCTAATTTTGATTCATTATTTAGATGACTCTAGAATACTGTTTTATTTTATCCTGAGGCACTGTGTTTTGGTATTTGCTCTATTGCATATCTTAGATTATCATTTTGTTATTCTCATGTAAAATGACTACTTTGATGTATAACAAATTATTAGTTACTCCATTGTTTTTGACATTTTATGTTCCGGAGTATACAGCTAAGAGTTTCCTAATTTGTTTTTATATGTAGCATACACCTTTTTTTGCCTGTATGCTTATACTTTGTATTTGCAATTCAAATTTTTTTTCAAGAGAGTTTAGGTAGTTGGCATATTTTCAGTAAGATTTTCTGCAGCATGTAGAGCAACAATAGTGTGTGCACACTGCAGTTTCAAAAGGTTTTCTACAATTATGTCCTTGATTTTTTTCTTCTGTTTCAATGTTTTATTTTTTCTTGGAATATATAATTTGGTTATCCCTTAGATTAATACACATTATCACTGTATTCTTCATTATACTGTACTGATTTTAATTCTACTGAAATGCACATTTTCTCTCCTTATTCCTTAATTTCATTCAACCCAAGGCATATCCTTGAACTTTCTCTCTATTCTACATTCAATCACGCTCAGTTTTACTTCAGTTTGATGTCATATTATTTCATTTGTTTGTCTAATAGAGAGCATGCTTTCAGAAAATTTCTGATAATATGGAGTGATATGTTGTTATAACAGCAAGTCTTTTGCACCAGTCCCTTAAAATTTCCTATTTTTATTAATTTATAGCTACTAATCTATACTAATAAAGAGCTAATATGCTAATGATTGATACGCCATAACTGGTAATGACCAGGTCATTAGCATATTAGCTGGGGCAGAAGCGGGGAGGCTCCCGGAGGCGGGACCATCCCGTGCTGGGGAGGGCAGGGGTGAGAGCCCATAGCGCCCCCCTCACCAGTCCTTCACCACCCACCGCTGGCACTCTGAGCGCCCACCTGCCAGGGGAAGGAGCACAGCACAGCAGGCGGGAGGCTTCCACCTTCTCCTCTGGTGCCATGACGGGGCAGAGCACTCGCTTGCTCTGGAGATGGGGTGGGAGCAGGGAGGCACCAGAGAAAGCAGGACCAGCCTGAGGTGACTTTAGGGACTGTGGGGTGGGGCTTGAAACAGCCAGAGAAGGCCAGAGGGTTTGGGGGCTGGGCCAGGCGCGCTGCAGCTCTGCATGGACAGGTTCAGGTGTCAAGGCAGGGCTGCAGGTGGGTGGGCCGTGCGATTTGAATCGCATGCTGGGCTCCTAGTATTTTAATAAAAGCCCACTGTGTGTCATTAACATACCGAACTAGATGTGCTTAGATGTTTCTTATTAGATCTTAAACTGATATTCAAATGATGTGTACAACCATAAGCCTGATTTTGGAGGATTGTGGTAACTCAAGTAGCATCAACTCTACTGAATGGTAAAAGCAGCTCTTACTTCTTGTGCCAAGCTTCGGAAGGTAATCTTTTCCTCCTGAATAGCTTGAAGCATTATGTATGTATTTCCTCCTCTGTTAGAAACAGTGCATTTAAAACCTCAATCCCCTGCACTGCTCTGAAGTTGTTATTGTCTCTGTCCCTCTTAGATCTGACCCTATATCCCAATGCCCCACTGCACCTGCACCATAACTATGATAGCTGTTGCACATTATTGAAGTTGTTTATAAATAGAAGAAAAGCAGGAAGGATGAGTGTAAAAGAGAAGTGAGAAGAAGGGTGGGATATTCTCTTGAGTGTTACTAAAGAAATTTGATGTGAACAGTGATTAATATTCAAACTATTACTATTGCAAGATTGCATCTCTTTCTGTGGCATGGGGGTGAAGATGGTGTTCTCAGAAGAGAGAACATGCATCTAGGCCAATAGTTGGGACACACCATCATGGGCCTGGGGATTGCAAGCACATTGTGTGAATGGACTGTATACAGAAAAGAATGGGAGGAAATGTGGCTGAGAGGAGGTCAGGGGATTCCTCACTGTGAACCTGCTTGTGGAGTTTAACTTTATTTTAAAGGAAACATTAAAATGTTTAAAGCAGGTGTGTGACACAGTGGAAGAGAAAGATCTCTTTGGCAATAATTTGATTGGAGCAGGAGACCCTTGATGAAAAGAGCACATAGGAAGTAAGTGTAATCATCCAAGCAATAAAAAGGTAACAGCCTGGGGCAAAAATGCAAAAGACTTTGTGATTAGAAGAGAGGGCAAGGAAAAGAGGAGCAATCTAGGATGATTCTTATGCACTTAGTTAATGTTCCAGGGTCAATGAGTGTGACATTCACTAAAATAAACTGGTTTGTTGGGGCTTCAGTATGGAGTGAAAATGAGTTCAATTTTGGAATCTCATTAGTGCTTTAATATAGACAATTTTCTACACAAACAGTGATCACTTTAACTTTCGTAGAACAACAACAACCAAATGTTTCCAAGAATAAAATAAGATACAATTTTAGAATGCATATACTGCCCACTTTAACAGTTTGCATTGTGGTATCTTGTTATTAAAACCAATGAAAGGGGAGAAATTAACCATCAAGATTAGTATTTAAAGTCAGGCTTGAGTTGGTAGCATGAGGGAGTGAGAAGGAGCTTAGCTTTGGAAGACAGGAAATTAATATCCTTGAACAGATTTTACCATTAACAGTAGAATTTGGGGCAAGACACTCAGTCATTTGGCTCCTCAGCTCCCTGTTTGTAACAGATAATATCATCTTTCAAATTATTTCAGAGTCTTAAGATCTGAACTAGATAGTTGATATGAAATTGCTTCCAATGCTGGTTTCATATCTGATGAGAAACAAAATATTAGATGTTTGTTGGAAATAGCATTGGGGCAAAAGTTTTCTGGTACACAACCCTAGTATGTAAATAAGACTAGCCTTGGGGACATTTTAATGCCACTGTTAACAAGAGAATCTATTTAATTCAGTTTTTAAAAACATAGTAGTTTAGAGACTAGAACATTATAAATGTAAATTCTAATACATTACAAATAAAATAAAGCTAAATGACAGTACTTAGTGCCAGAGAGGATCTTTTCTTTTGCCATCAATTTTTTTAATTAGCATTTTTTATTAAAAATATAAGAAGGGAGAAAAGAAAATAGTTTTGCATTCAATGTTAATATAATTTTCAACTCCTGGCTATGACTACATCATAAATATCAAAGCCAAACATCTTACAGAACTAAATACAGAGCATTTCATATTCTTCCAAACAAGTTCACATAATTAAGAAAGTGTTTTTCAAATGAAATAGAATTATCTCATTTACTCTGCTGTGTTTACATATGTCTTTCATGAAGAGCTATTTGGCAGTAAATCTAACTGTTCTTTAAATAAGCACACCAAAATACTTCTTCAGAGTCTAGAGTTCTGCTACACGGGAAAAAATCCACACCAATTTTGCCTCTGAAAAGATATTATCAGTGCTCTTTTTGTTGGTCTAGAGACAAAATGTTGGAGAAAATGGAATTTTACCAAAAGCAACTTATGAATTCACTTCCACAGAATCTTATCCCACAGTTTTTTTTATAAGCAAATAAAAATTAATGGATTAGAAAAAAAACCTTGCCTATTTGCCTCCAAGTATTTTGGAATACAGAAACTGATAATGGTTTAACCCAGTGGCAATCTTGGGTAAGCTCCCCTGGGATAGAAGTCCAAATGAAAGACTTAAACATTATAAATTGTGTTTGTCACCCGAAGCCCTACAGATTCAAAACTCAAAACAAGCCAGCTCCACAACTGATTGGTAGGTGTTGTTAGCTACTGTCCATTCAGCACCTTAGTTTGAGTAGATTTCATTGTCAAGTTTTACTTTTGGGGTGTTCACATCTTACACAGAATCTATTTTAACGCTGTTGTTAAAAAATGGAAGATATTTTAACAGTTGAATGGTTTTGAGAATAACAACTTTCCAGCTTGTGCCTGAGGGTCAACTGCATTCCAGTTGATACCAAGGGATTAGTCAGGTGGTTCAGAGCTGGTCTCTGCAGCGAGTCTGCTTGGGTTTGAATCCTGGGTTTGGCCACTATTCACAGCTATGTGACCTAAAACACATTACCTTAATTCTCTGTTTCCTTAATGATAAAATGGGACAATCATAGTACCTATCTCATAGTTATTAAGAGCATTATATGAGTAAATATACCAAGTGTTTAGAACAGTTCCAGACACATAGGAAGTACTCAGTAATTATAAGCTCTAGTTACCAGTATTAGCTCAGAGAATTGTGAACACAACATGAAGCTGATAAACAAAGAGAAGGAAAAGGTTTGGCTCTTTGGCTAGGCCCTTGACATTGCAGGGGTTTGGGGAAGGAATGGACCATTGATGGGGGCTCTACCAAAGGGTGCCTCTCTTTTTCATGCTTGTGGTCAATCTTGGAAAACCAAGGAGAGGAGGAGTGTATCACCATATCCCTAAATATTGGTGAATTAACCAAAACCATCAGTTATTTTCTTATTGGTAACATTCATTCTTAAATGACTCCCTCCTCCTCCCTTCCCCAATTCCCCATCCCAAACATGCAAAACCCACATGCCTCACTGAAGAAATACATGGGCCAATTTTGAAATTTTAAAATTCAAATTCTTTTAGTTTTTTGGTGTGTTTTTTTTTGCATAAATTCTGGCAAATTTCAATGCTGGTTAAAAAAACACACATTTTGCTTGTTGGAATGCTATAATTGCTCTAAAAGACTGAACAGATTTCTGCAGCCTTTCTAAATGTAATTCATTTCTGAGAAGACAATAAGGATGAAGAATTTCTTCCTCAAGGGTCATGCTGGGAGAGGTTTAGAAAGTACTGAGTTTGTGCACAGAACATACAGGAAAAGTTTCCTCTCATAATTGGTTATTGTGTATACTCCTCTTTTCAAAACTCACACTGAGAAAACATAAACTTGACAAAATGAAGAATAAGTTTTGACTGCAACCGATACACCCCATTATGATAAATAGTTTTATGTGGACTATATTACCCATGCTTTCAATCACATACTGATCTAAGTGTGGCTGCCAAGTTCTTTTGGAGAAGTGGTTAACATCTACATTTGGTTGACTTTAAATGGAGGAGACTATACTAGATAATGTGGGTAGGCCTCATCCAACTGGTTGAAAGACCAAAGAGCAAAAGTGAGTTTTCCCTGAAGAAGTTGTGTGTGCAGTCCGATGCACCAGCTCCTGCCCAATTGTTTCCTGCCTGTAGTCCTACTCTATGAATTCTGAACTTTGCCCAACCAGACCCCACAATCCCATGACAATCCCTTGAAATAAATTAAATTGTGTGGGCGTACTGATATCGTACTTCACCTCAACTGTGATATAAAATGCAAATTACAAATTTCACTGGTATAAGATTTTTTACACAAACTGCAACAATATTACTGATTTTCAGAAGAATTTAAGCATTTCACATAGTTGGGTTTTAAACTCATTGAAATATAACACATACACACAAACACACATACACACAAAGAGCACATTTCAAGTTGAACATACCTGGTTAACCAACACCTAGATCAAGAAACAACATAATCTGCACACCAGAAGTCACTTGGTGCTCTCTCTGGTCAGCATACCCCATGTCACCTCTTTCAGTTGTAATCTGTGTCCTGGCTTCTAAATGCACAGGGTAGCTATCAGGAATAAGAGTAGAGTAAGGTGTCTTGAAGCAAAGAGGCAATCTCATTATTCAGAGGTTGCTATCTGTTAGGACTCACTGAAATGTAAAGCAAATGATGAGGTTTTCTTACTATTTTAAAGTCTTAGTCACTAGAAAGTTTTTTTAAAGTGCTAATTATAAATTCTACTCCAGTTAATAGTTAAGAAAAGCTAAGTCTGTAGAGCACTTAGTAGGCATATTTCCAGCCTCCCATTATTTAATAATCAATTCCAAATATAATTCCAAAAATTAATTCTGTAAAATGGAATTTTATGTTTCATTTCAAACTTCAAACCAGTGGAAATGTAGTGGTTTTATTATGTGAATATTCCAGCTTCCCTATGGAGACACATAGATCGGTGTCTTTAAAGAAAGGGAGCTTTCTATGATATACACCATAAGAAAATGTCCCAATTGTTGACATTTACAAGATCTATTATTGGTAGTACTTGATGACTTTGTGAAACTCCCTTAGGTTTCTGCAGCTGTTTCCCAGTATCACATATGCAATCAATCCACAAAAATTCCTTATTGGCAAATTCACTCACAGTAATTTCATTTTTAAATTCAATAATATCAGAAGATTATTGGTGTAACTAATGTTACTTCAGAGCTTGCAAAATCGCTACCTCGGTAGTAGAAATAGTACTGATTCCCATACCCAAAAAAGTTTGTGGAAAGGTGAATCCTTAGGAAATGATGACAGGAAAGGACTCCAATGCTTCTGTGTCTAGTCCCTTAAGTACTGTCTCCTCTGGCTAGAAGTCTCTTGGGCACCTGTTAGAGCAGTGATTCTCAACCTTCCTAATGCCACGACCCTTTAATACAGTTCCTCATGTTGTGGTGACCCCCAACCATAAAATTATTTTCGTTGCTACTTTATAACTGTAATTTTGCTACTGTTATGAATCGTAATGTAAATATCTGATATGTAGGATGTATTTTCATTGTTACAAATTGAACATAATTAAAGCATACTGATTAATCACAAAAACAATATGTAGTTATATATGTGTTTTCCGATGGTCGTAGGTGACCCCTGTGAAAGGGTTGTTCGACCCCCAAAGGGGTCGCGACCCACAGGTTGAGAACCGCTGTGTTAGAGCATCTCTTCTCTCAGTCAATTGAGCACCCATGCTATCCCTCCTTGGGAGGGCATTACTCAGATCTAAACATACACCATTCCCCAGTCCCTTAGGTTATTAAAAAATTCCATATTTGATTTATTGACATGAAAAAAGAGAAAAGCAGTTCAGAGGAGTGGGAAGCCCTTGTTAAATAGCTTGGGCTCTCAGTGTGATGATAACAAAATCAGAGAAACCTGGCTGTTGAGGATTTCCATGTTGATAAAATGTATGTATTTATATCACAATTATATAGGTACACATCTTATGTTTTCTAATACACCACAGGCTTCTCAAGGAAAAGATATCTTCCCAATAAAGCTGTGTGTTGCTCCTTGCAGAGCATAGGGCAGGTGCTCAATCAGTATTTGTTAAATGGATTTAAGATAATAACTATCATTTAGTTTTTAGTATTAACATGTTAAAATTATAGCAAATTATGCAGTTTTGGGGATGAACACTGTTTATCCTCCAAAGAGATTTAGATTTCCTAATCATTGCTTAATCTTTTAGAGAATAAACAAACAGAACAAATCTAAATAAAGCCTTGATATGTCAGCACCTGGGATACTGCACATAATTCTGATTATATCATCTTTACAAACAGATGATCAACAGAAATAATCAGGGGGACTGGTTTCCTTATAGAAAAAGAACCAGGAGGTCATGAAAGAACTGTGACAAGGACATGAGCAATTCCTAAAAATTCTTGATCTCATTTCTTCCTTGAGTTATCAACCTTCACAGCCAAAGTCCTTGAAAAGGTTATCCTTTCCTCTTGAATCTCATTTCTCTTCCACATTCTCCCTCAAACCCTCCCCCATCTACCTTTGCCTGCACCAAATCGGCTCTACCAATACTGACCTCTGGGGGCCACACATCTTAGGGTTCTTATGTCTTGTTTTACCTACCATTGGACAAAACTGACTCCTCCCTCTTTTTTGAAGTTTTTGGCTTAGCTTTGAGGACATAGTCTTCTAGAACAGCTCCTCTGCCTGCTCCTTCTCAGGAGTTTGTCCTGAACCCTCCTCAGACACTTAATGTTGGAGAGCCTCGGGGCTCACTTCTTGCCTCTTCTCTCTGATTGTCTTCATTCTCTCGATCATCTCCTTAGTCTCATTGCCCGAGTAACCTTCTGTATATTGATGACTCTCAAATCTACAATTCCAGGCTCACCTCTTCTAAGACCCCCAGTTCCACCTGCCTCTTCAAACTTTTACAAGGATATCTCATACGTATAGCAACATTAACGTGTCCAAAATGACCTGTGACTTCTCTTAAACTTTCCCTGATCTTTCACTGCAAACTTCTCATGTATTCCTCCTTATCTCAGACTCAGACTCAAATATCATCTTTAGCTGCTCTCTCTCACACACTCTATATCCAATTTATCAGCAAATCCTAGTGGCTCTATCTTAAAAATGTTTTCAGAACTTAACCATCTCTCACCAGTTTCACTGCACCCATAATCTCTCACTTAGATTATTGCAGTTGTCTCCTAACAATAGCCTCTCTGCTTCACTCTTACCTTCCTATAGTCTTTTCTCAATACAGCAGCCAGGGTGATCCTGTTAGAGTAATCAGAGCATGTTACTCCTCTGCTAAAAACCCTGCATTATCGTGCTAACACATTCAGAGCAAAACCCAAAGTCCTAAGATTGGCCTCCAACATGATATGTCTTTCTCTTCCCTCATCTGTCTTTTCTTCTCTACCTAGATTTATTCTTTTGATGATCCTTCCAGCCACATGGCTTCAGTTACCTCAAGAAGTATAAGCACAATTTGTTTAATAATTATTGCAATGTAAAATATATTTACAATATATTTAGAGCCATCTGCTCCTATTCAGAAAAGGAGCTAGGCAACATAGAAATAAAATGTTTTTTTTAAAAAAATAATTGATAATTACCATATGGAACTTATTCCTACTACCAACAACTTCATTCAGTCTCTCATCATTTTTGCTTGGATTATTAGAATAACCTCCTACTTGTTATCTGTAACTTATGTGTCAATATCTCCAACCTTTTCTTCATATAGTTGACAATGTAATCATATCACACACCTTTAAATATATTCCATCGGTTTCCTATACAGGAAAGTGACAATGATGATAAATGTGTGGAATTAAGTATTTTGAAACTGAAATGAGCCTTGCTCTTTCCCTCAAAATCAAATATATTTTCTATATGAGTTTACTATATCAACACATTCTGAAGAATGCCTGTATGATATGTATACATAATATTTCCATTGCTTGAAAGACACTTTTTAGTTGAATCAAACAGCCTATATTGCTATTAGAAGGTCAACATTTCATTCTTTTAAAGTAGAACTAAAACTGAGACCTATCCTGAAAGTCGTGATGCATTCCTATAACTCCGTGGACTTGCTTGTCATTATGCTCCAGTTTTGGTTTGGTCAGCATCTTCTTCACTAAGAAAGTCATCCATAAAACCCATTTTAGATTGATTCATTTTTTTTGTTAAGTTGCACAGTATTTTAGTGGTGCAGAACAAGGATAAGTTTTCTTAAAGAAAACACAAAAGTAGAAGTGTTTTCCAGATCTTTCTCTACTTGAGTGGCATTCTTCACTGGCCCAAACTTCTTTGGCTAATTGATTCTCTAAACAAGACCTCAGCCAACCTTCAGAGCAGCTGTTTCTGGAATACTAGTAATGGAGACTGGCAAGTGAGGGAATAACTGTGGCTTTAACAGGCATGCATTTGCTTTCCACCACATTCTAAATTGCTTCTCTGAAAGGGTTGCTTTTGATGACCAAATGCATCTTGTTTTCTCTTGGTTAAAAAAAAAGAAAGAAAGAAAATACAGCCCTATTTTTTAGACCATGATAACACAAAGCAGTCACTGGAAAAATTGGCAAGAGTGAGTAGAGTTCCTAATAGGCTGGCCACTGTGACTTGGGACATTTTTCTGAGAAACCCAGTAATGCCTGTTTCATTTTGGAATAGATTCCTTTCCCCCAGTGGCACTCCAGAAGCCTTGCTGTCTGTTTCAATTACAAATCCCCAGTCTTCTCATCACAGACTCAGGGTTATAACTGACTTCTGGCAATTTATGATCAAACCTAAAGCATTTAGCTAGTGAATTGTACCATTTGTTGAACATGTAAAAATCTCTGACACTTGGGGCTGAAATTAAAATGTCATTTAGTAAATGAGTGTGTTAATAGCCAGGGAATCTCATAAGAGAGATAACCAGTGTCTCATTCAAAATCCTAGAATTTTAGAGCTGGAAGGGAACTCAGTGAACATTTACTCTAACCTTAATTTTACATATGAGGAAACTGAGGCCAAAGGGGATTAAGTACTTGGCTCAAGGTCACATTCCGCTTAAACAGAAAATCAGTTGCCTGATTCTCTCAAGTGCCTATTTCATGATCCATGATTCTCCTCACTTTAATTAGCTTTTGTAAAAGAGCAAAACTGGGAGCCAAACCAAAGATTTGAGGTGATTATTTTCCTTCCTTGATGATTCTCTTTTTACAAGGTGGGCTTAGGGTAGGAGTCATCTATTGCAGTTGAAGGGCACCTGAGACAATATTATTTAATTTCACTTATTTAGGGGTGTTACTGTTGCAGGCAGAGTGAAATGGAGGGTGATAAAATTATCTTTTATAGAAATACAAACAGATAAGAACTTTTTGAAGTCTAACAGTAGAAGACATAGGGATGTTTTAAATGGCTGTTTTTAGTCAGTGTGTCTGAACACATTGGATCATTATCAGTTATTTTTTTATTATAAGACAACTACTTTTAGGAAAACATGAGCCTGAAAAAAAAAAAAACCCCAAAAACTTGGAAGAGCCTTTGGAAAGACCATGTCGACAGAATTTTTGGAATGAAGCCATTTATTATTTATGGCTGAGACACTGAAGTTTTATAGATAAACTAAACTAGAGGCCCGGTGCACGAATTCTTGCATGGGTGTGGTCCCTTTGAGTGGCCTGCAGGGATCAGGCTGAAACCCGCAGTCCAAAGCTGCCTGCAGCTTCTACCTGCCACTCCCGCTCATCCTGGCCCCACTGTGCCTGCTGCAGGCTTCCACCCAGTCAGTCCCAGTCGGGAGAGGCAAGCGCTGCAATCGATTACCCCAAAGAGGGAGCCATGAGCCCTACATCAGTGCACGTCATAGCAACTGGTTGACCAGTTGACTGTCTGCCCCCTGGTGGTCAGTGCACATCATAGTGAGCGGTTGAGCAGCCTTAGCATATCATTAGCATATTACGCTTTGATTGGTTGTTTGGTTGTTCTGCCGTCAGTCTATTTGCATAGTACCCTTTTATTATATAGGATTTGATAGGAAGTTAGAAGAATATTCTTGCAGTGTTATACCTATAGTGTTGTTACATGCAGAATCAATCTATTAAAATGGGCCCTGTGAAGAAAGGATGCACCCAGGACAGCTACTGTATACTATCTAGGGTCTTAGGTACCCTAGAAATGTATCAGGATTTGAGTTTCCCAGTAGTTGGCAGTGAGGCTGCCTCTGCTGTAGGACCATAGGTTGCCTCTCTGATAAACATTTTTCCCCCCTAACTAATCCTGAACATTTACAATTAATTGTATTATCTTCATGTCTTAATTATCAGGATATCAGAGTATCTGCCACATGGTAGGTACTTAAATGTTTTTCAAATGAGAGCAAAATAATTATGAATTTCTATTTAATTCTGAGAGGGCCAGGGAACAAATGAAAGGTTTTAATATTGGATTTGGGCATGTTCAAGGCTAGATAATCTTTCCCAGAACACTGGATCACATCACACAGATGTTCATAGGGATCCTTGTTCCTCTATTTCTTTCCATCACACAGAGGTTCATAGGGATCCTCGTTCCTCTATTGCTTTCCATCCAATTTGGGAATAAAAGAACAATCTGGCCAGAGACTAATGTTTTGATGTTGTAAATTAAGGAATAGAAAAAAAGTAAAATTGTCAAGGGTCACCAAATCCTCCCATTTCTAGTAATTCATCTACTATGTTAATAGAATCAATTGTTCTCAACAAACATTTGTTGATAACCTGCTATTTGTGAAATATTTGACTTCTCTAGGGAAGACCCCATATGTTCCACCTGAGAAAGTTCAAATTAGAATCTCTGTTAATTTTTATTTTAATCTGAAGGTTTATTTCAAAGAAGACAAGAAAACCTGACTTATTGCTACTTTCACACACTATGTAAAACAATAAATTGATTCCCCTTTTATTACTTTGATTAATTCTTCCCCATTGACTGATTCTACTAGTATGATTATTAGAAAATATCCTGGCTCCAGTATGTTAGTTTTGGTAATTACACAGGATTTCATACACCATACAAATGTAGAAGACAATGTTCATGATTTATATCAGATAATGAAAGTGAATTCAGCATTTAAAGAGCTGACTTCTTGGAACACCTGAGCTCCCTGGAAGGAAGTGCTGATAAAGGTAAAAGGGTTTTTAAAGCAGAAAGGTATCAAGTCAGTAACACCTCATTAGGTGTAAGTGCTTTGTCTGCAGGGAAGACAAATGAGTGATATCTCCATATCTTGCAACATTTGTCTGTATAGTTCAGAAGCACAGAAACCCTGTTTCTGTACTAAAAGTCTCTGAAAAAAGTATCTTTTCCTGGCCATAGTCTTTTACCTTCTGGGAGTGGGCCTCATTTCAAAAGTTCCAAATTGGTGAGGAGTCACACTAAAAAGTTGCCAGTTCTATATAGTACAACATACAGAACTGGCTGTTGCTTATTGAGGAGTATGGACAGGGGGACTGAGTGAGCAGAGTTACCTGGGCCAGGTAAGGAGTGGGAGTTGTCACAAGGAATAAAAGGGGTCTCTTTTCTCCTTCGAAAGCCAAATCTGGTGCTGAAACATTCTAATCCTTGGAAAACTTCCAAAATAGCTAATAATGTAAAAACAATTCATAGGTAGGAAGAGTTTTTTAAATAACTAGATTTTTTAAATTATTATTTTATTTTTACCAAAGAAGTATTATACAATTAGGAAAGAAGATGAACCAGTACACGTTCTTGGATCCTTTCCCAACCCCAAAGCCAGAGAAAATAGAGGGAGCTTGATGGATCTCAGGGCTATTGCAAGGCACCACAAGAAAAGCTTTGAGAAACCTGTGGGAGGCAGAAGATAGTTGGGTCTTGATGTGGAGATAGCTAATTTAAGGCTGGTGGGAGAAACAATCAGGGCTCAAAAAGGTAGTGGCAGAGGAAGAATTCTCTGGCCATGCCCTTTCCTGTTCCTCATGTTGTGCGGGGCAAGTCATGGTCCTGCCCTGTTATAACTGGGGACAGGAGAGCTGCCGTGCCAGCCAGACACAGGGGTATAGACATGGCAGTGCTGGCTGAGTGAAGACCAGCCATGCAGGCTGCGCTGCGCTGAGCTGCTGATCAGCATTCCTCTTTGCCCACAGCCTATCTATCCTGGATGCATCTTATCCTATGGTCATACTGTTTTATTTCACTGTTTCAACCTCTCTAGCTTTGATGCTCAGAACGAGTTCTGTGTGACTTTCTGCTGATATCGATAACTTGGATCGACTGCGACTGCAGAGGGATTCAGTCTCTCTGGTGGGAGAATTTACAACTTTCTGAGTACTTTTTACACTCCAGAGATCTGAAGGGAATATTTTAGACCAGAGTAAAATGGTAACATTCTTGAAAAAAAAACTGGATTGTAATATGTCTCAAAATAATTGGGACCCATAGATAGAATTCCTAAAGGAGGAAAAAGGCATTTGTTCTCTTCAAAAGCACAAGTGAAATACCCATGCTTTATTTAATAAGCTGTTTGCCTGGATAGCACCATTATTTTACTTTCAGATAACATGCCCAGTAGAGTAAACCTCTGGCACATTTATAAAGTTAACCACCATATTAGAATAAGAATAGGACCATTTGTATCTGAATATTCAAAAGTAGACACAGATAATAAAATAAATTCTAAGGATAACTGACCTTGTTAGCTGACTGGTTTCAGCTACAAAATAGCAAGTTATTCCAAAGAGATTATTTTATTAATTTAATTCTGACCTGGTTTTCTTCTAGGTTGATTCTGGTCTGGTTCAGCACTTCTGAGATCAGCTATGAGTATCACCCTCAGTGGCTTCATGCTTGGATCCATGGCTGTTTAGAGAAAAATCAGATGACCTATTAGTCCAGGGAATGGATAGTCAGTTATCTGTAACTCATAAAGTATACTTGATAAATCCTGACTTGTACACAAAGAATGAAGTAGAGTTCATTTCTTTGACACATACTAAACTTGATTTTCCATAACAGATGACTTGGAATTTGGAGGCTAAAGAATTTGCTTCTTTTTCTTCTAAAACTTGGTACCTTTATTTCATATCTTACTATAATGGAACATCTGAGGATAGTTGCTTTGCTTTAGAAGATTAATGAACTTGGCTGATAGATTGATGGCGATACAAGGTACTTCTTTGTTAGATAAAGACATTTGTTTCTCACCTCCATGTACAGAATGAATGTTGTCTTTTTATTGTGCAGGAATTAAACAACTTTTTTTTGAAACGAGGGTTAGGGATGAAGAAAATATCTAGAAATTATTAAGGCTTCAAAATAATCATCACAAACAGCAATAGTTTGCATAGACAGTGCTTTAAAGTTAACAGGGACACTCATATATTATCTCTCTTTCTCATTCATTCATTTATTTATTCACTCATTTATTTAGTACTTACAGAGCACCAACTATGTAGGAAACACTGAGCTGCCTTTTATTCACAAACCATTGTTTTTGGGTGTCATCCACATTTAAGAAGTATGGTATATGTTTCTATGTGAGTTGTATGAGTTGTTTTATGATGGGATTATCTTATAGATATTTCTTTTTATCAGTCTTTCTTAAGGGCTTCAGATTTATGGGGCACATGAAGCCAAGTGCTTTAAACCATGGTGTGCCTTGCATGAATAGCTAGCTGTACACTCTCCAAGTACCCACTATGTAAAAAGCTAAATCCAAGATGTTTCATTGGATTTAGCAGATATAAGGCTGAACAAAATATACTCTGTACAGCAGACAACTATGAATATCATGTACACTAGTAGTTATGTGAGGAAAATAGAACGGGTACCTAAAATATATCACTTTAAAATATTTAAGAATAATGTTTTCTCTGTGCTCCATTTAAAATTAAATGCCTATGCCAGGCACTTTAATATAATTTCTAGTTGGAGCAAAAACCATTTGATTGATAACTTAGATTTTATCATAGCCCCATACACACTGGTAATTACTGGTCTATTTAACCATCTCTTCCTCTAAACAGTGTTCCTTAGAACATTTTGTATCTTTCCACTTGCATTTTCCCAGCATTAAGAATAGTATTTGGGCCTGGCCAGCATGGCTCAGTGGTTGAGCATCGACCTATAAACCAGGAGGTCACGGTTTGAGTCCTGGTTGGGGCACATGCCCAGGTTGTAGGCTTGACCCCCAGTGTGGGACGTGCAGGAGGCAGGCAATCAATGATTCTCTCTCATCATGATGTTTCTATCTCTCTCTCCCTCTCCTTTCCTCTCTGAAATCAATAAAAAATAGTATTTGGAACCTAACAAGAATTCAATTTAAGGTTGTTTTTAAAATTGATGAGTGGCTATATCATAGATCCATCAACCTAAATTTTCAAAGATTATTTTTCTACCTATGAGCAGTCCCATTCAGAAATGATTATCTTAAAGGGTTTCTTTTCTCTAATATGTAAAAAACAAAAAATGAACTCTATTCATCTCACTGAACTTCAGTGGCAAAAATAGGTTGGCTGCTTTTAATATTTGTATTATATTAAATTCAGAGAACTCCCAATTTCACAAACAAGTTACTTTCACAAAAAACTCAGTAAACAACATTCAACTACAAACAAAATAAGGTTATTATAAGTGTACTAGAGGCCCGGTGCACAAAAATTTGTGCACTGGGGGGGGGGGGGGGGCCCAGAGCCCGGCCCG
>NW_005363098.1:946564-946942 GCF_000412655.1 Myotis brandtii
TTGGGGCACCGCCCCCTGTCACACTCAAGGCAGGGTCGATGGGGAGGTTGCGGCGCCAACCCCTGTCACGCACAGAGCAGGGCCCATCAGGTGGTTGGGGAGCTCACCCGTCACGCACAGAGTAGGGCCGATAGGGGAGTTAGTGCACTGCCCCCTGTCACACACAGAGCAGGGCGGATCAGGGGGTTGGGGCACCGCCCTCTATCACCCACAGAGCAGGGCCGATCAGGGGGTTGGGGCGCCGCCACTGTCACACTCAGGGCAGGGCCGATGGAGAGGTTATGGCTCTACCCCGTCACACACAGAGCAGGGCCCATGGGTGGGGGGGGTGGGTGGGGGCGCCGCACCCTGTCACACACAGAGCCGCAGGGCAATCAG
>NW_005363098.1:947581-966340 GCF_000412655.1 Myotis brandtii
AGCAAGCAAGCCTCCCTGCTCGCTTCCAGCTGCCTGGCTGCCGGCCGCCATCTTGGCTGACAGTTAATTTGCATAAGGATATGCTGATTAGCCAATGGGAAGGGTAGCGGTCGTCCGCCAATTACCATGTTTCTCTTTTATTAGTGTAGATCATTTGACCACCAGGTTGGTGCTCACTATCTTCCTTCTTTCCTTCCTCCCTCCCTCCCTCCCTCCCTCCCTTCCTTCCTTCCTTCCTTCTCCCTATTGGCCCCCCTCCGCACACCTCTTTCTGGTAAGAACATTTAAGATATACTTTTAGCAAATTTCAGTTATATCAGGTACTTATATTTCAAATTTCAAATGTATAATTATATAATATATACATATACATCCTTTTTTATGTTAATTTGTGAAATATATCCAAAATGACTACATCTGGACAGCCTATTACATTTCATCTGAAATAATTTGGTGCATGAAAACCTGTCTTGGTTTGATTGAGTGGAGTAAGAGCAAAGTGGACAGATACAGAAAGACTTCTTAAAAAGTACCATTCTTCCCTCCTACCCAAAAAGTTCAATGTCATAAATTCATTGGTACTTCTTACCTTAAGAGAATACAAGTGAAATATCATTTTAACTTTCATAAGACAGAGCCAATAAATAATCTAAAATGATGTAACCATTTGTATTCTCTCTTTTCCTATTCAGTTAGACCAGTACAACTGCAAGGGTAAGAAAGGATACTTATTAGGGCTAAATGCAATATGCTCCTACAAAAAGGCCTTAAACCTGGTATTAATCACAGCCTTTTATTGATGCCCATGTTGAGGTTGAAGATTCGTAATATAAAGAATGGGTCAGTTGTGAATCTTGTCATTATTGTGCTGGTGACAGACTTTATTACATGTAAAAAGAAAAATCAGTTTCAGAACATTTCAAATGTGTTGGCTGAACAGAGATAAACAAAAGGAGATTGGCATCCTTGTAGCTATGTCTTATGTATTCAAAAGCCCCTTTTTGTTCATGGGTGAAAAAACAAGAGTTCATTATGTATTTATGAAAAACAAAATTACTTTTTCATAAAAAATCAAAAGTAATATGCTTTGCTTGTATCAACAGGCAAAATTAATACTTTTCCTATAATAGTTCATTTACTCTGACATAATTTTGAATATTAGAACAAAATGTCAAGAAGAGTTATAAATCGAAATAAGAGATAAAATTCTTCAAGTAAATTGTTTTCTCTATAGAGTCACAGGAATCAATTATTTATTATTCATGGAAATGTTAGCACTTCTAATTTATACAATGGTTTTCATCTTATGATTCACCTACAGGGCATGGCCCAGCTGTAAACATCAAGGTACATTATTATTATTGCTGGCACTGCCTATTAATAACTGAGTATCAGAGCTGTGTTTTCAGTGACATGCTTAATCTGCTTTTGATTAAACCAAGCCTTCAATTATTCTTGGATATTATTTCCTTGAATCATACTTTTTTTAAATATTAGGAGCAACAACCCTACTCTTCTTTTTCTCTTTTATATCTGTCCCTGTCTTGTAAACATGACTGGAGATGGATTGAAATTTCATGCTGGCCACTCTTCCAGATCAGTGCACCTCTCCTAGAACATGCAGGGATGTGAAAGGCAACTTCCTACCAACCAGACAGTGCTTTGTAGGATTATTCAATTTCTGAACTTGCTGCTGCTACCAAGGTTGGTAATTAATACCAACCATGGCAGCTTGTAGTGTGATTGGGCTCTTGTTCAACACAAATAATCATTAGCTGCTAATGACTTTAAATCACTGTGAACAAGGCAGAGACTGACCTTGTGACCTAAGTGTTCCAAGGGATGCTTAGAAGTTACGTGGTCTCCAGGAACAGATGAGTCTGGGCGTCTGGATTGAGAACTGGGATTTTTTTCTTAGTCACAGAAATAATTTTTTGAATGAATAATATATAATATTGAAGTCTCAATTTACTTAATTTAAACAATGAATATTTTATCTGATGTCATATAGTGTGTGTATAAAATTAGTGGCATACAAAATAGTCATGTAGGAAATGCATGAAGCACTTCCTACAGATTTAAGTTTACACCTTTGTTAAGTTATAGGAGATGCCCCTTTTATTTTTCTTTCCAAAGTGATTAGGATGACTAATTTCTCCCCATCATCTCTACTTAATGGGTCACTTGACTGTCTTGGCTAAAAATAGAATGAATAAAGAGAAAATGAAAAATGACTCCCTCAAACATCTTGGAAGATAAAAAAATGATGAGTTGGTAATGTAGTATTCACATATTTTGTGTATATTTAATATTTTGTGTAACAGTTATTGAATGTATACATACAACTGTATCTAGAGACAGACCTATAAAAATGGCCTTAAAATAACAGAATTAAATAGAACAGCAATTTGATTTAATAAGAAGAAAGTTTCTAATATAAAAATATAAGAAATAATAATGAAATAACTATAAAAACATAATAAATAAAATTCTGAGACCTCTCAATGGCATTGCTAAATAACATTATTATAGCATTTCTAGATGCTTTAACTGTTAAACTGGTAGAGCATATAAATTGGCATGGGCTGTGAATAAGAGTCTTGGGTTCCACTTTTATTTTATTTGCCACTCATTTGTTGCATAATAACGTTCAAAACAGTCACCGTGCAGAATCCCTCAAAGATGGGTGATTATTGACACTCTATCAATGGTGACATGGAGACATAGGATTGTTGCCATACTCATCAGTAGCCAATGAATGGCATTTATAAACATCCAACATTATACATGTACTTTCCAAAATGGAATTTTACTTTCAGACAAGCAAATTGCTACTTTCCTTTGCTAAGATTCCCTATAAATACAGTGGGGCCTTGACTTACGAGTGTCCCGACTAACGAGTTTTTCGAGATACGAGCCATCTCTCGGCTGATTTTTTGCTTTGAGTTGCGAGCTAAAATTCGGGTTACGAGCCAGCTTCAGATACCCCACCGCTAGTTGGCACAGCGAACGTCACAGTGAACGCCACAACATCAGCCCAGCATCACGTGTCTCACTCGTTCACTTTATGATTTGACATACGAGTAATTTGAGTTACGAGCTCCGTCACAGAACGAATTAAACTCGTAAGTCAAGGCCCCACTGTATGTATACATTAAGAGATTATCTTATATGGGATTGTCTTAAGGATTATTCATCTACACTGAAAGATAACATGGAACAAATGAAAATGAAATAACTTGGAAATTTGCCTGGCTTCTTTTGGAATGAAAGCTCAGGGAGACTTAGAGACAGGAAATAGGAATTCTTAGGTTTTTCAGAATTGAATTAAATGATTTTTTATATTCTTGGATGAAGGTGAAGCTTAGAATTTTTATGGTAACAGTAAGTGTGTGTTCTCAGTTTGAAGTGTTTTATTCTAATTATAGCTCAACTAAGTTGTAACTTTCTTTACCAACTGGTTAAATCCTGCTTATGGTAAGAAGATGCTTCATATAGTAGTAAAACTTATATTTATTGGGCATCTGCCATGTCCCAAGAATTTAGAAAGTTACTTTCACATATATTATCTAATGTTCACAAAAACATAGTCCAAATTGATGGAGGAATTAAAAGCCAAATGTAAATGTATCTCAATTCTCATGAGGCATGGAGCTGGTTCTTGGCAAAGTTGTCACTGTTTACCTCTGTTCTTTCTAGCCTTCTTTTTTCTGCATTATTTCTTAAATTTTTGCTCCATGAATACCTGCTCTAAAGAAAGTATATGATATTGGCTTTTTGCATCTTATGAATATTTTAGCAATATCAAAGACAAAAATCCAAGGTGTTTTAATGCTAATCCTATATAATAAAACCCTAATATGCAAATCGACCAACCTGTGGAATGACTGGTTGCTATGTCGTGCACTGACCACCAGGGGGAAGATGCTCAACACAGGAGCTTCCCCCTGGTGGTCAGTGTGCTCCCACAGGGGGAGCGCCACTCAGCCAGAAGCTGAGCTCACGGCTGGTGAGGGCAGTGGTGGTGGCGGGAGCCTTTCCCACCTCTGAGGCAGCACCAAGGCCCCCTGAGGGGTGCCGGACTGTGAGAGAGCACAGGCCAGGCTGAGGGACCCCCCCCCCCCCCCCCGTGCATGAATGTCGTGCACCGGGCCTCTAGTACATAAATGATAGTAAGAGCTTACTTTAGGATAAAGCCCTGGGTGCTCCCTAATGCATAATAACCCTGAATTCTCTGAGATACAGACTGAGAATCACAGGTGCAAAAGCAGAAGGTTAGTAGTGGACCTGGGAAAATAAAACAGTGTCCTTGGTTAAGGGTGAAATGATGAAACCCTGATGCCAGAAATGCTCTACAGATGTACTTTATTGTTATTAAAAGCCCCAGGATCAAAAGTATAAAAGTGAATGTCTAAATTAGTGCCAAATCAAAGAGCAAAAATACTGTCAGCATTTGTCCTCCTTTCATGAAGAAACCATAAATACATGGAATGTTCATGTGTGTGTCCATGTCTGTATGCCCACATCTGTGAGCCTCTGCATGTGCAAAATTTGCCAGAAAGAAAAAGCACAAACAATGCAGAAGCCCATAGTAACTGTCAGTGAGTGATTATATCCCAATCAAACAGAATCAGAAATTTTATTAAGCTTTACTCTGTGAATAAATCCTATCAGATTAGATTCATATAAGAAAAAATGAAGCAAACATTCAAATGAAGTAATGGGTGTGAAAGACAGGGAAGGAAAAAAGAAAAAAAAATCATCCTAAAATTTTCAGTTTCAAGCCAGGAAAATATGATCAGAGCCACAAAAAGTCTAAGATTTAAGGAAACTCTGAGTCTAACCGGACAAGGGGACCCTGGATACATCTAGCTGGATCCTGTTTCTATGTCTGAATTGAGGATAATGTTTGAAGAGAAATGTGGGCCTTCTGACTGCCTAGATCAGTGGTCGGCAAACTCATTAGTCAACAAAGCCAAATATCAACAGTACAATGATTGAAATTTCTTTTGGGAGCCAAATTTTTTAAACTTAAACTATATAGGTAGGTACATTGTTATTAACTTAATTAGGGTACTCCTAATTATATTCTAAGACATTTTGACTGTTCTATCTTTCACTGTTTTAGCAGACAATGGTAACTCTTTAATTTTTTTTAGAATATCCGCTTTGTTCTTAAAATCCCAAAAGAGCTCTTCGGATGCACTTATAAAACAACTTTTATGTATTCGCCGTCTGTATATGGTTTTCCTTTCTTAGCAATCTCTTGACTAACCACAAAACTTGCAATATTAACATTGTTGGAAGATTGCATCCAGTAATTAAATACAGAACTTGATTTTTCTTGACTCTTCTGAAGTTCCTCAACTGCTTTCTTCCTTGCATCACCGACAGGATATTTAGTACTAAATAACATGTGTTTAGTTGTAAAGTGTCACTCCAAATTTGATTTCTTGTTATGCGCCAATTTTTCCTGACAAATAAGACAGGTCGGAAGGCCATTTAAGTTTTGAATAAACGTGAAAGTCTCGGTCCATTCAACTTTAAATTCACGGTTTTCGTCTTCCGTTTTTCTTTGCTTTTTCTTTGTAGCCATGTCAAACAGGGCACCTAAAAAAATGTTTCATTTTATAATAATAAAGCCACCAACACAAAATAATTACAATTCTTAAACTGATGACCAAAATACCTGTAGGTATTTGCAGCTGGTTGGAAAAATACAGGTAACTTTATGCTTCGAGTAGGTACTTTTGTTACCCGCACGCAATTTGCGGACGCGACTAGCACTAACCACTGCACATGAGACAGCTGACTGACTGGCTCACTCAACTGGTGCATGAATCGCAAGCGCCTCCCCCGAGCTGTGTATCCCGCAGCTGCCTGTGCCGTGTCTCCTGTCGCCTGACCGACCGACACCCCCCACTTCTTCTAATGCCACTTCTTCAAAATAGACTCACCCAGGCCGAAAACCGACTTCTGCGCATGGGCCACGAAGTTTCAATTGCACTGTACGTGCACACCCGCATGTGGTATTTTGTGGAAGAGCCACACTCAAGGGGCCCAAGAGCCGCATGTGGCTCGAGAGCCGCGGTTTGCAGACCACCGGCCTAGATCACTGGTTCTCAACCTTGGCTGCACATTAGAATCACCTGGGAATCTTTTTAAAATCCTGATTTCTGGGCCTCATTCTTCTCCTAGGATCAGTATTGTAATCCAGATCAATTAAAGGAAATTGGTAGAGATAAGGTGGAAAACAAAAGCAGGCTTTCATGCAACATGTGCTATAGGTTAAGCAATGGACAGTGGGCTTCTAGGGACAGAATGTACCACTGGGTATGTGCTAAGCTCATTACAGAGAGAGCGTGCAGCCTCCACCAGGGTTACAGTCAACAGTTATTAAATCTATTTCCTACTTAAGTTCCCAAAGGTTCATCACAGACCTCCTCCCAGAAGTGACCCGATTCTTCCACCGTGAAAGTATGGTGAGACTTGCAAAGCTGCTCTCAGTATAATAGCAGCTCACTCTTTTCATTGCTATCCTTTTCTCAAGGCCTGGGCATTTTCCCCAGCTGGTACTTACTTAGCTCTTGAGAAATCAAATCCTGTCCTGGCTCTGTGTATATCACCCTACTGCTTTAGTGTTTTATTATTATTATTATTATTTAATATTTATAGCTGTGACATCATAATCATTGTGTGCCCATTGCAAACTTCCTTACCCTCATTTTGACAGTCTGTAGCCACAGGGCTACAAATGCCCTGTGAAAAAAGAGGGTGCAGCTTTCAGAGACCTTCAGTGAGATACCATTAGCTAGTTTCTAATTAGCATGTTTTCTCTGCAGTCTTTGATGGTCTCAGTCTTGCTTTCCCATTTTTTGCAGCATGTATTCTTGTTGTTGTTATTATTCTGCCTCTCTTAAGAACACACCGTCAAATTTCACTTCATGAAATTACATCTGAAAATAAATCAATCATTTTTCAGTAATTAAGTGTGGCTATTTCATTGCTGTTTTACTATCTGGTAAAATCTCAGAATTTCCTTAAACATTATACCAGAATGTAATCCAGAAGAAGTATTATCACAGATATTTAAAGGTTTGTGGTAAACTTAATGAGTGCTCATGATAATTTGGGTGATGCCTTATTAGAATTCCCTGTAGTAAAATTAAGCCCTACCATCCTGCTTTTAATTAAGGGGAATGTGGGCCTTTATTAAAAGCCCTAGGATCAAAAGTATGAAAGTGAATGTCTAAATTAGTGCCAAATCAAAGAGCAAAAATACTGTCAGCATTTGTCTGAAATTCTGAACTATAACCACTTTATGAAAATTTTAAGACAGCAAGGCCCAAACAGATAGCGATTACTATTATGTAAATTATAAATTCACACACACACCCATGTGCACACACATATGCAGACATACACACATCTGCCGCAGATGGGACTTTGCCTTCAAATCGATATACAGATACCTTATCATCAAGTCTTGCATGTAATCAACACCTTCTCCACCCACCCCTCCCTATTTATTTCATCTGCTACACAAATCCATAGAAATCCAAGCCACTATCAGTATTCTCAACTCTAATTCGTTTTTCTTCCATCTAGTATTTCCTTTAATGCTGGCATTCCTGGCCTGTCCCCACCATAACACCTAGGACTACTTTTGCCTACATTTGAATCCCAAGGATATATAACCTGCCACAGAGAACGCTGGGCAGCAGTAGCCCCACCTATCTTTAAGTCCAGGCATAAAATCAGTCTGAAAGCTGGTTCCCTCTCCATCCTTGCACAAGAAATATATGTTTGAAACAGCTACAGATGTGTCCTATCTTGCATTTACTGGGTTTCCAGTGCCTACCAATGTATTATGCATAGAATTCATCTGTTGATGAAATAAGTAAAATGATAAAATTTCTCAATATCATTTAATTTTTATTGAGATAAATGTGATTTTATGAAATAATACATGTGGTTTTATGAAGTAATATAGAGAGCTCTTTCCTGGTGCTTGTCATCTGTACATTCTTTTCACTGAAATGTTTGCTCATGTATTTTGTCATTTTCTAACTAAGTTGTTTGTTTTTGTTTTTACTGTTGAGTTTTTAGACTTCTTTATATAGTCTATAATCTAGATTGTATCCTTTGTCAAATATGTTGCCTGTATTTAGGATATTCACATGTCATCCTCTTTGCATATGTCCTTTCACAGAGCAATAGTTTTTAATTTCTTGACATCATTTTAACAATACCTCAGTGAGGAAAGAGGGAAAACATTGGGGTTTGTTATTTAAAGACCATTATCAAGATGTAAGTTAAACTTCAAAGTCTACAGAAATGGTACTCCCATATCTAGTTCAGTATATGGATAACAATAGCTGGGGGCAAAATGAGGCCATGTTGTAATATATGGTTCACTTATTCATTTAATAAACAATGACTGAGTGAATCTTATGTGTTAGGCCCTATGCTGATGATGTAATGGTGATAAAAGTCACAAGAAGGTATAACTAATACTAACATAAGAACTTTGAAGTAATAGAATTTGTACAATAAGACCATTTAACAGTGAGCCTAAAATTCCTCTTAGGAAATAATGCCTCAGTTGAGAGCCGAGGAATGAGTAGGAGTTAACAGTGTAAGGAGTGGAGCAGAGGTGAGGCAGTGAGGGTGGGAGTTGGGGGGTATATTGTACTCAAAGGAGGTGTTGCAAGTGTAGTGACCCCACAATGGGAGGGAGCATGGAGGGCTGAGGAATAAAGAGAAGGGCAGCTGGAGGGTGTGGAGAGTGAGAAGAGTGATGCAACATGGGGCTGGACTTTGATCTCTATTCCAAGAACTAGTCAAAGGCTTAATAAGTTTTATGAGGGAGAAGTGAGCAATGCCATAAAACTTGCCTTCTGAAAAATATACCCCAAATGCTGTGTAGAATGAGGAACGGAAGGAGCAAGGAGTGGTTGTGGGCCCATAGTGCATGCAGAGGCTCTGTGGTTGTCTAGATGAATGCTAAGGGTGGTTTGAACTGAGATGCTTTTGATATGCTCTCAATATTTTCAGAGAATTCATAGTCAATCTCATACAGAGAGATTGAAGATGAAATTGTGGCTGCATTTTGTAGAATTAGGTATTCATAGAAATGGTGGACCTCCTTTTCAACACCTGGCGAAAGGACCACTGCAGGAGTGTTTTCATCTTCGGGAAGGGCCAGGACAACTATTTACCTGCCTTTGGGGCTGACTCTAGAGGCCTCAATGCTTTGCCTTGCCACTAATTGTTGAGGGGACACTCTATTCCAGTCAATTTTGTGACACTCTTCTTCAATCATACCTAAACCATTCTGAAGATCTACAGCCCCAAACCCACATGCCCTCAGTAGCTTTCTTAAGTCCTAAAAAAGTAAGAATGTTAGAAAAAAGGACAAAAGGTCAGGAAAACTAAGGGAGAAAGAGAAATGGAAGGGCGGGTGGGAAATATAAACAGAATCTGTGATAAGTAAGAATGAGGAATAAGGGTGCTCATAGCAAGGGATGACATCCATTATTAGTTGGCATTTCCTCACAGACAGAGACTCACACGTGTATAACTTCCTTTCTCCAGCCACGTTGATGGCAAGACTTGTAATTTTGTGGAAGAAGAGTGTGGTAACCCAAGAGCCACATCGAAGCCCCCTAAGAAGGAGTCTTGGGAGCTGGAAAGGGTCCATGATGAAAAGCAGCAATTATGTTCCAGAAGCCACGGGAGGGCTCAAGTAGGAGGGCTTAACATGAACCAAAGGTGAGATTTTACTCTAAATTCACAGTTAGGTTTCCAAGTCTTGTTTATACTTTTCAAATCATAGTTTGCTTTATTTGATTTTTTAATAATAAAGAGCTTAAAGAGAAAAAATACTTTTAAAGATTTTGAATGGCAAATTAATTTAACAAAACATTTTTTAATAATCTAAGTATAAATGATTCAAGAGCATATAGACTAAATTTCTCAAAATACCAAGCACAATAAAAAAACAAATTTACTTTGGATATATATGAATAAATATGTATTCAAGAGGCCAATTCCATTCCAGTGGTTTAGGCTGCTATATGTACTTCCTTGCAGGTTCAGAGGGACTCTTTTTTGATACTGTTGACCTTTAGAAAATTGGCCTTTTTTTTTCTTCTCTCCCTTTGGCCTCAATATTCACATTCTAATTCTAGCATATGGGAAAGATTGGCAGAGCTGGTAGTCTGGGCTTTGGGGCAGAAGGGGCAGCTGGCATCAAGAGAAAAAAGCTGCAATGCTCCAGAGGCATTTTAGAAGCTATTGCGACTGTGAATGGCTATCTCAGGCAGTGTCGATGCAGACTTGCCTTGATGAATATAACTCCCTTTTCATGCCTGAAAAATTCAGGAAGATGCTTACTTTCTACCTCAGATAATCTCTACACATTTCCTTTTTCTATTCTATTGAAGGCAGCTCCTATTGGAAACTGTGTTGAAAGGCATCCACAGACCAGTGTTGGGCCCTGAAAGGCATCCACAGACCAGTGCTAGTCAAGTGGTTATATTATTAGCTACAGTGGGACAACATTCTCTCTCTAGTGTTATTAAATGAAAGAAAGAGAAAAATACCTGAAGATAGGAAAATCACTGCAAAAAGTATGAACCAATTATATTTCTATCCATTGCACTCATTTCCTTGACATAGTATTAGATTTATAAATGATTTTATTGTTTGAACTCAGAATGTTTTTCTCACAATACTCTTGTACCTTAGGAATCCTAGTCCATTTTGTATAAAGTCATCTAATTTGGGGGAATCTTTTGAATCTTTTGATAGGATCCTCTGTTTCTTGGTTGTTCCCAAATTTTCTAAAATGTAGTTGCATTGTGTTGCCTAAAGAGAGAGAAGAAAATTTCCTAAGGGAGAATTTACCAATATGGGAGAACTCTCCTACGATCAAGTATCCAGAAAGTTGCTGCTGTCATACAGTTAGAAACTACTCTTAAGAGCTTGAGAAAAATCACGGTCCAGATAAAGTGAAGTTGAATGCCAACGCTATGGAACAGACAGTAATCAGGGGATCAAGAGGCTCAGGGAAGTAGATATGCTAAGGAAGCCTGGAAAACCTGCCTAATGACTATGTTATAAGGGAAGTCCCAGAGGACACTCCATTTATCAAAACAGTAAAGAACGCTTTGGCAAGAGGCATCAACATCATAGAGGAACTCTGTGGTGTCGATGCTTCATAGGCCAGGAGTTCCCTAGACAGAACTGAGCTTCCCAAAGCAGAAGGTAATGACAGGATCCTGAAATAATATAGGCTAATTATTAAATGTGAAAATACAGTTGGGTACACTTACTCTAATGAGATGTGAGGCTGCACTGGTAGCTGATGTGCAGAGAGCTCAGGAGATGGTTAATAGAATATGGCATCTCTTGGGGCAAGATAGATGGGAAACCAGCAAAGGTATTGCTCAATCTACACAATTAAAATAAATCAAGAATAGATCATCAATAGGCTAGGTAACTTCCCCAATAAAAGGTCAAAATCCCTACCCTTTTTGTTGATCTGAGCCAGTTTACCAATACATAACTCATCACGGGACAGACTAGATCTCCAGAAGGAAGGATACAGCAAGATCATGACAAGTGTATATGGAAATAATTCTCCTAGGACTTCCACAAAGAAATTTATGGACATTTACTTAATAACTATAAACTGAGAATAGGGGAATACTCAAACATTTTGAGGAATGTTGGATACAGAGTACATAGGAAATAATAAATAAAGTCCTGGCTCAGGTTTGGCTTAAGGAGTCTAAAGATCCACACACTGCTTATTTCCCAGTCCCTAAAAATATAAGTGATAGGAAGAAACCCCACACTGGTGACTAAGCCTAAGCCTGTGGGGTAAGAGCAACCATAATGAAGAACACCAAGTACAAGCTTCAGAAATAGTCTCTGGTTCCCATCTTTCCTTCCTGGGATTGAATTTCTCACTCCCTCAACAATGCAAAGCTAAGTTCCCATCTCCTCAATAAGGGGGCCATTCCTTCCCAGGGGAGCCTGAATCAAATGGTTGATGAGAAGAATATAAAGGTAGACTCCTTTGCCCAATTTTTGACAACTCTGCTATCAACACTCCTAGCTACAGAGCACCCACAGATTGGCTGAGGTGTTTGTGGTGCTCACCTTCTCTCTCTATCCAGTCTTGCTTATTTTACCATCTCACAGTGAGGTAATGCCCAGGGTACTCCCCAATAAACTTTCAAATGCAAATCTCAGTCCTCTCAGAGTCCACTTCCCAGTGACCTGACCAACAACATTATCCTTTCCCTTTTCGATAAAAGAATTGTGAAACTTGCTCAGCAAAATAAACTCATTGGTTTATTTTGGTCAACTCATCCAAAGTGTTAGGTATATTAAGTGAACATTTATGGCTTTCTTAATGTGCAAATAACCTGGATTTGGTAAAATGTAAATTAGAAAAAAAGTTGATTCTTTTGTTTGGGATCAGCCTAGCATTCCTATCAGAAGTTAACATCAAAGGATTCCAGGTAGAGAGGTGGTTATTTCTTTGGGGAGTTGTCTGTCTGCCTTCCATTGTTAGGAATTCAAACTTGCCTTGAGCCACACCACTGAGTAGAAAGAAGCCTCTTTTTCTCTTGGGTCATTGCATGAAAAATGGTGAGAACCTTTGTTGAAATCCTCTGGACATGAAATGAATAGGTGTTTTTTTTTCTCTTCTCCACAGTAATTAAATTATTGTTTTTAATAATAGTAAATCAGGAACAATTTCACCTCTCATTTTGATATTTCTTTAAAATATATTTTATTGATTTTTTACAGAGAGGAAGGGAGAGGGATAGAGAGCCAGAAACATCTATGAGAGAGAAACATCAATCAGCTGCCTCCTGCACAAACCCACTGGGAATGTGCCTGCAACCAAGGTACATGCCCTTCACCGGAGTCGAACCTGGGACCCTTCAGACCGCAGGCCGACGCTCTATCCACTGAGCCAAACCAGTTAGGGCTCATTTTGATATTTTAAAATTAACTTCAATTAAAAATTTTGGGTTCAGACTGGCTTCTATCCATTGCTTTTAGAAGACTTTATAGCCATTACAACCTAAGGATATAAAACCCTAAATAACTGAGAAAGGTACTAATGCCTACCAAGTAAGTATCTACTATGTGCCTGCCATTATGCTTGACAGATTCATATGCATTACTTCATTTAATCTTCATAATCATCATATATTTTAATTATTCTCCCCATTATATAACAAGTAGAGGGCGGGGGAATGACTTGGCTAAAGTCAGACAGCTCATCAACTGAATAATCAAGGTTAGAACTCAGGTCCTAAATCCAATATCAAAGGTCTTTCTACAGCTAATTTGATTGTGTGTTTTGTGACTAAAACCCATTTCCTACTCATGGCATTTTTTAAGGTCTTAAAAATTGTATTATGCTTACCAGAAGTATTGTGATTTTATGGAGTTAGGCTCTATTGACATTTTTATTTCATTTGTCCAAAAAATCATAGAGAAATTAGTGGAATGTTTGATAAGAGAAATTCCATTGTTTGCCTCTGAAAGCTGTAGACTATATCATTATCCTTTTTAATTGTTTGGTCTGAACTTTTGGAACATCTTTTCAATTGTGCAAAATAAGAATTCTGTATTTAAAATATAATTAGCTGTGGCTCCTATGTGTATGTATGTGTGAGTCTGCTCTTGTTTGTGTATTTAATTTACATGACATATTATATTGCCTCCTGGAAGGGAATTAATAGACTATTAGAATGGTTTAGAAATAATCAATGTAATTGAGGAATGACCCTCTGCCTATTTCATTAGTGGTTTTAAAGGACACCAGGATGATGGGGGCAAAGCCATGGTTTTCCTAAATGAGTATGAAATCAATGACAATGATTCCCTCAGACAATGACTGTGCAGGAGAAAGGGTAGCACTCTTCCTCTTGTGGTTGTTCTCTAAATGTTTGATACAAATGACCCCAGCGCTGACTGAATGGTAATCAAAGGAATAACTTCAGGAAGTAAATCCTTCGACTTGACCATTTTAGTTAAAAGACACCGTTCTGAGAGAGCTAGGAGAGTATTATAGTAATAGCCTTTAGGGGCTCTAATTTTAATAAAGTAAATAACTGGGAGAAGAAAATGTATTTATCTTGATTCCACAAAGTATTTATGAGTAATTGTATGTGTTGCCTTAAATCAAAAGCAGAATTTTGTCAGCAACAAACATCTCAGTTTTCTTTCCCCTCTGGAGAAGAAAACCAGGAACCACAACGTATCATTCATGTCAGTATATCCAGAGCAACTTTCCTTGGTTCTAGGTCTGGAGAAATGACTCAGGGTGCATTAGATTATTATCCATCAAGGAGCATTTTCTGATTGTTGTTACTAATACTTCATTTTAATATTTTGGTCAGTGTATTACTATGTGGTAAAACTCCAGGCTACCCAATGTAGTCTATTTTGACACTGACTCGAGAGGGTGACACAAGAACCCTATTCAGTCCTCTAACAAATGACTAATTTTATGTAACACTGCAGTTGTTCTGTAAGTGCAAAAGCTTTGGTTTAGTTACTAAAGCAAACACTGCATATTCTGTCCAATGAAAGCTCTGATGTCCTGCAGTTAAACTATTAGAGTGATAAGAATTAATTATTGTGTGTTTACATTACAACTTTCTAAACTGCTCTGTTTTATTCAATATCTTGAACGTTTAATATGACTAATCGCTTCTTGCTCTGGTAATGAGCATGTTCTTTGATAAATTGTTTGAGTGTTCAGGAATATAAATTGAAAATACTTCAATTCTTGTGTAGAGCGCACAAGTTGATAAAGAGAACCTCACTATTACATGCCACACAGGTTCTTCAACATTATTTACTTCCAGAAAGATTGTTGAAAATTAACATAGGCTTTGGAAAGTTAACCTCCTCTCATTGCAAGATTAAAAAAACAAAACACACAACTATAAACATTTGAGCCATCACAGAACAGGTGAAAAAAAATCATGACGGTCTACTTTACACACACACACACACACACACACACACACACACACACAGCCATCAAATAATTTGTATTTTCTAAAGCATTTGTAAAGGCTAAAGGAAGATGTTGAAATAACTATAGATGATGGTAGTGGTGGGGGAGATAAAGCAACACCACCACTTATCTTTATCAGTAATGTCACCCCATTATTTAAGTCACAGAGATATGTAGATATATCTTTATCAATTGGCTTTGGTTTATTTGTAGACAGATGTTATTATTTATGTTGAACCCAGCACATCGCACATTCATAAAGCCAGATGGATGACACTGCTTACAGGGAATTCAGTGCTTGTCTATAAAGGACAGATGGGTGCCGCTCACAAAAAGGTTTATGTTGGCCAGCTATGGCTGCACTCCAAAGAGTAATGAAATGTTCTCAATTCTCCAAATAATTTCTGTACTCTTTTTCGCCTATTGTAATTGTCTGCAGAACTTTTCAGGACTGAGACTTACCATTGATATAATCATATACATTCTATGTCTAAAGACACTTGCTCTTTTGATCGTACATAAAAAAAAGGTAAGGCACTTAGTAACCACTGGAGCCAAAGAAAATAAACCAGTCAGATGGTAAGCAGATTTTATGCTGGAGTTTTCTTTCATTTATACATGGTTTTGAGTCTATAGATATAGCTAAAATTATGTCCAAATGTACAAGAGATCTTTTTGATGGAAAATACCCAAAATCCATTCATTTCACCTGTATTAACACACAAGATTCCAAAACCTTGTGGTGAGTGAAAATCAAGCCAAAGCTGGATGGAGACTGAATTGATATTCCATCTCTATGTGGTTTCCTCATAAAACATTTATGTTTGCAACTTGTTCTCTTTGATGACGTGGTGACAAGATTTGTTATGCTTGGTTTCTTAAAATTTCAGTCTCATAGTTTGCTGTGGTATAATATTATGATTACTTAAAAATCCTACTTTCACAACAGACTTTAAATTCAAAAGAGAACCATCTCAAGGCTTTGTAAATATTCAGATTTCTGAATATGACAATAACAAATTATTTTCCCCATTAAACTTTTTATATTCTAAGACCCATAACTTTCTTAGGTTGTTTCACATTCTCTTTCACTTCTGCCTCTAGAAGTAGCAATTCCCTCTCATTTGAGGACTATTTTTTCACAGGGAAACACAATATGTAACACCTCATGATTTTTACTGTGTACATGGTGTCAAGTAGAAGATAATAGATCTTAGCTGTGCGAATGAGGTCAGTAAGCTTCCAGCTTGCATTACGTCCAACTCAAATTCTTAATGGTTACAAACTAATGCTGAAAATATTGATGTTAAGTTTGCATGCTAAGATCTTACCATGTTGCCTAACCCAATACACTTGTACACAATAAAGCTTTTAAGGCTTTGGAGATATATGGATATTTAATGTGACTGAGCAGAGGAAAGAAGCATCTCAATTTAGGAGAGGGGAAGCACAAATCTCTCCCCATGATTGAAGTCGTTCTTTATTTCCTTCAAATTTCTCCAGATGCTCTCGCTGAGCGCCACCAACATGGTGTTCAGGCGCTTCGTGGAGGTTGGCCGGGTGGCCTACGTCTCCTTCGGGCCTCATGCCGGGAAGCTGGTTGAGATCGTAGATGTTATCGATCAGAACAGGGCTTTGGTTGATGGACCTTGACAACTTCCCGCGGCAGTGGGTGGTGCGCTGTAATGACCCCGGAGGTAGGAGGGCTGTGGGTGGGCGATGGCGGTATTTTAGTTTGCGGGAAGCAGGCAGGGCGCTGTAGGGGTTTTCAAGCACAGATTTGAGTTGGCCAGTGCCACTGGGTTTGGGTATTACCTCTGCCGCTTACACTAGCCAGCACCTTTAACTATGGCTAAAACATTGGTGAGGGTTAAATGAGTTACTGTATATGTATAAAAAAGCTTGAAGTTAGGAAGCTTCAAAAGGCAGCTCTCCTGAAAGCTTCTCCCAAAAAAGCACCTGCTGCTAAAGGTGCCGCTGCAGCTGCAGCAGCTGCTGCAAAGGTTGAGGCAAAAAAGGTGACCGCTGCAGGCAAGAACGCTCCAGCCCAGAAGGTTCCCGCCCAGAAACCTGCAGGCCAGAAGGCAGTGCCTCCAAAAGCTCAAAAGTGTCCGAAAGCCCCAGCCCAGAAAGCACCTGCTGCTCCAAAGGCATCTGGCAAGAAAGCATGAGAACACAAGGGGCTACTATAAACGTATAATAAAGGTTCTTTTTAACACACACACACACACACACAAAAAAAATTTCTCCAGATATTTCTTTCTCTATTTTTAGTATATGTACTATTATATTACTTTGAACATTTAAAACTGTGAAAAAAAATGATTGGAGAGAAATTACAATTGAACAGGAGAGAAGAATAATGGATGATTAAAAGATCTGAGGCTGTCTAATAGTCAAAGCCAAGTTATCACTGTTCCTTTTTAGAAAATATTGATATATTGGGGTGACATTGGTTAATAAAATTATATAGGTTTCAAGTATACAATTTTATGATACATCATCTGGATATTATATTGTGTGTTCACCACCCAGAGTCAAGTCTTCTGTCACCATTTATACCCATTTACCCTCTTTTGCCTTCCCCTCTTTTACCTTTCTCTCTTCTACCTTCCTTTCTTTCTACCTTCCCCTCTTCTACAGATCACCATACTGTTATCTGTATCTATGAGATTGTTGTTGCTGTTTGCTTAACCCCTTCATCTTTTTCACCCAGCCCCCAAATCCCTCCCCTCTGACAACTGTCAGTCTGTTCTCTGTATCTATGAGTCTGTTTCTATTTGTTTATTAGTTTATTTTGTTCTTCGATTCCACATATCAGTGAAATCATATGGTATTTCTCTGACTGGCTTATTTCACTTAGCATAACATTCTTCAGGTCCATCTATGTTGCTGCGAAAAGTAAGATTTCTGTATTTTTACAGCCAAGTAGTATTTCACAGCTTTTTTTTCCATTTTATTTATTTATATTTTTTGCTTAATAACTTCATCCTTTTTACCTAGCCCCGCAACCTCACTCCCCTCTGACAGCTGTAAATATGTTCTCTATCTAAGAGTCTGTTTCTATTTTTTTATAAGTTTATTTTTTTTCATTAGATTCCACATATGACTGAAATCATATGATACTTGTCTTCCTCTGACTGGCTTATTACATATAGCATAATAGGTCAATCCTTGCTATAGCAAAGGGTAAGATTTTCTTTTTTATGATTGAGTAGTATTCTCTTGTATAAATGCACCACAACTTTTTTATCCACTCATCTACTGATGGACACTAGGGCTGTTTCCAAATCTTGCCTTTTGTAAATAATGCTGCAATGAACATAGAGGTGCATATATTCTTTCGAATCCAGATATTTCAATATAGCTTCTCTTCACACAAAGTTTGAGAAACAATGAACGAAACAACAAATGGAAAATTCCTTCAAGTTTCAGGTGTCAGGAACAAGGGTTCAGCATGGATGTTACTTAGATTGTTCATTGAGAAGGCTCAGAGCAAAAAGAGCAGTTCTGTATAATCCATCCACACTGCTTAGGGGCCAGCAAGCCAAAGAGATGGATAGACAACTATGTTACCACATCTGGCTCTTCTAGTTTTCAAAGTAGTAGGATTTCTTTGCAGTTTAAAATACAACATTATGGTTTTGTCGAAGAGTGAACATGGCTCCATTGCACACCCCCCCCCCCCCCCCCCCCCC
>NW_005363098.1:966356-1013798 GCF_000412655.1 Myotis brandtii
CATCTATGGCTCTAGCAGTAGTTACCTCAGTAGTCTTGGCCCATTGAGAGAGGGTCTAAAGAGTGAAGGACTTGGGTGGGCATTGCCATGTGGTCAAAACAGTTTATCTTAGTGCACTTAGGATAATATATGAAAGTGGGACAAGATCTCTGAGATTTTTGCAAATTTGATCTCCTTAAAGATCTGTTACAATTAGAAATAAAGCATTGTACAATATTAGAAATTGCCATGGCCCACTATTATGGTGTTTCCCCCCAAAATAAAAAGAGTTAGCTTTATAGATTAAACAATATGTCTTTTAAAGGTTTATAAAGTATTGTTATTAATTGCATAAATATATGTAGTTATTATAATCCAGTTGCTTTAGGAAATTTTATAATGAATAGTATATTCTTAATTGGACTGATAACGTTTTCCCTGCCACATTTAATACTAACTTTAGTGACTGCACTATTTCTAAAACTTACAACAGATTTGGAAGCACTGGAAAAGGTTCAGAAGCATATAAATATGGAGGTTAGAAATGAAGTTCAGGAGGAATTGTAATTAGTATTTTGGTTTGTTTTTTTAGCTAGAAGAAGATAAGCTGTAATTATATTGATATTTATTATTCAAATACCTGAATAAAATGATACTATTTGGAAACAATAAGAATATTTTGTCTGTAATAATTTGAATATTTAGGCCTCAACATAGGCTTCTAAAAGATGATTCTAAACTCCAAGAACTATAGAGATAATTATTGCAAAAGCAAAATTAAAATTGGCACTTGATTTTTCTTGCTTGATTTGTATGGGTTTCTATTTCTCTAGACTGTACATAAACAAGGAAAAACCAATATTATAATTTCTGTCAATTATTATTTGATCTTTACTAGATTTTAATCACACAGAACAAAAGTGACCAAATTTTAAGGACTTATAATTGATTCCAAACGCATTACACATTTACAAATTTTTCTAATGTTCTAAATAATTAGAAATAATTGCTAGTTTGATTTTGTGACTGAAGCAGATGTATAACATTGATAGTAACACCAAAGGAATGTTTTAATTTATTAGAATGCTATGGCATCTTCAAGGTTGGTACCTAAATGTAAGCTAAAGCAGTGATCTGTGAATTAGTTTCTATATTCAAAGGTAGAGTTGCTATGGATATTTAAATAGGATTTGACTGAAAAAGAAAGTTCTCTGGTTAAATCAAAGCATTACAACATTTTAGTAAAGTTTAGATTTTATTTTACTTTCCAACCTTGAAAATGAATTTCCCCAAGCATGAAAGGCAAAAGATGAGAAGGCTGGGAAGAATGTAGTTTCTGTACAGTGAAGCACTGATTTCTATGTAATTGCCACCATTCCACTTCAGTCTTTATTTCCAATGTCTAATCAGGATTTCTTTTGTGGTCATCTACAACTAAAAATGTCGATAACAAAGAACCATTAAGTTGTTCTAATAATTGGATGGCAGACAATTCATTTTGGCTCAAGAGACTGGAGGTGAACCTGACAAAGAAACTGAGGCAATTCCTTTTCAATTCTAAGATCTCTCAAGACTGAAATTGATTGAGAAGTCCTGGACGTAGAAATGATCCCTCATTCTCTGACCAATTCTGGTCTAGATCATCTTAACCAGAGATACAGAGTGGGGATGAGAAAAGATCTAAGATAAATAACTACAGCATTTATCTCTTTCATCTTTGGTTATACTTAGACTGACAGCTCTGATCAAATTAAAGTTGATGCTATCTTTTGTACAACTCCTTCCTCAAGGGAAGCTCCTTAGTAAGCAGGGTGTGGAGAAAGACAATACAAGCTATGACATGCTTGTATTGGAGGTTCCCTGGCCATATACCAACTTTCTATCATGTGTGCACCATTTCATATTAGTTTCAGTATCTAATGCTTTTCTTTCGGCTGAAAATGAGTACTTTGCTGGTGATTGAATAGAATGTGTAAATCAAATCTTTACAATTGATAGGAAAAAATATGACAGACAAGAACAGAGAAAATTAGAGGAGTGGGTAGTGTTAGTTATTGGGGAATCAAAATACAAAGAGATGACTTTGAGTCATGACAGATGCAGGTTCCCTCTATAATACTCATTATATACTAGAGGCATGATACACGAAATTCATGCGGGGGCCGGGGGAGGGCCCTCAGCCAGGCCTGCACCCTCTCGCAATCTGGGACCCCTCTCTCCTAACAGCCCACCTGCTTGCTCCTTACCGCTTGGTTGGCCACTCCTTAGCACTGCTGCGGAGGTGGGAGAGGCTCCCGCCACCACCATCATCGCTGAGCTCGCCAACAGTGAGCCTGGCTTCTGGCTGAGCTGTGCTCTCCCTGTGGGAGCGCACTGACTACCAGGGGGCAGTTCCTGCATTGAGCGCCTGCCCCCTGGTGGTCAGTGCGCGTTTTAGTGACTGGTAGTTCCACTGTTCGGTTGATTTGCCTATTAGGGTTTTATTATATAGGATGGCCTTAGAAAACATTAGTGACTCCCAATTGTATGCTACCAAGTGAAATGAGACTATAGTCAAGAGGAATCTTGGATTGTAAAACCACGCCCAAAGATACACAATGTGGGTAAAATTGATCTAAATTTTTAATACATTCTCACCAGAGATCCTCTTAAAAGAATGACAGTTTTATAAAACTAGTTAAAATTCCCATGGAAGAACTAGAAATGATCACATTTTCTTTGATAGACTTATGCAAATTACGAGTAAACCAATACATCTAGGAAGAAGAAAATTCATAAATCTGGGTCTTAGATCTGTAGCTTTCTTTATCCGTGTTTCTCTAAAAGATGGAGTCTGTGACAAAGTTTACACGCTCAGGCTTTATTAATAAGTGCAATCCTAGAGCAGAAGGTCTGAGGCAAAAAGAAGAGTGAGGCAGGGAACGAGGGATGATCTGTAGACACAAAAATTATATAACCAAGCTGGCCATAACTACATAAGAAACACAGCTGATGACTTGGTTCACAGTGTTTTCCAAACAGGTCTGCCTCAGAGCAAACCTCTAGGGCAAGGTCCTGCAGACATTTTCTGTAAAGGGCCAAACAGTAAATATTTTAGACTTTGCAGGGCATAGGGTCTCTGTCACAATTACTAAACTCTGGTGTAGCATGAAAGTTGTTAGATATAAGTAAATGAATGGGCATAGCTATGTTCTAATAAAACTTCACTTACAAGATTAGGAAGCAGACCAAACTGGCTCTTTGGCTGTAGTTTGACACCCCTGTTTCAGAGGGAAAAGGGAGAGAAATTTACTTGCTCATTCTTTCCTGTCTTCCTTCTCTTATTGGTTAAAGTTCTCACTATTTGAAGCTTTCATACTTCTAGATTTTTGTCACTTGCCCCTCCAGATAATTCCTGAGGAATCAGATTCTACACACACCAGTGTGGTGTATCATTTGAGCTTGCAAATGTTGGGGGAGTTATTACTTTTATAGGTCCATTCTGTTTGTACCTGGTTCCAAGAACCACTGTGGCTACCACCATAGTAGCAGAGGCTAAGATGTTGGGGATAAAGGACAATGCTGAAATCTCAGGCTGTCTATTTGGTCAAGCAGCCATGGACTGGGGACTTGTACCCTGGTAGGGTTGTTTCAATCTGGGAAACTACCTAAACTGAGTCTGGTAATGTACCCTATTTAAGGAAGAAATAAAAATCTCCATAAAGGATATGTGAGAAGTTCTGATTGAAACATATCACACTTACGAGCTTTGTTTTAAAATTTATTAAATTCCACTCTAAAATGGAAGGATTTTCCTCATTTCTTAATGTTTGAGCCTTAAATAGCTACTGAGAAAATTGGGATACAACCAACATTTGAAAATAATAACCAAGAAGACATAGTTGTCCTCCCAGGGTGCACTGGGGATGCTATAATCAGCAGAAGAGTTAACTGATGTGTCCACATCAGTGGGCCAAACCCAGGTATTGGTGTCAAAGATTCTAGGTTCAACTCCTGGTTTTGAGTCATAGATCAGTATGACCTGAGCCTGTTTCCTTGTTTATAGAATAGAAAATTAATACCCATGGCTGTGAGGATTAAATAGCATGGTAAGGAAACTGAAAAAAACAATGCCTGGCACACATAGCCATCTAATAAATGGAAACTATTAGCTACTTCGTGTGTGTGTGCTTGATAAGGCTACTCTCATGCTCAACTTGAGCCTCTTGAGAAGAAGCTTCCTGTGGTTGACTTAGTTGGTCGTCATGCTCACTGCTATCATGAACAACTGACTGTAAATATGCATCAGGGCTGACTTCTCTGTGAGCTTCACTTTTTCCATTTGTCAAATGAGCATAATTTATACCTCCCTATAAACTTTTATAGGGACTATAAATGACTTAATAATGTTTGTGAAGTACCCTGTTCAATGTTTCATATACAGTAGGATTAACTCAATGGTAGTTACTATTATTACAGTTATAATTTATAATTCATCTCATATAACAAAATCATTCACTGTTTAGTGTCTGTCTTTTCTCAATAGCTTCTCCTATGTAGATATTAATGAGTCAGGAACAAAATAGCTAAATTTGGGAATTTATTAGTTTTCTGTTTCAATCCTTATTAGAGTTGTCTGATAATATCAGTACCATCATGAGTATTGTACTGTGTAGTGAGCTAAACAGCATTTTGAGACAATACAGGCTCTGACTTCTAGGAGCTTTCACAGGATGATGCTGTGATGGTGGGAAAGGAGAGTAAAAGCCCCCTTGATTTTGAACACCAACTGCCTTCCAAACATTCTATTGGCTTGCTTTACATATAGTTAATCACCAAAACAATCCTATAGGTAGGCACTATTACTAGCATTTCCAGTTTACTGATGTTCAGAGAGTTTATGTAATTTCCCCAAATCTACACAGCTATTTTATGCCAAAGTTGAAACCCCAAGTTGTCCAGCACCAAAGCCCTTGCCTTTTAATCACTCCACACTAAGCTTCTGCATGAGACTAGAAGTCATAAAAATTTCCTGTTCTGCCTGGGCAGTAAACTTGGTTTATGACCTTAGCAAATCATATACATTTTTAAGCTTCAGCCATCCCTAAAATTAGGTGGTTGTATTATCTGAACTTTATTCACTCCAGATCTACAATTCTGTGTATATTTATTAGAAGAAATGAATATAATGATGATGATAAGTGCATCTGTGGCTGGGAAGGGGTGGAGGTCAGGTATCATTGGAAAGAGGGGATAGACAAGGTATGCCCCCCTCCCTTCCTATCTCTCCTCTTGTACACATGGCCTCAGTAAGCTGACAAGCTTATGCTGTTCAAACAAATTAGATCACATCACTCCAATATCTTTCCATCTCACTCCATGCAAAAGGTCCTTGGAATGGCTTATCACAATTCCTGTTACCCCACCATCTCTCTGCCTCACCTCCAGCTCTGGCCCTTGCTCACTCTACTTCACCATGTTGGCCTCTTGGCTGGTCCTGAAACACACAGGCACACTCTTAGCTCAGACCATGCGACTTGCTGTTCCCCTGTTTGGATATCCTTAAGACTAGGCCACCCAGCTCATTGGGAATCTTTAAGGAAAAAGCTTGCTCCATGGGGCCTTCCTGGACCTCTTGTTTAAAATAAAAAACCCACCCCTCCTTCTTCAGCAATCCCTATACTGCCTCCTGTTTAATTCTCTCTATAGTGCTTATATCATCTAATATATGACACCTATAACTTTTTTGTTTTTATCAAGTGCTTATCTCCTCTTCTATAGAGAGGGGAAAGATTTCACCTTTATTGGTCACATGCTTTCAACAATCCTAGCACATTTTTTAATCAGTGAAAAATCAGCATTTGAAAAGTACATATATATAGGATAAAGCCATATATATAAATCTCACATAAACTAATTTTGCAAAATAATATAACATTTACCTTAATTATTAAAAATATCTAATGAGTATCCAAGTAAATATTAGGTGAAGAATGAAAGACTTTGTATAAGGATGTCAAAGACAGTGTGGATGGGCATCTACCCATGAACCAGGTCACAGTTCAATTCCAGGACAGGGCACATGTCTGGGTTGTGGGCTCAAGCTCCAGTAGGGGGCATGCAAGAGGCAGCCAATCAATGATTCTCCCTCATCATTGATGTTTCTTTTTTTTTCTTCTTCTTTTTTTTTTTTTTTTTCTTTTTTTTTTTTTTTTTGTTAATCCTCACCTGAGGATATTTTTCCACTGATTTTTAGAGAGAGTGGAAGGGAGAAAGAGAGACAGATAGAAACACTGATGTGAGAGAGACACACGTCAACTGGTTGCCTCCTGCAAGCACCCTAACTAGGGCTGGGGAATCTGCAACCAAGGTACATGCCCTTGACCGGAATTGAACTCAGGACCCTTAAGTCCTCAGGGGCTGACGCTCTATCCACTGAGCCAAACTGGCTAGGGCCACTGATGTTTATATCCCTTCCTCTCTGAAATCAATAAAAACAGATTTAAAAAAAGAATTAACTGCAGATTTCAGTTTTTCTATCAACAACACTCAAAACTAATTATAATTTATGTGCAAGCAAATGCTTAAAATCCTGTTTACATATTCAGTGGAAGTTGTATATCATGGCTGTCAAAATCATTAAAACATCCTTAAACTAATTAACATATATTATAGATTAACTTCATATTGCAAAAAAAAGAGTACGTCATCAAAATTTTTTTGAGTTAAATTGCATGAAAATTATCATGGTTTGTTGCCAAAACCAGTATTGGGAAACAGATTTGTTATGATTCCTGGTAGAACTTCTATTTTAATCAGTGGTCCCCAAACTTTATGTACATAGTTTAAGCCTAACAAAAGCAAATCACCTATCTTATTAAAATGCAAATTCTGATTCAGAAGGCCTGGGGCAGGACCTGAGATTCTCCATACCTTTAAAGGTGAAACTGATGCTGGTCTTTAGTCGTCTTAAGTGCAGCCAAATTCCTAGTGCATCTGCCTTCTCCTAATATTTCCATTATGAGGTCTAATGAACTTGAAATAGGAGAGACATTCTCTCCAGAAGCTTCATTGACCAACTGGTGTCATTAGTGCAGGAATGAAACAGATGCTTACTGTTACGGATGCCACTTCAGCTGGAGAAACAAGTGGGAGAGGACTGGGTCACAAGAATTAGGCACCTCTGATGTCTATAAAGAGATATCGTGAGGCAGCCAAACTCTTCTCCATGTGGAGAACTTATGTCATTGTTGTAGCCTAGCCTCAAACAGACTTAAAAAACAAAAACAACTGTAATATTTTAAAGCTATGTTTTTCTTATTTTCTAATAACACAGCAGAGAAAGGAAGAGAACTGAACATGTTAGTCCCTAAAATATGCAGTGAAATTGAATAAGGGATCGGGGGTAGGAAGAACTACCACAGATATATTTTTTACTAGTAAAATGACAAGCATAGGAATTGCACAGAAAATAACCTAGGCTTGCTTCTTGCCTCTTTTTGCCATTGCTGTCATTCAGCATGGCTCTTAGAACTCTGGGCAGAGGGTATATTCAAGTGGTTCCACACACACAGGGCTCAGTTTTGCAGGTGGTGTGCAGCTCAGGGTGGAGTGACCCATATCCTGGCAGTAATTCTGTTGAATAAACATCTACCACTGGTCACCTCCCTGGAAGGAGTTCTGTTTCAAGTGGGCTTACCAAAGCTTTGCTAGTGGTTAGTGACAGAAACCTATTCTCATCCTGACCCGCATTGACAGAATTACGAGAGGACAGCAGGGTAAGATTTGTCTTTTTGTGCCCAGAAGTCTCCTTTGCTGGCATTCAAAGGGGATAATTAATTCAAATATATCTTCAGGCTACCATGGAACTGAAAGTAGTTAAGAAAAGAAGAGGGTGCTTTTTTATTTGTTTGGTTTTTGTTTTTGAATTCATCAGGGAACACTTTAATAAAATTATCCTGTCTTGTCTTCCTCCTGACTTCTGGTACATGGTTTGAGTCTAACAAAAGCAAGTCCCAGAACAAACCATTATGGTAAAGGGAGTGGTAAGATAAAATCTTCCTGTCCCCTTCTAGGTTGGGTGGCACCAAATTCATCCTCAATTCACTGCATTGTGCAGTCTCAGATTCCTTTCTCCAGGCCCAGGGAAGAGAGTGTATTGGTCTCCATTCTCCAAAGTAACTAGGGTAACATTCAAACCCTTGGGAGCATCCTCGGAGAGTAGAATAACCTCAGCCTTTCTCATCTCCCCAGTTATGAAACCAGCTCCTCTGTTTCAAGGATACCTAAGATCTTAGTTTTATTTGATCCTTTAAACAACATTGGAAGTCAAGACAAATTAATTCCTCCTTATTTTCACTAGCAAAACTCATCCAGTGATTATTGTGATATTATATTTTTCCCCAGTAGAGCCAATCATGGGTCAGTGTTAAACACTGCACAATTTGGTATATTTTTTCAAGTAGTCTTACTTTATTCTCATAACAATATTGTCTTTGTTCTTAACCACTTTCTCCTAAGTATATAGGTTTTGTTTTTGTTAAAATTTCTAAATGTAAAGAACCAGGATTGGAGGATGAGATATGATTTTGATACAATAAAAGATGCTGCCATTTTTCTACAGAATTTTTCTTCTGAGTTTGGTCAAATAATAATAATAATTAATAATAATACTTATGATGTACCAGGGAAAGGATACTATTTCTCCACATTCCAGATGAGGAAGCTGAGGCAGAAAGGATGGATAGTCCAAGGCTATGTAGCCAAAACAAGTGCTAAAGCTAGGATCTGAACCAAGCAACATACTAGCAGCTTAGTCAATGCTCTTAACCTCCTAGCCATATCTTTTGTCAACAATAAAACAGATTCATGCAGTACAACTGCTAGTCTCTATTAAATTACTTTATTCTTTCTTGAGTCCTATTTGGATGTGTAAGTTCTATGATAAAGTGATAAGGACTCTGGTTCTCCTCCTAATTCTTAATAATTTTATTATGTATCAGTGAAAATAGTTCTGTTTCTTACTTGTTAACAGATTTCATGACCACGTATAGAAAATCAATAGTAAATGTAAAGAGAACCATGGAAAATTTATTCTGATATGTTTTAGGATTTGAAAATAGTGAAACAATTCAAATATGGGTAAAATGTAATTTGAAGGCTATAGTTTTACATGTCTTAGGAAGAAATTTCAGTATCAGAAATCATATTTCCCTTTTATAGGCAGGGAGTGGGCATGCAAGCCTCCTATGACATACGAATATGTTTGCTTAATGACTTACCAGATCTAGCGCCAGCTCTGGTTTATGATCATGGCCGTGTCTGTTGCTATGTAGATGATGAACTGCAATAAATGTGTTCAAGGACATTAGATCACATCTGCAAAGAGATTCAGAGAATAACTACTGTGTAGTGTGGAAGGGAGTTGGAAACATTTCTGCTTAACAAAAAGCTATAGTTTTGTGGCTGTATTACTTCATCTTTCTGCCCTTTAATCTTTAACTAGTATTTGAAAATTCTTCAATTCCTTTGTCATTAAATTAGCCTTTTGAATTTACTAAAATATATCTTAGTATATAACTGGCTACCACTAGATGACAACTATGTTTGATTTATCTTCATAGACTTGACTTTCTTTCATTTAATTTTCATCAAGGCATATACTGAATGAGCGTATTTTACGAAGCAGTAGTTGCTGAATTTTCATGTGTGCGTGTATGTGTTATATCTAGGAGCATACTTGTGTTTCAGGGTGAAAACTTGGCATTTTGCGTTTCAGTCAGAATTATTTTTTATGACTTAGTTATAAACCCAAAAAAAACATGGCCTTATAATGTAAATGCTGACATTACCTTTACATATCCTCAGCTATAAATCAAGGTGCTATAAAACACCATATTTGAAAAGTCAAGTTAGGTAAAATATTAAGTTAATATTTGTTGGGAAAAAGAGAAAAGCCAACTGGTTAAACATTTTCCATTTCAGTTCTGAATAGAATACACACCTTTTGGTTATCTTCAGTAACAAAACAAAATGTAAAATGACCATCACATATCAGTGAAACTGATGCGAAAATACTCTTTAAGGAAAAAAAGGATACTTCAGTTAGGGGGCTCTTATTTTCCAATCCAAAATCAAATCTCTGCATGCCATCGAGTGCTACTTCCCTAAGGAATTAAATTTCCGTCTAGTATGTTTTGTTGGAGATTGAAAAGGTACTCAGTTCTCACTGAGGGCTGTGAACGGCAAAGAGCATGTGGAGTCCAGTGAAATATTATGCCAGCAGAATTCTTATTGAACACTTGATGTCATATGTCATCTGACACTGGCTTTTCCATCAGGTCATTTCAGGATAAGGTACTACTGAAAAAGCAGAACCAACTTAGTGGGTGAACTGCTGACAAGTTTCAGGGGTTTGGCTGGCATTCCAAAGTTTATTTGAGTTAATCTTCATTCTCATTGGTCTGCAGAGCTCAGTGAACACTGGCTTTTCTGCAAACACGTTCACTGCTTCCTGATTGTACTGGTATCAGAAACACCACAAGAAAAGTACTTGAGGGACAGATTTTTATAAGAATAATTTTATTCAGGTAAAGAAAAATTTTCTGTTAAAAGGTACAGAGTGTCTGTTTATTGTTAATTTGTAACACATGGCAACTGCAGGTAGTGGTATGTAATTGGTGTGTTGATGACTTGTTCCTGGGTATTATTTGGAATTTATACTTTCTACAGTAAGGTTCCAAAGAATTCCCATTGATTGATTAAAGTACCAACAGATAAAATCAATTCCACAACAGCACCCTGAATCTGTAGAAATTTTAGTTATATTTTTAAACCTAATAGATGATGACTGAACTGAGAAAGTATTAGGCTAAATAGAAAACACCAAATTTATTGAATCTTAGGGGCTTAGGCTTAAAGGACATGATAAATTATATGATGATTCTCACATTCTCATAATATTCTATGTCACCATTTACAATGAAAAAAACCTGGATTCTTTTATGAGGGTAAAGTGTATAAAGTTATAAAATTCTGCTTATGCTTTAGTAATGGTTATGTAAAACTCATGTTGTCTTTAGACAACTCTGCCTACGTGTGTCACCCTGCCTATGAGTTTGGTCAAATTATTATTTGTGGTTTTGATAATAGCTGAGTGGTTAATGGCTGGCAAATAGAAACACACCTATTATTGGGCTTTGTTAGACAGAGTTGAGAACATAGTTTAATACTGGAAGCCCAGATGCAGCCTTTAGCTTCCTCTTAAGGAAATCTCAAACCCAAAAGATCTCATTCCTCCAGTGGAAAACAGGCGAGTCTGTGGTACCCCTTTTTGCCAGGGGAAAAGGGGGAAGGCAGCAAAGAGAGTTCCCTTTCCACTGATGGCTTGTTGCCGCTGACCTAGGCTACTTGCCCCACTGCTAGAACTGACTTCCTTCTGTATCAAGAAAGGAAATGGAGCAAGGCCCTGAACTGTGATATGTGAAGAAAAATTTAAAGAGTAAGTAGGAAAAACCTGCTATGAGTGGATACAGGAAGCAAAAGAAGGAAGCAGGGCATGCCCATTTCTTCTGAAGATACAATAACACCCTCTGTTCAAATGTGATGCCAAAGATGCCAGCTTTTGTCAATCAGACTGGAGCGTGGGAGGGGCTAAAGCTTGAGCAGACATTTCCTTCTCTATGAGCAGAGATAGGAATGGCAGGAGTGAAGTGAGAAATGTTCCTGTCCCCAACACCACACTCCCTTCTGACAACAGAACCCTTTGTATAATTTCTACACCCAGTGACTGTCCAGAACTTCCCTGAATACCTCCAGAAGCAGGACATCATATGGAACCCAACCTGCCTCATGACTTCCACCATTACTTTGGTGTTGTCCAGGAAAGAGCAAGTCTAATCACATAACTGATTTCCAGATATTTGTGACATTATTTCTCTCCACACACTCCTCTTCCCCCAAATACCATATCTATCCATGAAATCCAAGTGCACTGTTAAGCTAGAACTAGGAAGTATCTTCTGAAAATGTAAGAAGACAAAATCAGTTTCCTCTGAGTACTTGCCCCATCATCATGTTGTGGAGAGGAAGTTCAGGTTAGCGACTGTGGGAAAAATGATGTTGATTGGCAGGGTACCCAGTAGCACTGTGGGACTGTGTGGTGCCTCTCCTCCCCTCTCTGCATGTCTCCTTTTGACTGTTTTCAAAAGTGAAATTCTGCACAGTCGGGAGGACTGGTGCAGAGTGAAGGCACTTAGAGCAAAGAAAATAAAGAGTCAGATGTCCCAGCAGCTTTCATTGCGTCCTGATTCTCACCACCCCCAGATCAACCATGAAAGTAGGAGGGACCAGATGAAGACATTTAAAAATTGGTCCTGCTCCACAGTGATCCGGATCAAGCTGTGGCTCGGCTGCTCCGAGGTGGATTGAGAGGCTGCTCCTGGGGTCGGGACACTAATGTGGAAGCTCTGTTCCCCTTGGAGACTTCTCTGACTCACCATAAACATGAGGTAGAAAGAACAAAACTTTTTTTTTCATTATATATAACTTAACATAAATCTAATGAAACTGAATTCCATGGAAATCCAACAGAAGTATGTATTCAGCATAGCCATGGCCACCTACTAGTCTTTCACATGGATCTGTAACTGAGGGAAGTGTGTGGGTGTTTGTGTGGGATCCATGCCATTCACTGGGTCTACAGTGAGATCTGTGTGAGTTAAGAATTCCATTTATCCCATAGGTTACTAGAGAAGAAAGGAAGTGCACTAATGTGCAGTGTTAAAAAACAAACACAATAAACCCCCTACAATGTAAAGGCCCACACTTTCAAAGCAGTGTGCCAGCTGCTGGAGAGTGGATTTTATAGACCTGGGACCTTTCTCTGAGGTGGATCAGAAATGACATATCTATTGCTGCATGGTCACTTATGTAACAATCATTTTGGTGGGGAATTACCTATTGAATGCTTTGCATGACTACTAAAGAAACATTCATAAAAAAAGAACAAGTGTAACATGAAATGTAGATAAAGTAAACTTACTCTTTAGCCACCTGCATATGACTTGGCAAAAGGTGAACCTCTCTAATCTCCTTGTAAGAATCTAAGGTCTTTCAAGTTCTTTAGTAACCTTGGGAATTCATTAAAAGCGTCAGGGTCTGTCACGAGGTAAGTGCTGAGTGGATAAGGTTGAAAGAGCAGTAGATTAAACTTCCTTTATTTCTTTTTCATTACATCACACAAATGTCTGTGTCCCTAGCCAAATACATTAAGAAAAAATAAAAGAGGAAACTCTAAATAATGATTGATAAAATGCCAAGCAACTTCAGACCTTTGTTGACGTTTGCTCTCTTAAATAGAATTCCAATGATTATATAACATGTAACTCTACAGTAAAGTAACTTAAAAACCTATCAAAACCCTCAAAACATACCAGGAAAAGTATATAAAAGTAAAGCATTATTTCCTTTGGATCAGTCATCTCAGAATGCTAGCTTTTAACCCAATAATTCTGAAAATTTTGAGAACCATTTTTATACTATCTCTCTGCAAGTATATACAGTTCCATGTACATTTATGTAAATCTCTTAGCGTGCCTGGACCTTACAGTCTGGCACATGCCTCTTATCTAACAACCTCATTTTATGGAGACACTTGATCTAGAAAGTTCAATCGATTTGTCCAAAGTCACGGAAAGCTGGGACAAGAACCAAGATCTGTTTTCCAGGATAGCATTTTTTGCCACAACATCCTTCTGCCTTTTTCTGTCGTGGGTGGACTTAATTTGGGGGAAGAAAAAAAATTGTAAGTTATTCAAAGAAAAATCTAGTGAATATGATGGATTATCAACTCAGTGTAATGGAGCAAACATTTACTGGCACCAACTGTATACAAGGCATCCTGATAAGTGTGCACAGGATACAAGAGATTTTAAAGCATGGGCATAACCTAAACTAATTCCAATAGATGAATTAAAAAACTGAGCTGTAATTATAGTATAATTGAGAGTAGTTTCCTTTAGTTCCTGATTCTGTATTATATCCCTTCAATCAACAGGTTTGGATTTATAAAACCACCAGAGAAAGCACCCATTTTAGTTAATCCCTATCTGTTATGCTCTTCTTTCAAATTCACAATGACAGGATTGGAATGAACAAAATTGTTAGCTTATGACAAGAACTGTGAATCTTTCAAGTGAAAATAGGACCTAACATTTTAAGTAAGGGTGCAATTATTATTTTCTGTAAAGACCGTTAGAATTTTGAGAATATGTGTGTACTGCCAAGTTGCTATGTGGATACCTTTGGGAAACAAAATCAACACATGCAATCTGTGGTGGCAGACCTTTAATCAGTCCTGTGCTATTCTAGTCTTTCAAATCTGGTCAGCTCTTCAACCTGCTGCTTTTCAAAAGCCTGTAATAAAGGCAATAAATACCTTATTTATCTACTCTTTCTGTTTCAACCAGTTTATATTATGGTGACATCACTATCCTAGAAATACAAGCTCATCATCTACATCTTTTCCTATAGTTTATGTAATAAATGTCTTTTTATAAGAACATCTTACTATTGACCTATCACCACAGTTCTGAGTTAGTTTCTAGTAATAGAAAACACACATTAGATGTTTGGAACATTTTATCAATTTTTAATTGCTTTACTTATATGTTTAATCCTCATAATAATTTCCTGAGGTAAGTGTCACTAACTCAGTAAGAAAACTGAGGCTCAGAGGTAAAAATAAATGACCTAAGTTCAGGAACCTGTGCTGAGATTCAAACCCAGATCTGTGGACCCCTATTATAATCAAGGATATACTTTGAAAGGTGCCTGGCCTTGGGGGAGGGGAGACTTGGGAATAAATGGTTGAAAAAGAAGTAGTAATTCATTAGAACTCCTAAATCTAGTGCTTGGCCTACCATGCTTTCCTAATAGCACTCTGAAGGATATACATGGACAGAACATCATGTCTGGCAAAGATGAGTACTTTATTAATATTTGACCACACAGTTTTGTGCATTTCTTTGGGTATCTACGATGGACTTTGTGGAAAACCTCTAAGTCTTTTCTTAGGTCAAAAGCTGCCTAAGTTGCATCCTTTTTCCTCTGCCTCTCTCTGGTTCCCATGTGGCTTCTAGGTGGGAACAGAATAGAAAGGAATACACTAATTCTTGAATGAGAACAGGGCCTGATTCTATTTTATCATGCAGGGAGGAAGCAAATACAATGAGATAAGTGTTTGTATTCTTTCCAAGAGAGAGCACATCCTAGAGCCTTGTGTGCCCCATCCTTACCTTCTGGTATCCTTAAATTTTAACTCTTATCAAATCTTGTGAAAATTATTAGTTCAGGGACCAAAAAATGTTATCAGTTGATTATTCTATAATTAATGGATTAAGAATAGTAGAAATGGAGATAGGCTAGTGCAGAGGTGGGTAGGGTAGATGTCAGCTTCCCTCAGGGAGCATCCAACTCAAGATGTTGTTTTCCTTCATCTGGTGTAATTATCTTCTGGGTTAAGTAGTCTAGATATTCTTTAAGGTTAGGTGAATTCATTTCAATAGAGACAAGGATAAAATAAATGCACAAGAATTACCTCTGACCATACCCTTTATGCATTGTAGTGTAAATGACTTGACATGTAAGTTGAGATTAAATATCTTCAGAAAAGAGAGTCACTCATAGAACACTTGAAACAAATATTTTCTAAATCTGTGGCTAATGGATTAAATTATTATGGCAGTTTCAACTCTTTCCAAAGCTTTCACTAATGTTATGCCAAACTTCTAAACACATATGTCAAATCAAATTGATGAGCCCCAAAAGAGTTTCCTATCTATAATGTAGAAACAAGGCTTAATATACATGTGCTTCCATGAAGCTAGGCTCATCTTTTCATGTATAAGTATGGATCTTCATTTATTGTCCTAGTTGGAATAAATGGCTAAGCATGGGTAAAGAGTTTTGAAGTTGTCTTGATGATTTGAGATAATTATAGAATAAAACACTTATTTGAGGCCCCAACAAATAAATATAACTATTTTATCACCACCTATATAATTTTTCTTGCTTATTATAGTTCTGTTGGTGTAATATTCAAGAGCGTGTTTAATATTTTTATTTTGTAAATCTAAGTGTGACAGATACTATTATATGACTGCCCAAAAGCTATAGCCTCTTCCTGGCTAACAAAATCCCAAGTTCATTTAGGTAGACCATGTATCAGCTCCAGGAAATGAATCATAACTGAACTATGTGGGATAATCCTTTTTGCTTTATCAGACACTTGCTTTCCCAGCCTTCCTTGCAGTGAGGGATGCCTTATAAAAAGTTCTGGCCAATGAAACATAAGAGGAGTTATGATGGGCTTTCCCTCCTCCTTCCCAATTAAAAAATAGTAGCCCTCTTCCACCTGCTGCCTTGTTCCTCCCTGCTTGAGATACTGAAATGAATCTGTGATTCCTTGAAGTGGTCATTATCTTGCAATCATAGGGTAATAAACCTTAGGACGCAGGCCTACACACTGTGGACGGCAGAATAGAAGGATGGCTGAGCTGCTGCACTCAACATGAACCACAACCTTCCAGAATAAGAGGTGGTCTCTGTTAGTGAGATGGGGGATGTAGACAATGGCAACACACTTGCATGTGGCATGTAAAGGAGCCCAAGGGCTATAGCAGCAGGAATGAGGGACACAAATCTCATATTCCAAAAGACGACGGAAGGCAGATGAGAAGTTATCCAGACCAAAGTAGGTAGAAAAATCCTGTAAGGAAAAGACTAGCACATGCAAAGGCAGGGCAGCGAGAGAGAACATGGCCTGATCGCTGAATGCCAAGGCATCAATGGTGAAAGATGAGGGTAGAGATGGGGCAGCATCCTGATTCTAAAATGACTTTTCTGTCAGACCGAGGTTTTTGAACTTTCTTCCAATGATAGAGTGCTACTGAGGGACTAGTATATATTATATATTTTATACTCTAGAAGTTCGAGGGCTTGGAGACAAAGAAATATGTTTGGATGGGGAAGAACATAAAGAATGTAGTGAATTTTTAACCCTCTAAAAAATGTGCAGACTTCATTGACTATGTCTTTTTTGGGGCTAGTGATGTCCTAGGAAAAGGCCCTGCTAGTATCAACGGGAAGTTTTCATATGGGATCGTGTCTCTGGATATGAAACCCATGAGGCAAGTTCTTAAGCTAAAGCATCTATACAAGCTGGGATCAGGGCCCTCTCTGAGGAATAGCAGCTTCCTTCTAAATCCAGGCAAGTTTCACAATGCATGACAGGCATCTGAGAGGGAGGCTCTTCTGGCTCACTTTGGGTGCTGACTCTGTATTCTCAAGGGCCACTGATAAGCAGGAATAGTGTAACCACAGGAATGCCTCCTGGTAACAGTCAAGTGGGCTGTACATTTCTGGGCTCTGGTTGATGTCTCCCCATCTGCTGCCAAGCTGAAGAAAAACAGTCAAATTGGTTAAATCTGAAGTCTTGCCTATTTGGGTTGGCAGTTCTTAGGGAGTAATGGTGTACGCGCGCGCGCACACACACACACACACGCGTTGTGTGTGTGTGTGTGTGTGTGTGTGTGAAAGAAAGAGTGAGAGACTCAACAAAGGGAAACATGACAGAATTTCCTTCCTTTCAAGGATGAATAATATCTCACTGTATGAATAAACCATACTTTATTTATTCACTCATCAATAGATATTTGGGTTGCTTCTGCTTCTTGGCTATTGTGAATAATGCTACTATGAATATGAGTACACAAATATCTCTTGAAACCCTACTTTTAATTATTTTAGATATATAACCAGAAATGGGATTGCTTGATCATATGGTAATTCTATTTTTAATTTATTGAGGAACCATTTTTCACAGAGGCTACATCATTTTGCATTCCCATCAATAGTAAAAAAGCATTCCTCTTTCTCCACATTCTCACCAACACTTATTATTTTCTGATTTTGTTAGATTGTAGCCTTCCAAAGAGTGCAAGTGATATCATCTATTAGTTGTTTTGATTTCTCTGATGCTTATGGTAAGCATCTTTGCTTAGCCTGTTGGCCATTTTTATGTCATCTTTGTAGAAATGTCTATCCAAGTCCATTGCCCATTTTTGAGCTGGTTGTTTTTATTGTTGTTGAGTTTTAGTTCTTTGTATATTCTGGACATTAATATATCATTAGATACAGGATTTGCAAATATTTTCTTCCATTACATAGACTGCCCATTCTCTTTGTTGACTGTATCCTTTGATGCACAGAAGTTTTCATTTTGATGTCTCATTTGTTTATTTTTTCTTTTGCTGTCTGTGCTTTTGATGTTTTGGCTATTTGGGATCCATTAAGATTCTACATACATTTTGAGATGGATTTTTCTATATCTGAAAAAATGTCATTGGGATTGCATCAAATATATAGAATCATTTTGGGTAGTGGAATAGACTGAGTTGTGTCTCCTCAATATACATGTTGAAGCCCTAACTCCCATTGTAACTGGATTTGGAGATAGGTACTTTAAAGAGATTATTAATTTTAAATGAAATCGTAAGGGTGGCACCCTAATTCAATACAACTACTTCTAAGAAGAGGAAGAGATCCAAGGAATGCATGCACACAGAGAAAAAGACAATTTGAGGACACCACAGGAAGACAGTCATCTGTGAACCTAGCAGAGAGGCCTCAGGGGAAACCAAACTTGCTGATACCTTGATCTTTGACTTCTAATCTCCAAACTGTGAGGGTAAAAATTTATGTTACCCAGTTTGTGGTATTTTGTTATGGCAGCCCTACCAAACTAATTCAGGTAGTACTGTCATCTGAACAATATTAAGTTTACTGATCTATGAACAAGAGATACCTTTCCATTATTTGTGTCTTCTTTAATTTTCTTCAGTAATGCTTTGTAGTTTTCGATGTACAAGTCTTTTGCCTCTTTGGTTAAGTTTATTCCAAAGTATTTTATTATTTTTGAGACTGTAGTTAAATGAATTATTTTGATTAATATCTTTGGAATGATTATAGGAATACAAATACAATGGTAAAAATTTCTATAAAATACAAAGGGTTCAGAGACTTCAACCAGGTGATCTAAGTTAACATCAATGGTGATGTCGCATTGAGAGTATGTACCCTTGATATAATGTGATGAAGATAACACTTGCTACCTTGGCCATGTGCCTTGCTGCTTCCACAGAGGGCATCACAAATAGGCTATGTCAAGGGGCTTGGAGGGGTGGAGTGGGCACACAGGAACATCAGCAGACATATTCCTGAACTCTCGGGATAAACCATTATGAGATGCCTAGAAATAACTGAAAGATAGGCTGGGGAAGGCTGAGGTCCTATGATCATGAACTCGGGGACAAGAGCTGCTGTAGTTAGGATAGTAATGTTATTAAAACTCCACATAGGAAGGAGGCTTGGAAATATTCAGGTTATAGGGATAGCTACCAAACCATGCTTACTACATACAAACTTTAAATAATTACCACCAGGAAAGGCCTAAGCAGAAACAATACAGGCTTCTTTGACACAAGGAGAAACTCCTGTGGAGTAATAAGTGAGTCATAGTCCTGCCTGGCTGGGGTTCACTAAAAAGTAAAGGGATTTTTATGAATGCTGTTACTTAACTGTCTTGAGAAGTAGGTGATAACCAGCATTAACAAGAACGTTTTGCAATAGTACACTTCAGTTCTAAGGAAACAGTGACCAGTCTTCTACACACCACTACTTAAAAACAGTCATAGGCTTTTATTGTGATTCTAAAATTTATTGCTTCCTTTCAGGTGGTCATATGGCAAAGTTATCTTCAATTTGTTTATTCCAAAACCTTACAAGTTAGGTGGCTGATATCGATGGTAGTCACTTACAGCCTGGGCCAAGGAGTTTGAGAAAAGAAGTTTCAGTGGGAAGCACAGGGACAAAAGAAAATTAAACATAATGCACACACACATACTTTCTCTTGATACATTGAAAGAAATTATTTCTCATCATTTATAAATCCTCTCTGAATTAAAAGTATTGCAGGTAAACAAATGAAAAAATAAGGAAAACAAATAAAAACTCACAGTCACAGACAACAGTATATTGATTACCAGATGGAAGAGGGGAGGGGAGGGTAGTAAAGGGTAAAGAGGGTCAAATATATGGTGACAGAAGATAATTTGACTTTGGGTGAAGGCCATACAATGCAATATCATGTGTTATAGAAATATACACTTGAAACCCATAGAATCTTATTAACCAATATCACCCCAATAAATTTAATTTTAAAAGTATTGCTTATGGGCTGCTCCTTAGGAAAATGAATTAGTCTTCCAATTATAGCTTTATGAAACATCAAATTCTGCAATGAATATTTTTAGACATTAAGAATCAAATCAATTCAATCACCACTACACTAAAAGTAACAACTTTTATAATTTTCAGATGAAATGGCTTATTTCCAAAATCTTGTTTTGATAAAATACTTCCTTGGTGGTTCCCACTGACTTTTCTCCTCCTAGGCTGAAGTGTTTTGAAATAAAGACCTTTGTTTCATCTTGACATATTTCCCATTGCTTTACACTTAGTAGGAACTTTGATATGGCTCTGCCACATCTCATATTGCTTGCACTTGGTAGGAACTTCATTACTAACTGAATCACTGAGAAAGTGGCAGTGCTTGCCTCGTAGATAGTGAAATTCTGTTGTAGTTTTCTCTCTTCTTCCCAGAGTTTAATATTTATGTGACTTGGAAATACATTGAGTTTTATCTGTGGAAATATCAGGATTCAGTTTACAAATGTTGGAACTGCTGAAGTTTAGTTAATTAATGAGTCATAAGGAGTTGCCTTGAAAAGCAAGACTACTTTTTTAACAACTTTACTTTGAAAAAAGGGTAAAAGGACCTCCATAAATATTTTTTAAAGAATTTCAGGGATATAAAGAAACTAAACTTAGGGAGAAGCAGTAGATTTAAAGCACATCCTTTATTATTTATCAAGGGAAGTTGGATACTGCTCTGAAAAAAAAATTGCATCAATGTAAAAAAAGTATACACTGAAAAAAAGTATACACTGACATTGCTCTTTGGTCCTTGACTGCCTGTCTTAGCACTCTTGCATACAGTACATCGTTGAGAACATGTTTTTAAAAAAAAAATTTTTTTTCACTTTCAAGATAGTCCTAGAAACAAGTTCATCATTATTTCTGGAAGAAATTAGAACTAATAGAATTAATATTATTCTTCCCTATACTGCCTCTGTACCTTGAATAAATGAGGGTGCTCACAACTGAACCAATTGCCATGGTTATAGGCAATATGTGTTATCTCCTCAAAGTAAAAAACAAACAAACAAAAAAACAACAACGGGGTAATTTAAGGTAAATATTACCCTTCTTTTAGGATGAACAATTCTCTCATGACTGCACCCCATTGAAAACAGGAATGCATTAAGGTCCAGGTTCTCTCCCACCCTCCCACCTCACTCACAAATGCACACCCTTGATGCCTAATGCTATTTTCATCTCCAGAGGACTAGTTGGTTTCCGGTATATGGGTTTGGGAGCAGGTTCAGAGTTGTAGACACAAAGAAATCAAAATCTGTGAAACCTGTAAAGTTATATTTATTATTAATACATAGTTGGTAAGCATTGGTATTGTCATTGGCACCAGATAACTGAGAGCTAATGCTTTCGATGTTGCAATAGCTCGCACAAATAGTGTTGATACTACTAGCTCACAGGAACAGTGTTGGTACTAACAGTGGTGCCTGCTTTTCCTCAACCATGCCTCTCTCCTCAGGGCCTGATGGGGAGTTGGGTATTTAAGCTCTGTGGGTAATGGGCTGGTCTACACTCAATCTTACTGAGTTCATCTCGAAAGCATGTAGTGAGAGTCTGTTGTGGGCCAGGTGGTCGCCTAGATTCTGGAATTACAAAGATGAAAAGATGAACAAGTCTCTTCCCTCTTGGAGAGTTGAGCCAGATGATCAGTATTCTTTCCAAGGACAAAAGAGTGAGTTCTGAAACAAGACTTCTTTATATTTAGGTTTTACATAATAAAATATTGCCGAGAGGAGCTTATTTATGTATAAAGAGAAAGGCTGCAGGTGTGAGAGACCATGATCAACTAAATGTTTCAGTAATCCTACAGGCTGAAGGTAGAATCCTATTTCTTACTCTATAATTTTTTTCATATATTTTAGCCCAGATTTCATGTTTCCTTATGTCTCCTTTTGGTTTCTTTTTTCCTACATTCTTTTTTTTGTCCTCCTGATAATATATCTATAGATGATTTTTAGACCCTCCCCCCTTTTCTCTCTCTCTTATTTTAGATAATTCCCTTGGTAATTGCAGCTATGTTGAAATTGGAATTGAAATAGGGAAGTTAATGTTGTAATTCATTACTAATGAATTACATTAGTAATTCATACTTTTCTTTGCATAAGAAATATATTAATGGCATGAACTAAGCTGGCTGGTTTGCTCTCTGGAAGAAAGAGGTTTTATTTCTTGATTACAAATCCAGCTTTTGGGCAAGGGTTGCTGTTTTGTACAAAGCACATTTTAAGCCGGATTCTGTTGTTGTGCAGGAAGCAATCCAAGGTTTTAGGTAAACTGGTCAGTACCAGATCTTGGTGGAGATGTATTTATTCTCTTTCTGTTGGTTTAGAGTAGACTGGTCAGACCTTTCAAAAAATTTCAATCTTCAGATTTTAACTTGGGCAGAGAATCTTGCTGTCCTGGCAGTGAAGGAAGAGAAGCCATTGAGAACTGGACAAGTAGTCCAACAACTTAGCTTCCATTCCAGAAGTCAGAGATTTTTAAAGAGCTATCTAGGAGAATTTTTATATTGATGTAAAAATTTTCAGTGCAATTAATATTAATGCCAATTGCTTTCCTTTGTCAAAGTGTGACAAGTTTTTATTTTGTCCAAAATAACACACTGTTGACTTTTTAGGCTGCTCAGACTTTTTAGGCTGGCCATTTTGATTTCAGAAGGCCTTCTGTCTCTTTAGTTCATCCCAACATTATTGAGATTATTTTACTTTCTTCAAGGATTTAAAAGGGAAAGTATAGTGTAAAAGTGGGCCTGCCTTTTTGCCCTTTTAGGCCATAGTGACTATGGTTCTGGGGTTTGCTTGTGACAGTAGTTCACCTATCAACTTGGAACTGGACATGAGCCAAGTATGAAGGAGGTGTACCCATCCATGGAATGAAGAAAAATTATGAATAGCCAGAGTTTGGGCTGAATTGTTAGAAGTACATTTTTTGCAAAACTACTTTAGATCACAATTTTTAGAGCCCTAACGTTTCACTATGTCAGTCTCTGCTTATTGAGTATAATTACTGTGAAAGGTGTTAATCAGTTTCAGGAAGGGGAGTGTTTGGAAGCCTAGTAGGTAGGTCTCTCAGGGTTTTACAGAGAAGTTACTTGTACTTTAGAGGTCCCACCTCAACCCAATATGAAATTTACTCCTGGCAGACCACATGAATAGAAAGTAATTGGCAGGATTCACTTCCAATCACTTCCAAGGAAGCTTTACAGCAGCGATATTCAACCTTTTTAATCTTAGGGCACACATAAACTAGTTACTAATATTCTCTGGAACACCAAAAAATGTATTTTTTGCCAATCTGACAAAAGTAGGTATAATTTTGATTGATTTATAAAAATAATAAAAACAATAGTAATTACCTACCCTTTTTTCTCCAAAGTGACTTTTTAAAAAATCAGGTGCCTATTCTTATATATAAGGATTTCTGATACCAAGAATTAACCAATTAGATGCAACTTTATTATGTGATGTGACCAATAAGATGCAACTCTATTATGTGTCCTATATATGGTGTCCCCCAAAATGCATATATACTTGAACAACTGATAACTCATTTAATTTTCACTCCTTTTTGGATTTAACTGATTTGAAAAATAATGAGTGAAACCAGACTAAGCTTTGAACAAATAAAATGTATCCTAAAGTGTCACTAGACTTTTTTATGGGGATACTTAAAAGATATAGTTTACGGTATAAAACCAGCAACAATCTATGAATTGAGGGTGCAGAAAAACCAAATGAAATGATTCTTGATGTTTGCAATTCCAGTGCTTCACATTATCAGCAGTTCCTGGACCAGAACTGTCATTGGTTTGAAAACATGCATTGACCCAAAGAATTATTCATTTCTGTAGATTATTTTAAATTTTGAAAATGAACTGTATGTATAAACACTAACTTTATAATCATTCAAAGTGTGTATATATTTTTTTGGAACACCATGTATGTTTATGATTTAAGACAGGACATTCACAGCAGATGGCTATTGTTGTGTTGGTTGTTGTCATTTTTTTATTTGACAATCTAAGGGAAAAGAGTTCAGTTAATCTTTTTGACTAAATAATCAATTATTGCATTTTTAAAAAATTATTATGGCATACCAGTTGAAAATTGCTATTTTACAGAGATGTTTGGCTGTTTAGGAAAAAATTTCAGGGATGTTTGTGGAAACAACTGAAGATTAGACATGATGACTTGGAAACAACTATGAAGAGACATTTTATGTAAAATGAATAATGATGTAGCATTTAATAGGCACCAAACATCAACACAAGAGTAATCTATATAACGCCCTAACCGGTTTGGCTCAGTGGATAGAGAGTCAGCCTATGGACTGAAGGGTCCCAGGTTCGATTCCAGTCAAGGGCATGTACCTTGGTTGCGGGCACATCCCCAGTAGGGGGCGTGCAGGAGGCAGCTGATAATGTTTCTAACTCTCTATCCCTCTCCCTTCCTCTCTGTAAAAAAAATGAATAAAATATATATTTTTTTAAAAAAGAGTAATCTATATTAAGGGATTTGAGTTATATATTACAGCTGCCCAAAATGGGCTCTTGAGTTGTGTCCTAACTATATTTTAAAGTTCAAACAGAAATAGTGCATCTCTTCTTTGTTATTTCATTGCCTAAGCCGAGAGGACTTAGATGCCTTCCCTGAATATGGAATTCTTTCCAACACTCTGACAAACAAATTGAGGGAGATTATGGGTTTGGTATGCATGCTGGTCAACCAACTGCATCCTCTACAGGTCCTTTTAAATATTTTGTTTTTCTTCAGATTTTATTTCTGACTCTCAATTTGTGATGTGGACATTGGCTAGGTATCCTAAGATTCAGAGTAGGTAGCTGAAATATTCCCAAACAGGCAAACATGAAAAGAAGTCTAAGCTGTTTTGTTTGTTAGTTAGAAAGGAGGTTGTTTTATGTTTTCCGCCAAACATTTTTCCACCCTCACTTCCTGATTTCCTCATCCCCAGAGTAAATATGATACGTGACTTTTTTATAAATTAAAATTTCGCTCTTAAAACTTAATAAAATGTCCATGTAAACTAGGCTTCATGTTCCTGTTGCTGTGTATTTACTGTTTCTTTACTCTTTGCTTTTTTATTTCACTTGCCACTGTGATCAGTTAGAAAACAGAAATCCCAATTAATTATTAATGACACCATTTTGACAAAAGGACAGAGCCCTACTTTTCATGTAGCTGTTCTTAAACTATTTGTAAGGGCTAAATCTTCAAGTAACTACATTCATAGAAGAACAAGGTGCCATTAAAATGACAAAGATTAGTCAATAGATATAAATTCTAGAAATAAAACTTCCATTAGATGTCTGACAAGGTGGTAGACTTTTCTAGGCCTCCGTTTTCTCATTCTGACAAATGAGAATTCTGTGCTAGATGTTTTCCTACTTTTTAACCCTAATATTCTATGGTTTGTAAATTATAATCTACAGATGCTGATTATAGTAATTAAAATGCTCTTTCTTTGACCAAAGTGCTATCTTTATATTAACTAAGATGTTAGACATATACCTCTATGAAAGAAATATTCTTAGTTCAGTTAAACTAAAGCTTTCAAGAATTCCACTTTTAATAATTCAAAATTGAAAAAGCTCTTCACTCTTAACGAAAAGGAAGACATTTCTAGAAGGGCTGTGGTGGGCAGTATTTGGAAATCTGCGGACATCTGGAATGAATCCTTTTCCACCTTTTCATTGCTCTTCTTCCCTCCCCAGGAATCCCAAAGCCAGCATGCTCCTAAACTTCACATTTCTGGACTGTAAATATGTAGGTAATGGAGTTTAAGTATGCTTTTTTAAATCCCCCATGGTTACAAGTCTCTAGAAGTAGTGTTCATAACAACAACAAAAAACAACCCTCTATATTAAAAAATAATATTTTAATAGAGAATATACAATTTAAAAAAAGAGATAACTTATATAAGGGAATATTGTTAAAGGAACTCTTAAAGGGAGATAGCAAAATAAACTTCCTATATTTACTAGAATAAAATTCCTTCAGTGATTAAAATATTTAGGAAAAAAGTCTGATTTAGTTAAAAGTGTACGATCATATTCAAAAGGGGTTGATTTGGAACTTACCATGTCCCAGGCACTCCGGCAGATGCTTACTTTTTCATCCAGTTTAATCCTCAGAGTGATACTGTAAAAAAAGTATTATTTTTTTTTCAGATGATGAAAGTGAGCATTGGTAAATGTAAATGCCCAAGAATTTAAAAATTGCATCTCCTGACTCCAAGTATCAAGGAAAAACATCATCTGAATTGGGCCCCGCTCCACCCCCCAAATTAAGTTCTTCAAGTCCTCACAATTACAGATGGAATGCTAAGTGTTGTCTAAGGGAAACTTTACACTAAAAAGACAAATCATTTGGAAGTAATATACCAAAACAGCCACATCATGTGTTCTATTTACATAATTTGCATAGAAATGGATTCACTTAGGTAAGTATTCTCCTTCTGGGTTTGCCCATGCCATAGTAATTTGCTTAGCTATACCTTTTTCAAAAGATAGTGCAAAGGTAAAAATCAACCAGATTTATCTTCATTCCACTATGGGACTATACTAAAATTATTATAGTTTTACTCTAAGAAATCAGTTTGTCTTGGCTGGTGAAGGTTGTGTAATATTAAATATATGTTTTGGAAAGTGGTAAAGTTTTTATAGGAAACCTGTTTGCCCACTTTTAAAGTATAAAATAAAGAAGCATTTTTGAGGTTAAAACTGATCTATATAAAAAAGTTAATAAAGCTTTGCAATTTAAAATATCTTTTAACACTCAGAGAAAAGAACTAAGCAATCAGTGCCAAAGGTCCTGTAAACATGCCCAAAAGAATGGTATGAAAATCCAGTTACACTTTTTGCTTCTCTTTAAGTCATTAGATTGATTAATGAAACATTTTCAAAGAGAGAAATGTCTTGCTGTGTGATTCTTCTGTGCTGTGCCAGGAAGATATAAACCTTGTAGGGAGGGGTTTATCAGGAAGAAGGATGAATTTTTCACCATTATTGTGCCTGCTATGCAGCACCTTCATTGCTGTTGGAACCCAAGTGCTGGGAAGGCCCATTCTCTGGTAAGGACTGCGGTGTCACAGGCTCAGTGCCTAGTCAAAGGGGAATGGTCTTTTCCCCTGTATCTCCATGCAGAAAGGCATGGACCAAAGGTGTTGGGAAAAACAAAGTTACAACATAAAAGGTTTGCTTAAAAAGCACAACAGAAACAGATACTACCTTAATTAAGTATGATTTAATAAGAACACATTCATATTCATCCACACACCATAATTGTTGCTTTTTCCCCTGCCTATGGGAACACTGATTTCAAGCAGTCTTCCCCCTGAAGAGGACCAGGTCATCTCCTATCCTAGACTGACTGAAACCTGGACTGAGATGAAGTATATTCATTAAAAACAAAAGCTAAAAAATTTATCTTTCCATGTTCTCAAATATCTATCTGATGCTTCATGCAGTGTCCTTCATAAATGTTTGAATGTCTATATACACATTTATCTGTCCCCAATAGACTAGGAAACAAGAGTGAATCATGATATCTTACTTTCATTATAAACTGTATGGGAAAAAATATGAAGAAACACCACTCTTTCAGATTCTCTGCAAGGGAATAAAGGAAAGAAAATTTTAAAAAACGAAAACACAAATCTCTAGATAAAGACATCCTCCTGTTTAAATCTCTGAGAACGGCCTCCCTGATCCATCCTATTCCCCAGGAAACACCTGCCTCTCCAGTTGGCCCTTTGTTGGTAATGACAGTGCGTCAAGGGGAAATAGCATTTCCTCTATGTTAGATGTTTCTTTGTTAGAGCAGTATCGTATTCAGGCATTTTTCTTTCCTTTCTTTGATGGAGGAAAAATGCAGGATGATGAGAAAGCCCTGATTGACATCACTAGATTACTTTTGAATTATAAGGCCATTCCAGGAGAATCACTTGGGCTTGAATATGCCTGAGGCTCCGAGTACATAATTGGAGTTTTCTCTTGCAGTCCATTTTCTTCTGAAGGATTACAGAATTAGAGCTAATAGATAGAGAAAGGGTAGTCCAGAACATTACATTTAATTTGGCTGGTTTATTCATAAATGTCTCAGCCCTTTCACATACACGTTTTCTGTTGATGCTTCCATTGCCTTTTTGGAGGCACATGATTCCATTATCAAATGGACTTTCTTTCTCCTGAATGTCTTTCCATTTTGGAGTTGTAGGGAATTGTGCTTATTTTTGTTTTTGATCTACATAATCAATAGCTTTTTTTGATTGCAGCTTTTTTCTTCAATACAGTGAAACTTTGACAGTGTTTCCCCAAAATCTGTTAGGACTATAAGTAAAAATTATAAACAATAGATTCCCTTTCATGCCTGTTTCCCCCACCTCCAGTCACATTTGAAGTTCCCATACTTATATTTGGTAATCAGATTGCTTGGCTTTCCACTGTTCTCCCTTTATTATGGATTTTTTAGTCATCTTTATTCTATACCCAAGAATCAGGAATATTTGTGATGCAAAGAAGTAACTTGAAGAAGTACCCAGGGAATAGAAAACACAGGGGAGAATTAATGTATCTATGTTAACACAGTGTAACTAACAGTTTTGTTTTTTTTAAATGAGGCAAAAATAATTTTTCTCTAAAACAAATTGGGACAAAATGGCAAAGGGGTCAAAATACAGAATTCATATATAGGCCTGGAAAACATAAAGACATATATATATATTTGATTGAGTCTTATTTTGACTTTTTATTTCTCATGTATCAGATGCAACTTATGGTATAGTCACTCTTATCTGTGGATGATACATTCCAAGACCCTCAGTGATGCCTGAAACCATGAATAGTACTGAACCCTATATATACTATATATGTATATATGTATATATATGCTTATACATATATACATACACACATACATGTATACCTATAATAAGCTTTAATTTATAAATTAGGCACAATAAGAGGTTAAGAATAACTATTAATAATGGAATGATTACAACAATATATAATAAAAGTTGCATGAAGTGCTCTCCCTCCCTCTGATAACTGAAATGACTACTGAGTGACTAGCCAGAGAGTAGTGTATACAGCATGGATATGCCAGACAAAGGGATGGTTTATTTCCTGGATGGGATGGAGCAGGATGGTGTAAGATTTCATCACACTACTCAGAATGGTTCACAATTTAAAACTTATAAATAATTTCTGAAATTTTCCATTTAATATTTTTGCACCATGGTTGACTACAGGTAAGTGAAACTGAGGAAGTAAAACCATAAAAAAGAGGAAACTACTGTAAATAAAATTGTTTGGCAACTGAAAGATATTACCAGTCTCACAGAAGCATTATTGTATTAAATTATGATTGTGTTTATGGTGTGTGTTGGTTTTAATTTAATAAAAGGAAACATGAAAAGTGGGAGAAAACAATGCAGAAGTGGGGTATAAAAAAGAAGACAGATTTTGGCGTCATGGATTTATGTAACCTCAAGCAGGTTACTTAACCTCTTTTAGCTTTAGTTCCTTATCTTTAAAACCAGTACCTCTTTCACCGTAATGAGTGTTAGATAATACAGTTGGCCCTCCTTATCTGCATATTCAACAAGGCTCGAATAAAAAAAATATTTGAAAAAAATGTTATGTTGTACTATGTAGATAGATAGGCCTATAGTAGTTGCATCTGTACTGAATATGTGCAGACATTTGTTTCTTGTCATTACTTTCTAAACAATATGGTATAATGACTATTTACATAGAATTTACACTGTATTACACATTAGAAGGAAACTAGAGATGATTTAAAATATAAGGGAGGATATGCATAGGTTATATGCAAACACTATGCCATTTTATATAAGGGACTTGAGCATCCAATGATTTTGGAATTCTTGGTGGATCCTACATTTAATCCCTTGCAGATATTGAGTGACAGCCGTACATCCAAAATCTTTGGAGCAGTACCTAGTACATAGACATGCACCTTAAATGTGTTATTTTTATTACCATTATTGTCATCTTTACTGTAAGCTCCTTGAAGGAGGAAACATATCTAATATATCTTTACATTTCCATTGTGTTTCATAGTAGGTGGTTAAATTTTTTTAATAAATAAATAGAATTATATAACTTACATTTCAAAACTTTTCTAAATTTTTTCATTTGATAATATTTGAATTCTAAAGAACAAAAGTATTTGTGTCAGTTCATAGCAACATCTGCAAAGATACAATACATTAGAGAGGCCATTAGAATGTGTAACTGAATCAAAATTTACACTGGAGTCAGTAAATGCAGAATTGATGCTTAGAAATATCAAATCAATGAAGCAGAGGAAATTGTGAGAAATCCTGAAAAGATGTATATATATTTTTATGCAACAAAGAAAATTATGAAATCAAGACAATAAATAAGAAAACCAGTCTCATCTAATGAATAATCTCTGAACAAATGGGAAAACACCAAAGATATACTAAAGAAAAAATGTCTGAGCTAAAGAAATAACCATGTACCTTCCTTATTTCTTTTTTAGTTATTACTGTTAAAATCATATCTTACTATCCTCGCATATCTCATGTGTATAATTATGTAAAAGTGTGTGATACTTTATGTGGATTATTGGTTATGCAAGAAGAGTACAGCTTTTTATAATTTTGGGATAATCAGGATGCTTTTTAATTTATTTGTGTAAAAGCCAAGCAAAGTTAAACAAAGATGACTAAAATATCATCTAGTTTGATTTATAAATTTGAGCTAAATTTGAATTAAAGCACTAGCTAAAGCTTTGAGTTATTACACATGGGGAGTAATGATAAAATTATGTGTCCTATACAGGAATATAAATACTGGCCATGGAGTTCCATTGTTTAAGCTTAACAACACATATAAGTTTAATAACATACATGTTTAACAATACTCTTCCTGGTTTGTGACAATGTAGGCTGCAAAGGTGAAAAACACAAAATCCTTGCCATCAAAGAAACTGATAACGTGGTCGGAGAGACAATGTGTGCAAAAAAAATAAAGAAATGAACCAAAAAATGGTCATTAAAGTTGTAAAACATGGTTTAAATACAAAATTGAGCTTCACAATTTTATATTAGACCACTAGTTGTATGAAAGGGACAATTTCAAAGCATGTGTTAGAATTATCATTAATTTGAAAAAATTATTCAGATTCTGAAGACCGGGAATCCTTGTGATGGAGAGAACTGTTTCAAATATTGTCAAGGTGGCACAGGTGTTTTGGATTATTCTAGTGCTTTTGGAATGGAGCCATTTGTTCTGTTTTTCCTCTCACATTCTATCTCTTCTAGGCCTCCTCTTCATCATAATAATACATGTCATTTATTAGACTTTTTAAACAGCTAATATTTGCATGTTATATAGTCTATTTTGGGTACTGTCACAAGTGTATTATCTAATAAACAACATGTGTTATTCAACAACCTTTATAACAACCTTATGAGGGAGATATTATCTTTATTCCTATTTTCTAGATGGGGAAACTGAAGCAAAGATAATTTAAGTAACTTTCCCAAGGATACAACTTCCATGTGGCAGGGTTGGGACTTGAACCCAGGCAGTCTGGCTCTAGATTTTATATTCTTAATTGCTACGCTGCACTGCGTATGACCAAACCCTATAATTGGTGCTATAGCAATCTTCATCAGATCTTCATGAGAATCTGCCACGATAGAGAATAGTATCTCCATTTTCATATGATAAAACTGAAGATCAAATAAATCTCCCAAAGTCAGAGCATGAGCAAATGACAATGCTAGGACACAAACCCAGATTTTTATGAGCCTGTTTTCATTACCCAATACTCTCATTAAATTTTACATAAAATAACCTCTAAGCAGAACTTTCAACCTAAACAAATAAATTCATATACTCTGAGTGTATAATATATTTTAGATAGGTGTTTTATTCTTTTAGGAGATATTTTCAAAAACCGATTTTTTAAAAATAGGAACACAGTTAGTGCTTGGTAACAAAGCCATCCTATATACTAGTAATAAAGAGCTAATATGCTAATTAGACCAAACAGCAGAACGACCATCCGGACAACCTTCCGGACAATTGTCCTGATGACCTTCCGAACGAAGCCCCTTGCACAAATTTCGTGCAGTGGGCCTCTAGTTTATTTATAAATACAGGCTTGGAAAAGGTACAGGTTTCTTAGTTTGCTTACAAAGAGGAATCTTGAGAACAAAAACAAAAGTTATCTCAATATGTTAGACCACACTGAAGCTGCAGTAAGATTAGAGCTAATTAACTAAGGCTTATTATGATTTTACTCTGTTATCTGATATTAGAAAACTCTTGTGTATGTGACATACACAAATAAAGGGAATTAGTATTTAAATCACCATATCAAGTCTAACAAAGCAGGTATTTATTACTAGGAGTGGTTTCCAATGAAGAGTAAGGTGTTGGATCAAAAAGATAATAGGACCAGTGTCCTTGAATCTCATGTTGATGTTCAGTGTCCTTGAACCTTCATGTAAACTTGAAGCTAATGACCAAGTAAGTTGTGTGCCTCTGAGTTTTCCCAGAGACAATGAAGGGTTTTTTAAAATTACATTTATTGGAGTAACGTTGGTTAATAAAATTATATAGGTTTCAAGTGTATAATTCTGTAATACATCATTTGTATATTGCATTGTGTGCTTACCACACAAAGTCAAATCTTCCATCGCCAAATATTTGACCCCCTTTACTACCTCCCCCTCACCCCTTTTCCCTCTGTAACCACCATACTGTTGTCTTTGTCCATACGTTTTTGTTTATTTGTCTTGTTTATTCATTTGTTGCTTAGTTTTATATCTCACATATGAGTGAAATCATATGGTTCTTGACATTTTCTGATTTATTTTGCTTTGCATGATATTCTCAAGATCCATCATGTTGTCCCATATGGCATTATTTCATCTTTTCTTATGGACAACGAAGGTTGTTTTTTTTTTTGTTGTTGTTGTTTTTTTGAAGCCATCCTCATTCTTACTTAAAGGCTCCTGGTGTCATGGACTACCCATTTGTATGACAGCTGGCTAACACTAAGTTTTCAGTGGCAAACTGGATGAAACTAACTGCTCTGCCATATAAAACGATCCTCTTGTTTCACATCTTTTGTCACTATTGTTTTTGTTTTGTTTTATTTTTAATCCTTCCCTGAGGATATTTTTTCAATTGATTTTTAGAGTGGAATGGAGGGAGGCAGAGAGAAAAACATCAATATGAGAGAGCTACATCAATTGGTTGCATCCCACACTTACCCTGACCCGGGTGGGATCGAAATTACAATCAAGGTAAGTGCCCTTAACCAGAAATTGAACCTATGATCCTTACTGCACAGGCCGATGCTCTAACTGCTGAGCCATTCTGGCCAGGACTTGTCACTATTTTTTTAAACTGATCTATTTAATCCAGACTGTTTTCTAATTTGGTTTATTTACCTTGGCTACTTGTATGATTCTAAATAAAATTTTCATTCTAAGCCCGCTCTATGTATAAAGATAAGAAAGCAATATACTACATTTACTTATTTTATACCTTTGAATAGTAATATGAATTAATACTATTTTTTGAGTTGTCAGATAAAAGTGTTATAAAAAGTTTTTTGGTTTTATTTTAAACTACAGTTTGCCTATGTGAGCCAACTTCAGTTCTCTTTGGGTAAAAGCCAAGTCAAAATATGTCTCAAGTTTCTGACATGAAAGAAGCATTAAAGGCAGGAAATTTAAGACCACCTAGTGATTTTTAATATCACAGGGAAAAGTTTTGTTGATTTTTAGTATCTTTTTACCTTTAGAAAAATAGATTTAAAATGCTAATAAAGCCCTTCCTTTGAACATGAAAAATAAAATGGGGGCATATATCCATTTATTTAATGATGGATATATGAAAATGACAGCATCCTAGTGAGACGAGCAATGATATAAATCTTTTAAAATGAGGATATGAATGACTTGTTCTTGATATGCTAAAGGCAATGCATACAGGGAATAATTACAATGCCCACAAGAGGGTCAAAAGCTGGCCTGGTTTGTTGGAATAGGTATTATTGGGATATATCTTTTTTTCTGATGGGGCTCAAATAAATGATTAATTAAATACATATCAAATGTTTATATTTGAAAAAAGTTATACACATTTTAATTTACTAGATGGTTATTTTTTGATGGAATTATATGTGCCCACCCTTCTCTGGAAGATTTTATCTTCTAGCTTTTCTTCCTAGTGTCACAGCTTTGTCATATGTCTTATTCTTTCACTCTTCAGGCATCCCATAGGCTCCTGGTGCACAGGGTCTGGTGATGCCCCTTATTAAATGCAACACACAGGTATCTAGATTGGAGCTTCTATCTTCCCTAGCTCCTTTCCTAAAGCATTATTGGATATTGCTGAATAGTCTTTTAGGCAGATCTATGCTTATCTGAGTTTATGGGCAATCTCTCAGGATGATAAGGAGGTTAAAAGAAGTCAAGAAAAAATTGAATTAATTATATTTTGTCCCTATTAATGAATAAATACCTTATTAACTTCTATCTGAACAATTTTCTTTTTGAAACTTGTCCCTTAATTTCACAGTACTTAAAACTTTCCTGAAGACCAACTGATAATTATAAAGTTCAATTAAAAACAAAAACAATCAACAAGGTGATGACATAATCAATCTTTTGGAAAAACAAAACAAAACAAAATAAATCAGTGGTATTGTTAAAAATATTTGGTGTAATCTCTCTGAAAAATTTGTCTCACCTGTCCTAAAATATGTGCCACATCTATCATTGAGTAGGTATATTCAGTTAAACTGACACATGAGGTGCTAACATGGATGAATGAAGTTGAAATCGTAATTCAGAATTGGATGATGGGCTTGTATAAACCCACTTATGCTGGAGGAAACAGGAAATGGAGAAAAAAACCCACCAGTAGGAACAGTGCACTACATGTTCTTGTGAACATTCACAATTGTGGTTGGTAGACTGGCCAGATCAGGAGAGGGCTGTCAATGGCTCTCCCATCCCTTCCTTTAACAGATGATTTTGTAAGCTTAAACTTGCATTATATCAATGCTGCATTAATGGTTAATTCTAGCTGAATAGTGCTCTACTTGACCCAGGGTAAGCACACTGGAGGAGAAACATGGCAGGGTGTGAAAAGAAGAGCATCATCATTCTGCTAACTTACATGGGTATAATAATTACACACTTTGAGGGGAGAATTGAGCAGAATATTAACATGCTCCTTTGTATGTTCATTCCCATTTTCTTACCTCTATAATAAGTATACTCTTTTACCTTTGGTATGCAATCATTAGCACTTGAGAAAACTTTCATATCAGTTTACAAAATGAAGGAGTCATTTAAATAAGCTTAACCTATATAAGTACTCATCTTCACAAAGTATTTTTAAAAAAGAAATGATTACAATACAAAACACTATTTAAAATATGATCAATGAAAGTTCATACATTAGCCAGAGAGATTCTCCCTGGCATGAGTCCAGGCTTGTCTTCATGAGTGAAAAGAGAACATTCTGTATTCTACCTGGCAGGTGAGAATCTGAGTCATACCTTCCAGACTGGTGTTTTTGGAGGCAGGGAGCCAATGATAAATTTAAACTATAACAGTTCTTCCTTCTTAATATAATGCATAAAATATTGACAGTATGCAACATGGATGATTTTTAATTTCAAGATCTGGTTATAAAATTCTAATAAACGATCTAGAAAAACACTAGCTAATTTAGAACATAATTCTTGGAGGAGTGTGTTATGCCCCAGAGCTTTGGCTTTGGAGAGACCTTTGATAATATTTAGCATTTCTCCATTGAGACTTTTGAGTAGCATAATCTGGGTAGCTTTGTGTGAGGATGTTTCATTTCATTAAAACATGCCTTCTCTTATTAGCATTCTCAAGTTTTTCTAATGGATATAGTATGTGATTGGATTGATAAAAGGTTTTCTAGAAAACTACTCAATTCATTAATAGGATTTTTATTATTAAAATAAACATTAAAAATAATTAAATGCCACAAACAATGTCTGATTTATAGAAGGCACTCAATGTTTGCTGGGGAAAAAATGGAAGGAAGGAAAAAAGGAAATGAAGAAAAGAAGGAAGGGTAAAAAGAGAGAGAGGAAAAGAGAGAGTGAGATAAAGGGAGAGGGAATAACTGATTTATCTCTTGTCTCAACAGGAATTTAAGTTTTTGAAAGATAAGGACTATCAGTCTTTGTGCAAAAATAAACCACAAATATACATTGCAGAATTATAGGTGCTCAGATATTCATTCATTTAATAAGTATATATGAAGTTACTGCTTTTCTGTATGTCAGGTATTTTTGCTCTCTAATTATAGAAAGTACATCCCTTCTATAAGCCTCAGGACCTTAACATTAGCAAAAATAAGTTTCTTCTTACCAAGTTTTTGGTGAATACCTGTCAGCCATGGTGTCCCTCTCTATACTGATGCAAAAAGTGAATGTTTTCTCACACCTAATATTTTCATCCTGAAATATATTGTAATTAAGACTTCCAGATAGAATATCCAAATCATCTTCTAAAAATTAAATTCAGATAGACAGGACAAATGATTATGATGGGTCATTGCTACAATAAGACATGGATAAGGAAAGCCTCAAGTAAACTTCATTTTCCTATGGGTATAAATACGCATTCTTTCAGTGCCAGACAACAATCTATAGACCTTATTAAAGTATATTTACACAGGATGCATATTCTGATCTTAGTGGGTTGGTTATCTGTGTGTCTTCATTCTACTTTTTTTCCCCTTTCTCCATGGCCATTGTAAAGAAAAATGGAGCATATATTTACCTCTTTGTTTAATGTCATCTGTCACCAAGGCAATAATGACTTGCCTAGTTTACTCTGCTAGTAAAAAATGGTCAGAGATCAGATAGATTCTCTCAAATGGTTTCTACTAAACTTGTATACTACATCAGTAGGATATGCTCAATAGAATATAACAGAAAACTCAAGTATAATGGCTTAAACACTATGGTGGCCAGGATGATTAGCTTAGCAGTTCAACGATGGTTCTTTCCAACTCTTTGCACCACTGTCCTAGGCAGGTTTGCTAGCTCCTCTCCATGTTGCTGAAGCTCCAAGAATCACATCCTAGTCATCAATGTCAGAGAAAGAGACAGAAAAATTTCTTCTTTTGGCATTTAAAAATATTAAAAATGAACAATCTTTTCCCCAAATCTTTTAATACTCCATGTTTTCTAATAATTTTATTTCTTCACCAATTAGAATATGGGGCCCATGTGGGCAGAGACAATTCTGTTTTTTGCACTGTTCTTTTCCCAGCACTATGTAGCTGCTCAGTAAATATTTGTGGAATGAAAGGATAAAGACTGGACTATATATGCCCTTTCCCCAAACCAATTGTAGACAAGGAAGATTGACTGTGGACCTTCAAGGTTTATCTCAGTTGAATTGGCAAAAGGATACTCCAGAACAAATTGGGGCCCTGGTAGCATGGAAAGGTGGCAAATGGCTGTTAGGATGACAATACACATGGTTTGCAGCAGGTTTTCAGTGCAGTAGGAGTAATAAAGAGAGAAGCAAGTATGAGTTAACCTAGGAAAGAAATGAAACAATGTCTGATGAAGTAAGGAGACTAAGTTATGCAACCTGAGGTTGTCCAACTGTTTTAATATATTTATGTCCTCTATCAACTTAAGGCTTTATCATGCCCAATGTAGAGCTATTTGAATTTCATGTAAAATTTTGCTTTGCTTGTCCCATTTTTCAGATATTATTGTGAATGCTCAATCATATCATTAGGAAGTATTATCTAAAGTATTACTTGGGGAAATCAATTGCGCCAGATAGTTTACTTCTATTTATCTACATTATATATTATCTTTCTACATTTAGGCCTGAACATCCTGTGGTGAACTGTTTAAATTCTGATTCTACTACATACTCTATTTGCTACAACTTGCTATGAGACTCTTATTTTGGACACATTTGGACAATTAACCAATTGGCTTAGGTTCAATAGTTGAAATAATCTGTTCTTCATCACAGTGCATGCCATTGACCTTGTTGTTGGTTTTTTTCTGTCTTGTATACCTTCCCCATAAAAGTTTTTGCTAAATACTTTTCCACAAATTGGTAGTTAGCAACTTCAGCAATGTTCATATACATTGATCCATCCAAAACAACAACAACAACAAAAAGAAACAGAGTTTCTCTCTTTGAAATCTGTAGTTCTGTCTAGTTTTTTTTTTATTTTTATTAGAAATGCTTTTAATAATCTCCCCTGGAATCTTGCTCATGTTTGCTAAATGCACCTAGATATACATTTTCAGAATCTTTCTCCTCTTTGAATGTCAAATCTCTGTTTATTATAAACATGTTTACTTGATTCTCCATGATTCCCTCAAAGGTTCCAAGTGAGGTTCCACAGTCTAATTTGGTATTCTTCCAGGATTCTGGAGAGATCTCAAACACATTTGAAGGGCTAAATTTTCTTCCTTGCTTCGGGCTTTAGAATTTCTTCATGAATATTGTGCCTCCAACAACCTGAGAAATACATTCCCTGGCTAGTAAGTCAGAAGCCAACGGAAGATGAGTAGTTCTAGTCTCATTATCGTGTATTAATAGGGTGCTATCACACTGATCTGAAGGTTTCTTCCTTTAACATTCTAAATAAAATAGATGATATCCTGTGATCATTCCTGCCTGGATTTGAGCCCTGGTTTTTTCCACTTATTGGTACTGGGATCTCTCTGAATCTGCATAATGGGGGTAATAATAGCATTGATTTCATAGCACTGTTGTGAATGCTACTTGAGATAATGCTCAAAAGGTACTGAGCACAGTGCTGGACATCTCGTATTTGCTCAAAGATTGTAGCTGACCTAATCATGCTAAAAAAGAGATATGGTACTAGAGCAAGGAGAAATAAAGTTTGGATGGAGATTCCCTACATATGATAGAAATGCAGTGGTGCTCAGAGATTGAGCATCCTGCCAGTGATCAAGGTGTTACTCACATGTGCCAGTGCACATTAGCTACTTTCATATGTGGTATTTGCTATTATATTCTACTGTTGTTATTTAACACTCGTGACAAAGGACGACTATAGCAATTTAGAGGGTGTACAACCCCTAGAGAGCCAGTAAACTTATCTGTGCTTTGACCTTTGCTTCCTGCAAGCACTTGGAAAGTTGTTCATTTTCCTGAATCTGACCGTAGATGCCCTTGGTGTGTCTGATATTTCGGGCACTCCCCTTTGAGACATTCATTTTCTCCTCCCATTTATCCCCTCCCTTTATAAACATGAACTGTGAATCCTAGCCTGTATCTAAATGATCTCTCTCCTTGTTGAGAGTATGTTAAGAGCCACTGATCTTCAGAATCTCAAGTTCAGCTGTAGCCCACTATACTGAAGCCCACGGTGTAGGTTTTGTTCTATAGGATCTTGCCCAGCTGTGAACTCTGCAGCTTAACCTTGGAAGAATAGTGAGGTGCTAGTATGATTCTAGATTGTGGATTTGTCAGGCTTTTTAGAGTAAATGGTAAAAATAAACATATCATAATAATTTATGGGCAAGGATGTTTATTGCGGCATTATTTGTAATGGTGAAAAATTGAAAACAGACTAAATGTTTATCAACCAGGGAATGATTAAATAAATATGACAAATCACTAAGATGGAATACTAGATAGACATTAAAATAAATGAGGCAGCTTTGTATGAAGTATACAAATCTTTCTATAATGTTGGGTGAATAAAAGTTAATTGAAGAATACCATGTACAATATGACTTTGTTCTTTTGTACACAAACATTTATGTATATGAAAAATCAAAAGTGTCTATAAGTCTTGCAATTAAACTGTTAATAGTGGTTACCCTGGAGCATTGGGGATTGAGGGCATATGAAGAGTAAAATTGTCACTTTTATTTAATACCTTCCGTAATGTTTGAATGATTCCAAGTGAGCATGAAATATTATGATAATTTAAAAAATAAAGCTTATCACATAAAAACAAATATTTTACTCTATATCCTTTAATTATCAGTTACTTAATGATTATTTTTTAAAATAAAATATCCAACTGTAATTGCTATTCTTTCCCACTGAAGAGAGATGGGGATGGTGGACACTGAGAACTGCATGTGAACCTCAGAGTCCAGAGGCACTGGTGTACTAAAAGACTAATCATAGAAGAACAGGAATACAATGGAGATAGAATGGGTTGGATTCCAGACTACAGCAATAAAGCAAGTCACAATCTTTTTTCTGGTGGGGGGGTCCTGCCTTTAATTTGTAAAAAATGCAACACCTGTGAAGTGCAATAAAATGAGGTATGCCTGTATAAAGCACTTTCCCTTCTTCTATACCTTACCAAAGACCCACTTATAGCAGTTGTTTTTACCCAATACAGCATGCCCAGCTCTCAAGAAAAATCCACAAAATAAACTGAAAGACAAATGCATTTGGAAAATGCAAATGTCTGAACCAGATTCAGATATGGCAGGAATGCTGAAATTATCAGACCATGAATTTTAAATATTTATTAATATGCTAAGTGCTCCAATGGATAAAGTATACAATATTCAAGAACAGATGGCAATGTAAGCAGAAACATGAAAATTAAAAATAAAGAAATGATAGAGATCAAAAACACTATTATAGAAATGAAGAACACCTTCGGTGGGCTTATTAGTAGACTAGAAAAAGCTGAGGAAATACTCTGTGATCTGAGGCTATCTCAATAGAAACCTTTAAAACTAAAAAGCAAAGAGAATAAAGACTAGGGGAAAACCCATAAAATCCAAAGACTGTGAGATAACTACAAAAGGTGTAACATTTTTGGAAGGGGAATACCAGAAGGAGAAGAATGAGAGAAAGAAACAGAAGAGCCCTAGCCAGTGTGGCTCAGTGGATAGATCATTGACCTGCGGACTGAAGGGTCCCCGGTTTGATTCCAATCAAGGGCACACCCCTGGTTGTGGGCTCGATTCCCATTATGGGGTATGCAGGAGGCAGCCAATCAATGATTCTCTCTCACTGATGTTTCTCTCTCCCTTCCTCTCTGAAATCAATAAAAATATATTTTTTTAAAAAAAGAAAGAAGAGAAATATTCGAAACAATAATGAATGAGAAATGAGAATTTCCCCCAAATTAATGACAAACAGAAACCCACACATTCAGGAGCTCAGAGAACAACAAGCAAAATGCAAAGAAAATTATACTTGGACATATCATTGTCAAACTATGGAAAAGCAAAGATATAGAATAAATCCCAATATGCATATATGCATAACCCATGATCACAGACAGTAGTGTGGTAAAGGCCTGGGGGGGGATAGTGCAGGGTGGAGGAGGTTAATGGGGGGGAAAAGAGGGACATCTGTAATATATATATATAACAATAAAAGGTTAATATGCTAATTAGACCAGACATCCTTCCGGACGTCATTCCAGATGTCCTTCTGGACAAAGCCAGGACTGAAGGGAAGCCGCCTGGGTCCCGGGTGCCTGCCGGTGGGGCTGGAGGGAAGCCCAGGTCCCGGGTGCCAGAGGGAAGCCAGTGCCGGCAGCTGGAGGAAGGAAGGCCTACTCTTTCAGGAATTTTCGTGCATCGGGCCTCTAGTGTGTGTGTGTATGTGTGTGTGTGTGTGTGTGTGTGTGTGTATATTTTTTTTAAAAGAAACTTTCCTTTTCTCTTTGAAAGAGATAAGGCAGGAAGAGATAAGCCAGACTGGTAGAAAAATAGTTCTTTAGTGAAAATTCAGTTGCCAAGAAAGAATCAATAAATGATTCATTTTGGGATTCTTCTTCAGTTTCCCTGAATGGAATGCATAAAATCTATAGAGAATATCATTGGCTGAAGTTTTACTTAGCAATTTTGTTGAAGTCTAAATATAAATTACACTTTATTTAGTGACTGCTTTAATATTCAGAATTTTATTCTGAGGCCCAGAATTTTATTCTGAGGCCTAGGAGAGCTACAACTGCTACCTAGTACAGTCTGGATCTGCCAGCCATGAAACAGCCTCCTTTAATTAACTGTCAGTTTCTGTTTTCTCTCACCCTCCTTAACTGAGTCATGTGAGGATGGCTCAGAATTGCCTTTGGTCATGTCTCCTAGACATTAACCCTCAAAGAAGCTCAAAGAGAGGACCAATTCCTTGAAACAGTTTAGCAAAAACCGGCAGCCCTCTTCAGAGCTATGCAGCAGTTTTAAATATTAGAAATTTTCTTTTGTATTAATCTATCTATCAGATAGCCTAGGTTTTAGAAAGAAAATATTTTAAAAAGAAAGAAAAAAAATCCTGAAAGAAACCAGATAGAAAAAACACCTTACTTATAGAGGAACAAATAATTACATTTGACTTTTCCTCAAAAATCTTGTAAGCAAGAAGAAAGTGAAGTAAAATATTTAATGATGAGAGAAAAAACATTACCAACCTAGAATTCTGTACCCTGTGAAATTATCCTTCAAAAGTAAATTAGAAATAAATACTTTCTCAGTAGACCTAATTTGAAAAAAAAAAATTCAAGAGGTTCTTTAAATTCTATATATCAGAAATTCAGATGTACATACAGAAAGGAAGATTGTCAGAGAAGGAATAAGTGGGGATAAAATTTTAAAAAAACCACACTGCTATTTTTCATATCAAGACGATAATAGTTTGTTCAAAATAATAATAACACTGAATTCAAAGATGTGTGTATATATATATGAGAAATGAATGAATCACAACAATAATAAAAGAGACAAAAGAAATTATTTTATTATTATAAGGTTCTTACACTACCAGTAAAATGGTATAGTGTTATTTGATAACTGACTTGGATTAGTTGTAAATGTATATTAAAAACTGTAGGGCAACTACTAAAACATTTTTTAAAATAAGTACAATTGATATGCTAAGAAGAGAAAATGGAACCCTATAAAATGCTCAGTTAAAACCACAAAAGGCAAATAAGAATGGAAAGCAAAAATTGAAACCAAACGACAAAGATAAAAACTATAAAGCAGTAACAAATATGGTAGATATTGTTTCAACTATATCGATAATAACTTTGAACAGCAGTGGTCTCAGTGCACCATTAAAAGACAGAGTAGATCAAAAAACAAGACCCAACTCTATATTCTCTACAAGATATCCACTTTAAATATAAGGAAACAAGTAAATTAAAAGTAAATGGATAGAGAAAGATACACCATATCAACACTAACCAAAAGGAAGTAGCTATATTAATTTTAGATCAAGTAGACTTCAGGGTAAGGAAAATTCATCAGAGATAAAGAGGGGCATTAAATAATGCTAATGGGTTCAAATCTCCAAGAAGATATAATGATCTTTAACATGTATGTTCCTAACAACAGGTTTTCAAACTACAGGAGGCAAAAACTGATTGAAGTGCAAGTTGAAATAGATGAATCTATTATTATACTTGGATACTTCAACACCCCTCTATCAGAAATGGACCAATCCAGCAGGCATAAAATCAGTAAGGACATATTTGAACTCATAGCACCATTAATCAACTGGCTACCAATGACATCTATAGACTATTTCAGCCAACATCAGTGGAATACAGATTCTCCTAAGTTCACATAGAATATTCACCCAGGTAGAACACATTTTAGACCATAAAACATTCCTTACAAAATTTAATAGCAATAATAGTATCTCTGCTCTCAAACTACAATGAAATTAAGCTAGAAATCAATAATAGAAAAATAACTGGAAAATCCACAACTATGTGAAGATTAAGTAACATGCTTCTTAATAGCACATGGGTTATTAAGAAAAAATCTCAAGAGTAATTTTAAAAATCTTAAACTAAATGAAAATGAAAACACAACATCATAATTTGTGGGATGCAGTAAAAGAAGTGCTTAGAGGGGAAATTTATAGCAGTGAAAACATGTATTAGAAAAGAAGAAAAATCTAAAATCAAGAACCAAATCTTCTACCTTATGAAACTAGAAGAAGGAGAGCAAATTAAATCCAAAGAAGAAAAAAGAAAAGAATTGGAGTTAAAAATCAATGAAACTGATAACAGGAAATCAATTGAGAAAATCAACAAAACTAAAGGCTTTGAAAAGAACAACAAGATAGATAAGCCTTCTTAGCCATGATAACTAAGAAAAAAAGAGGACACAAATTTCTAATGTCAAATGAAAGAGGGACATCATTATAGAAACCATGGACATTAAAGGGATAATAAAATCCTATATTTTATGGGATTGCAAGGCTGGGGGTGGTGCCGACAAGCAGGTGGCGCCAGGCCAGCCAAGGTGCATGCCAGCTGAGACAGAGGGAGGGAACAGCGATGGGGAGGTGGAGGGGCAATGGGGGGGGGTCGGCACCATCCCCTAATCCCCTGTCCTCACCTCCCGCAGAGCAAGGCCAGGTAGTGGCAGCAGCGGGGTGATGGGGGTGGTGCCGTCTCCTGATCACCCATCTGGTCACCTCCCGCAGAGGGAGGCTGGGCAGCAGCGGTGGGATACATATTACTTCTAAGCCGTCAGTAGGACATCCCCTGAGGACTCCTGGACTGTGAGAGGGCACAGGCTGGGCTGAGGGGACCCCCCTCCAGTGCACAAATTTTCATGCACGGGGCCTCTAGTAATACTATACAACTTTATGCCTAGAAATTTGGTAACCTAGGTGATGTGAAGCAATTTCTTGAAAGACACAAATCAACCATGCCATCAATTTTAACAAATGTATTGCTCTAATGGAGGATGTTGATAATGAAGAGGCTATGCATATGTGAGGACAGAAGGTATATGGGAAATCTCTTCATCTTCTGCTAACATGTGCTGGGAATCTAAAACTGTTCTAAAAAATAACGTCTACTCAAAAGTATAAGCTTTTAGGAAAACTATTCAATCATTTATTTTTTTATTAAAGAGAAGATAATGAAAATGTATGTTCAATTAGACTTAAAGAATTAGAGAGATGGAAGGGAGTTTTTAGGTCTTCAATTTCAAACTTCCATCCATTAAAAAGGAATTCTATAATATTTTTTGATCATCATATTTCTGTTTAAGCATCTCTTGCAGCAGGGAGTTCAGCCTTTCATTTTTAGACAGAATGTTCCAGAGCATGGACTTGTCCTAAAGAAACAAATGATGTCTACTCCAATCTCTGACATCCACTGGCAGAATAAATTCTGGTGTCATTTAAACTCTGCAGGCCTGATATTCTTCATCTGGAGGGTGATGCAGTTACGGTTAGAGGCCATCTATTTATGTTTAAAGGGCTATTTGAACTCCCTCCCATTCAGTACTTTTTGTTTGGAGTATGGATCTGATGTAGCAGGGTTAGCATGGGTTTGGAGTGAGTGTACCTGGCTGTGAATATTGACTAATATTTTATGGTTGAATAACCTTAGAAAGATCACTTGATCTCTCAGTCTAACTTCCCATATGCGTACATTAAAGATAACAATACCTACCTGTATTGGAAAACTGTTCTGGATGTTTACTGAAATAAGGTTTTTATTTATTTACTAGAGGCCTGGTGCATGAAATTTGTGCACCGGGGGGGGGAGGGTCCCCCCTCAGCCCAGCCTGCCCCCTCTCACAGTCCGGGAGCCCTCAGGGGATGTCCTACTGACGGCTTAGGCCTGCTCCCCACAGTCTGGCCTCCCTCTGTGGGCTGATCAGGGGAAGATGCCACCCCCATCACCCCACTGCTGCTGCCACTGTCAGCCACCAAGGTGTTTTCATCAACACGGACTCCAGTCCCTTCACCACAAAAAAATGACAACTTTCTTTAGGCATTTTCAAGATGCCTCTTTCATAGGATATGACATTTCTTTCTTTCTTTTTTTATCCTCACCTGAGGATATTTTTTCATTGATTTTTAGAGAGCATAGAAGAGAGAGGGAAAATCAGAGAGAAACATCAATGTGAGAGGGACACTTTGATTGGTTGCCTCTGCATGAGCCCTGACCTGGGACCCGGCCAGGGAGGAGCCTGCAACCTAAGTACATGCCCTTGATCAGAATTGAATCCGGACCCCGTGGTCCCCAGGCTGAGGCTCTATCCACTAAGCCAAACTGGCTAGGGCAGGATATGACATTTCTTAGCCCCTCCAGCAGCAGACCTTCATTTTTTCCTCTAGGAGTGAGGTGGAAAAACCCTAGATCACTTTCTTGGATTCTTATTACCCAAGTTACCAAAAACACTGCCAGTGGCGTACAGGGAGCTCTGCCAATGAGCAGTCAAAAAAGATATTTCCTCTGCAGTTCATGCGCAGTGGCGGGTTGCTGGGGCACTGTCTCCCAGTGGTGGAAACCTGGGCACACCCCCCTGCCTCTTCACTCCTGCTCCCAGGCCTGCTGGGGCGCTATCTCCTGCGGTGACAGCCTGGGCATGCCCCCCTGCCTCTCTTCTCCCACTCCCGGGCCTGCTGGTGCGCTGTCTCCCAGCAGCGACAGCCTGGGCATGCCCCCCTGCATGTTGTTCTCTCAGGCTCCAGGCCGACCTGGCACCTCCTCTTGAGCTGGCTGTGACAGTTACAGCATCCCGGCCTAATTTGCATATTACTTCTTTATATATATAGACTAGAGGCCCAGAGCACAAAAATTTGTGCACTCGGGGAGGGAGGGGGGTCCCCCAGCCCAGCCTGTGCCCTCTCACAGTCTGGGACTCCTCGGGAGATAACGACCTGCTGGCTTAGGCCTGCTCCCGGGTGGCAGAGGGCACGCCCAATCCCTAGGTGCAGCCCCTGGTGGGGCTCAGAGCAGGGCCGATTGGGGAGTTGGGGCGCTGCCCCGTCATGCACAGAGCAGGGCGGATCGGGAGGTTGCGATGCCACCCTTAGTCACGCTCAGGGTAGGGCCGATTGGGGGGTTGGGGCACCGCCCCCTATCACACTCAAGGCAGGGTTGATGGGGAGGTTGCAGTGCCACCCCCTGTCATGCACAGAGCAGGGCCGATCAGGGGGTTGGGGCGCCTTCCCCTGTCACGAACAGAGCAGGGCGGATAGGGAGGTTGTGGCCCCGCCCCCTGTCACTCACAGAGCCGCAGGGCGATCAGGGGGTTTGGGCGCTGCCCCCTGTCACGCTGATCCCGGTGCCGGGAGGCATATTACCCTTTTACTATATAG
>NW_005363098.1:1014312-1020029 GCF_000412655.1 Myotis brandtii
AGCCGGTTTCTGGGGTTTTGTTTAGCTTCTTATTTGCAACATAGTACATAGTTGCTTAGAGTTGCAGCTGAGAGGCCGGCAAGTCAGGCGGGGAACGTTGGAGTCTGCAGTCACTGGAGCAAGCAATCCTCCCTGCTCACTTCAGTGCATGGCTGCCGGCCGCCATCTTGGCTGACAGTTAATTTGCATACGGATATGCTGATTAGCCAATGGGAAGGGTGGTGGTCGTACGCTAATTACCATGTTTCTCTTTTATTAGTGTAGATTTAGTAGAGGCCTAGTGCACGAATTTCATGCATGGGTAGGGTCCCTTGGCCTGGGCGGCAATCAGGGCCTTCCAGCTGCCAGCCGGGGCCTTCCTTCATTCCACACTGCCCCCTGGTGATCAGCGCATGTCATAGTGAGCGATCGAACTCCCTGTCTCTCGGTCGAACTCCCAAGGGGACACTTTACATATTAGCCTTTTTCATATATAGATTTTGTTAAGCCTCACCCAAGAATATTTTTTTATTGATTTTTAGAGAGAGTGGAAGGCGGGGGGAGAGACACAGAGAGAGAAACATTGATTGGTTGCCTCCTGCACACGCCCGGACCAGGGCTGGGGATTGAGCCTACAACTGAGGTATGTTCCCTTGACCTGAATCAAACCCAGGACCCTTCAGTCTGCAGGCTGATGTTCTATCCACTGAGTCAAACCAGCTAAGGCTAAAATAATACTTTTAAAGCACTTAGCAACATATTGGACACGTGTCCAACAAATGTTAATTTCTTCTTTCCTTTTCTCTATTTAAAACAGGAAATAATGTGAATAGAAATGAAATAAAAGTCAATACTTCTTAAAATCTAGGACAATTTTTAAAAATATAGACTTATGATTGATTTTGACTGGGTAAAATTTGTTCAAAGTTGTTTAGATAATCTTGCTTGAATCCAGAAAGAGTAGATTATTTTGGAAATTTATTTCTCTTCTCAAACTTTTTATTTCAATATGAAATATCAAAAAATATATAGTGGTGCAAAACCATATTAACATGTACTAGTAAAAGAGTTGAATACTAGTAAGGTAAATCCTTTACCATGATTTATTGAGACTATCCTTCTATATGAGCCTGTCTCTCAAAACAGCCCTTAAAGAAAGGATTCTCCAAACTCATCTTTGTGCCCTCAGCACACAGTACAGTGCCAAGCATGTACTAGGGGTTATTAAATATTCTGAGTATATATTAAATACAATATACACCTTCAAAAACTTAAGAAGGCCTATCTAATTATTTCATGCTGAATCCATTGACAGAACATATAAATTATTATTTCAGATCAGAATCTGGGGTTCAAAATGATTCCTGGACTGGGTGAAGGTTAAAAAATATATTCATATCAAAATGAAGCATGGTGATTCAGCAACCAACCAAACTAGTCAGCTTTTCCTCTCCCATAATTCAACATACAGCACTAAAACAACACAAAGAAATAAAGAAACTCAAATGTAGGCCATACAGGGAAATAATACAGCTCCAGGTGTACTATTAATAAAGAGAACACAAACAAAAATGGTCAGACATAACAAGCAAAGAGTAAAAGAAAGAAAAATACTTGAGATGAATTAACATTTTGCTAACTAAGTTACAAAAAATAGAGTGAGTTGAATCCTATATAATAAACCCTAATATGCAAATCGACCGAATGGCGGGACGACCAGTTGCTATGACGCACACTGACTATCCGGGGTGCAGACGCTCAATGCAGGAGCTGCTCCCTGGTGGTCAGTGCGCTCTCACAGGGGGAGCGCTGCTCAGCCAGAAGTGGGGCTCATGGCTGGCGAGCACAGCGACAGTGACAAAAGCCTCTCCCGCCTCTGCAGCAGTGCTAAGGACCCCTCGGGGATGTCTGCCTGCAGACTTAGGCCCGCTCCCTAAGCCGGCAGGCAGACATCCCCCAAGGGATCCCAGATGGTGAGAGGGCACAGGCCAGGCTGAGGGACCCCCCATCCCTACCCCAGTTCACGAATGACGTGTACCGGGTCTCTAGTATAAGGATAAAGAACAACATAAAAGGAAAAGGGAATATAGGGGAAAAGTGAAAGAGAGGAAAAGACTCACACTGCTTTCTGGGAAGCAAAAAGCATTACAGAGTAAATGTCAAAGCTAGATTCATATTGCATGTAACTTACTAGAGAGTCTCCTCCAGTTATGCAGCACTATACTGAGCATAGCATTTGCCCGGAGATTCCAGACCTCTGAGATATGGCTTAGTACCCATGTCACATTGGTAGATTTCTTGTCAAAAGTCTTCCACAGGCTAGTGATGAATGAGAGCTAAATATAAATAACTATGTAATATTGCTCATCACATTAAAAAGACATTTCTGTTCCACATTCAAAACCAAAGAAAACTATGTTGTCAAATTTTTAAAAAATGAATATCTGTAAAATTAGGAAATCTGGCTGCCTTGAAGAAAAATGGTAAAAATTAACTTTCTGTGAATTTCTATGGGGCCAGGCTAAGAATTGTGTCCTTTGTGGACACATCACAAAAATTAATTCCTTCATAAACCATCTTTAAATCCTCATTGAGAAATTAATTCCTAATCATTGTAAAAGATGAAATAAATGTGGGAACTAAGTTTGGGGGGTAATTACCACATTTTCAATTAGAAGATTTCAAGATTATCCAGATGTTTATATAGTTCCCCAGAGAAAAATGAAGGCCATTTCCTGCCAGAATGGAATGAATTATGCAGTGTGTATGTAACATCTATTCTGTCATTAAAAATATACCCCACAAGTTTATTCAATAACTATGAAACGTTGTTAATTCTTGGAGGATAAAAAAAAAAACACAAAGAAACCACTTGGGACTATTTGTAGTTAATTTTGTTCTTTCTTCTTTTTTAAAAAATTCCCATTTACTAATTTTAGAGATCACACAGAAGACTCCATTCACAGTTTACCTGACTTCTTTGTAATGTATTTTTGTTCCCCTCCCGGCAACTTGATCTCAGTGGGACCTCAGTTCACCTAACCCAACCAGTCTAATGGGGTGAGGAGAGAAAAGGACCACATTACAGGTTGGAGCCGGACATTACAACACTTTGGTAAAATCAGAAGGAAAATAGAATGACATTCAAAGATTGAAAATAGAGTGATACCCAAGAAGCCCTATTCTTTAACAATTTTAGAAAATAACTACTGGTTTTAACTCACTGCTTCCAATAATGTATATGGAACAGATTTAAGGCCAACACATGACCCCCTTTTCCCTCCTCATCACATTAGACTTTAATGATGTGATAATAGAAAGGGAAAAAAATCTTCCCACATTTTCAGGCAGGGTCAGTTCTCCAAAAGCCCTATGTTAGTGAAAATTGTAATTTAAATAAGAAGAATTCAATTAAAGAAGCATGAGCCACATATTTCTATAGAGAGGGTGAAATCCTCCCAGATTTATAACAATTGTGATATTTATTTACATTTACAGTAAACATTTTATATTTACTTGCTATAGTTTTGAAATCCAGTCTCATAATTTATATAGTCTGATTTATGCAATATAGTAAAGCAGTCAGGAAAGATAATATTATAACAGAGATTGTTAAAATCAATGTAAATATGTGGAATCAGCCTTAGGAAAGTGACTTGCCTGAACTTAGCCAGCACCTGGTCTGAGACCTCGCATGCAGGTGTGTTTACTCTCTTGGTTATTTAAAGGCTCTCGTACACAGTGGCGTTTTCTGAAATTCTCTGTATGGTGCCTTGCACATAATAGTGTTTGACAACTTTTTGTTGAAAGAGTGATGTAACTGGAGAGGCCTGGCTGATGTAAGGAGCGTGGACTTCTATGAGGGGAGAACATGTGAGTCAGTGAGGATAACAGTTATGGACCATTTAACAACTGCACTGTTTGTGAAGTTCTTACTATGAATGAGGACTGTTTGTTTTTTTTTCCTCCTGCCTAAATAGTTAAAATATTTAGTGCTTGTAAGAGTGCTGTGAAATAAATCTTCATCTTCATTTTAAAGATGAGGAAAGAAAGTGAATAGGTAGCCCTGAAGCATTAGGGCAGGTCTCCCCAAAATGAAGATCTAGGCTCTTCCTCCTTGGACCTAGGGTTCCCTCAAAGAGATTTGCTTAAGCAGAATAAAAGGAAATAAATGGGAGACTAGAGAGAAAGCTACGGTAATGCCAATATGCCCAACATAGGCACTCTGCATTGAGTGTAATTTCTGCTCTCAGACTATTAGCATGTTTCCCTCCTGTATTCTGCTTTGAAATTTGATGGGGATGAAGAAAGCGTAAGAAAGGTAAGACTAGAAATGCACCCAATTCTCAAGTGGAAGGAAAGGAAGAAAGCCCAAAGTGGCTAAAAGCATTTCCCTATGTTAATGACAAAGTAGGAGGGATTAAAAGAAAAATGTCTGATCCTTTAGTTGCCATTGGTTCAATTGACAGCTGTGAGTGCTTAACCCAAGTTTCTGTCCCCCTTAAAATTAACAGAAAAAAATATCCTTCACATTAAAAAATAATATAAGGAATGACATTACAAAAGTTATAATACTGTTATTTCGAGAAATGACATTTCATAATTACACAAAATAAGCTCAGTGCCTTCAGATATGTAAACATCCACATGTGAAGTCAGAAGAAAATGGAGTAAATGGTGTGTAGAGCCAACTGAAATCATGAACATATAAAATATTTAAATCTATGTTTATACTATCCTATACATTCTGGAAGGAGGATTGCTCCTGGAAAACGAAAAAAGCAAAACCAAAACATCCAGGGGTTTGTCTGAACTTGACCCACTTCACAAAATAGTAGCTTCTAAATACAGTACATTGACATTCTATAGTTTTCAGATTGAATAAAACTATAGAATGGTGCCACTAGCATTTGACTCTGCAAACCTTATTTTCCCATGGAGTTTGCTTTCAATATCTTCCGATCTCTCTTGTTCTGCCTCTGGCTGCTCACCTTCTCCTCCTCTGATTCAGGAGGTACCTTGTCATTGAGCAGCAGAGGCAAATGGGAGCCAACTTTCGGGAGTCCTACAGATGCCATAAAATGTAGTGCCGTACCAATACAAACCCAGTTGCAATATTATTGAAATGTGAAGCTAACTTTAACATATTTCTGGAATCAAGCAATATGCAACTTCATACTAGTTTTATTTTTATTACTTCTTATTTCTGAATCCCAAGATCTGAAATCATCAGTATAATATGAATTTATATGCTAGCTTTAAAACAGACCCATAGAGTACATTTATAGAATTTTAAAATAATTTTCTAGGAAAAAATTTAATTGTAAAAAAGGGAATAATATTTTATTCATTACTTCACTACTATTTTTCATAGAAATACATGGCAGACTTGGTATTCTATGTTTGCTGGATAGGTTATATGGATAAACAACATTTTTTAAAAGAAATATAGGGTATCCCAAAAATATATACACATACTTTGAATAATTATAAAGGCAGTGTTTATTAAAATACATTTCACTTTCAAAATGGAGCTATGAGCTGTTAAAGTGTGTATACATTTTTGTAATGTATACACAAAACCTGTCTGGGATACCTATATAATCTACACTAATAAAAGAGAAACATGGTAATTAGCGTACGACCGCTACCCTTCCCATTGGCTAATCAGCATATCCTTATGCAAATTAACTGTCAGCCAAGATGGCGGCCAGCAGCCATGCACTGAAGCAAACAGG
>NW_005363098.1:1021288-1033556 GCF_000412655.1 Myotis brandtii
CCCCAGTGCACAAATTTTTGTGCACCAGGCCTCTAGTCCTATATAATAAAAGGCTAATATGCAAATCAACCAAACAGCAGAACTGGTTGCTATGACAATCACTGACCACCAGGGGGCAGACACTCAATGCAGGAGCTTCCCCCTGGTGGTCACTGCAGTCCCACAGGGGGAGTGCTGCTCAGCCAGAAGCCAGGCTCACAGCTGGGGAGCACAGCGGCAGTGGTGGGAGCCTCTCCTGCCTCCGTGGCAGTGCTAAGGATGTCTGACTGATGGCTCCCAGACTGTGAGAGGGTGCAGGCCAGCCTGAGGGACCCCGCCTCAAGTGCATGAATTTCATACACCAGGCGTCTAGTACTACATAATTATATATTATATGTCAATGAATTTAGTTTTTCATTTATTTTATGGCTTTCCTAAAATTAAAAGATACATATGAATAATTAAAGATACACATATAAAATATTATATCTTTAATTTAATCTTAAGTTATAAAAACAAAGTACACCACAGGACCTAAGTCAATTTTGTCACTTAGGATCCTATTCGATGCATAAAATTACAAATTTACTATTTATGATATCATAAAATTCCTGGGATGTTACTCATTGGATGTTGATTTCATGTGACCAAATACTTTATCAGATGGAAACTCATACATAGCTTCCTTGGTAGTTATTCTAATAATTTAACCATGGCGACTCGTTTTGGCACTGTCTGACTATAATAAATAATTCTATGGGAATCCTAATGTAATTCAGTAATAATTAAAGTCCAATAAGAAAAAAAAAATATTCTGGCAATGCCAGAATACAGAGGTTAGTTGTCCATCATGGATTTAAAAAAACGTGTGTTATAAAAATGCAGAGAAAGCATGTGTATAGAAGAACTTAGAAGGATAAAAGGAACAGGTTTATCTAGAATCTCTTCAGAAGTTTGATTAGTTGATTTCCACATAGAAAATAATAGTGATACTAGCTACCATTTATTGACCAGTTACATGTCTAAGTGTTTTACAACATGATCTTATTGAATTTTGGGAACAACCATGAGACAAAGGTATAATTGTGCTCACTTTACAAAGACAGAGAAATGATTCTCAAGGAGGTTAATGAATTAGTCCATGATCTCACTTGTAGTGAGAGACGGAGGTGACATTCCAAAACCAGGCTTTCTGAATCTGAAGTCTTCCTCTGTTCCAAGAAACTCTACTTCCATAGAAGACCACTATTTCCTAGTGTAGGGCTAATTCTCTAAAAGGAAACTCTATGCTTCTAAGTACTCTGGGGACACTTCATGCCTTTTGAGTATTCAGCAATGGGAAAACCTGGTTGCTATGCTTCAAAAATGGTTACAAGCACATAGGCCAATTAATTGCCTTGAAAACCAGATGTTCTGATCAGGCAGAGCAAGAGCCTAACTCAGGGGTGTGATTTCAGAAGAACTAAAAGGCCCTTCTGTCAAAAGAAATATGCTGGTAGACTTCTTGCTCAAAGCTTTGCAGGGTTTCAGGGGAGGAGGGGAGAGGAGACGGGGCTGGAGGCTTAGGATGAAGGAAGTGGGGAGTTGGAGAGGTAGGAAGGAGCCGAGCCTTTATGCTTGATTTGTTCTTTGAGAATCATTTATGTAGGGAACGTAATTTATTCTTTCTTTCTTGCATCTAACCCCAGGCTTGGCACATTGCTTTTGTCCCATTATTGTTTACTAAGTTGAATAAGAGTGATTTTCAGGTCTTTTCATCAGAAAAGATATGGGATGAGAAGGACAAAAGAGAATCTGAAAATCCTCAATGCTTGATAGGACTTTCGGAATTGAGGGAGAATACATAAAGAGATTGGAAATGCAGGATACAAATAATAGAATAATATAGTAATAGTTAAATACAGAGCAAAGTATTAGAGTCAGGGATTATGCGCCTCTCTTACTTCAATAACCATGGAACCTTGTGTAATTTATTTAATCTAAGGTTCATTTTCTCTAAAGTGAGAATTGATATTCATTTCATCCATCCATCAATACATCTATCCATTCATCCATGCAATTATTCAGAGGGAAATTGTAGAGATGGAATCAAATTTAGGAGTAAACTTATACTCAAGCTTCTCTTTTCTGATTTTGCATGTTTCATTGCATGACCATAAATTCTCTCCTTAGCACCTGCCAGGTAGAAGGAGCCTTAGATATTGGCAAGAAACTGCCTCATTACCAGTCCCACATTATAGGAATTTCTCTCCTTGCTTGCCAAGGCAATGGTTGCTCTTTTGCTTTATTTGAGGCAGTTTAGTTTAATTTTTCATTATGACAGGTTTTCGTCTCCAATTCTTTATTTAGAGCAGGGTTCTGAAAACCTTTTCATTCTCCAATCCCTTTGAGGGTTTCCACAACCCTCAAGCATACCTTGAACCACTTTGCTATCAAAATAAAAGTGTGAAAGAATAATTCAGCTGTTGGGAGGAAAAGCAGGTGACATTTTTACTTTTCTTGACACTGAAGAAAGGAGGAAAGCACTCAGGGGAAGGTGGGAAGTGAAGGGAATGCAGGGTGGGCAGGAAACCAGGCCTTGTGGTTCCAGAAGAAGAGAAAGAAGGCGGTGATGCAAAGGCAGAGGTTTTGCTGCAAATCTAAAGCTTCCCTTGCCTAACAGATGTTAGAGGTGTTGAAGCTCTGGTCCTGTGACTCCCTCAGAATATCCCTGGAGAAACTAGACATCCTCTGAGAAATGCTGATTTAAAACAAGCAGCTTTTTCTCCTTTTGTTCCTATTCCCTGCCTTCCATCTCAAATCCCCTCCCATTCCACATTTTCTCTCCACTCCTCCTGGCTTCCCCTGCCCTCACTCATCCACTCCTACTTGGAGAAATTCAGTGATTTAATATATTTTTCTTTGTTTTTTTTTCAAGGAGTCTTACTCATAACCTTATTGACTCTGAGAGCTAACTTTGCCCGCTGATATATAAAGCCTCAGTTCCCAGTTCAGCTTTTTTTTTCATACCAAATACAGATGAATAATACTGGGATTTTTGTCTTTCATTAGTGTGCAAAATCTGAGCTGGCTTTCTCTTTAACTTGCTCTCTTTCTTTGTACCTCGTTTTCCCAAATCGATCAAGTTGCAGCTGTTTTTCTCTCTAACTTCCGTTTTAATTTTAGCAAAAATAAACTACTTCCTGACTTCAGTGCCTGGCCATAGAGTGATGTTATCCTGAGTGAGTAGCTTAACCATAGAATTAGGGAAAGTAACTTTCAGCATTGTTTGCCAGATGGGTATCATTTGCTTTTTTCTTTGGGTCAAAGAACCTAATTGACTGTTAAGGGCATCGGGCTTATGTTTTACCCCCAAATAAAGATTATGGGTAGTTACAGAAGGTTCAGCTGCCACCAGGACTATATATTTTTGCAGCTGGCCTCCTGCCACTGGCTCATTCCAGTATCCTCCCTGATGCCTGGTTCTCATCTGGTCCTTCCTGAGGCCATTTACTTTGTGATATAGCAATGAGATTTCTGTCATCACCTACTCTGTAGTTTCCTATTCTAGCTGCACTTACAAACTCATGCTCAGTGACTCTATATCATGATGAATCAACATTACCTCAACCTCACTGTCTTTGTATGTCTTTATATAATTTGAAATAGTTCTTCCTGCTCTGTTTTGCCACACCCTCTAGTTCTATGTACTTATACTGGTTGCTTGCATGTTGTCATTCTCTACACCATCTTTTCCCTCGCTCTTTGTATAACTAAAGTTTACTATGTCTTTTGGTCTTCTACCTAGGCAGTCTATCCTCCTTTCCCTACTGGGAACAAGGCCAAAGTTATTTCCTCTTATTCCTTGCCCAACAGGTAACATTTTTATCCCTCTTCCTTTCTTCTGTCTCTTTCTATTCCTTTGAAATAATTTTGTCTAGCAATTTCTGTCCTTAAATGTGCACATTAATCTTATAATGTAATCTAACACCTAACTGTAGTTCACTTATGTCATAGGGGATTTCAAAATCTAATTTTTAGCAACAATTACTAGAAAATTCAGTATCATGTGCTTAACTACAAATCTAAATCAGCATTAAAAAATAAGGACACAATTTACCATCAATTATTCCCATTCATTTTCCACTCACTGTGTTATCCTTAAAAATGATTAATATGCCACGATTCTAGCCGACTTGTTTGGCATAAACCATTATCTGGGTGAATGGACTATGTTTTCTCTAAAATATGAAACTAATACATTATCAAGTGTACCTGGATGTTCTTTAATAGATTGGTTTAGATATGTAATATACAAATCATTCCTTCCCTTTTCATTCCTGAGATTATGCAAATTCTAGCTTCTGCTCTTATAAGATTGCACTGAATGTGACGCTTACTCTGTCATCACAAAGGCTTTTCCTGCCAAGGGTACCTTCCCCACAATATCTGAAGTTGGTAAAGGCAAACGGCACCAGGCTGTTGGACCTCGGTTCAGCAACCTCAGTTCTTGAGTTTGGCTGGGAAAGAATTCAGAGCCAAGAACTCTAATTATAAGTGAAAGTTTATTTAGAAAGTCACAGAAGTAGAAGTGAGCCATTGAAGAAGTCATTGTTTGGGAAATAAAAAGTATGGATCAAATATTGTTAGTTTATTTAATTGTACTATTTATTTTAATTATAGACTGATACCTACATCAACTTTACAGGTTTACCCACAGATAGGTGGAGTATCACATCCTTGATGTGATTTCTGGAATACTGGAAAGGTCCAGAAAATGTTCAGAAATCACTTCCTGACATACTGGCCTGATCTCTCTATTCCCACCTTCAATGTGTTAGTTCATTGTTAAAATGTAAACACTGTTAGAAGGACTAATACTTTATCCTGTCAATACTTATCCTTTGATGTGAATGGATTTATCAGAGACCTTCTTTAGGAGAGATTTGATTAGGAAAAAAAAGTAGAGAAAGAGATGATTAAGGTCTTGGGATTCTGAGGCCTGAGGGGTAGGAAAGAATATATGAAGAGGCATTAAAGAGCAACACCTGGAAGTATGGGGATAAAAGGTTGCTCTAAATCCTCTCCTCATATTTGACCCCAGTTGCCCATCAGAATCACTCCAGAAGTTTTTATAAAATATCAAAACCTAGGCCCCACACCTCAGGCTTTTGGATTTAATTATTGGGAAAGGAATCTTTAGTGCTTAAAAGCCCCTCAGCAATTCAGATGTTTAGTGGAATTGAAAACCAGAGTGAGAAGAAATAGGAGCACATAACTAACTGTTGTTACTTTATAATGTATAATGTAGCTTTTTATATATCATATGATTAGGTAGATATTATCATTATTATCATTGGTCCCATTTGCAAGTGAGTAAATAAAGTTTAGAGACTGACTTCCTCAGGTTACACTCAGGTTAAAATTTGCCTCCTTAGTCCAAGTTCATTATTTTGAAGTTCATTCTGTGTGTGTGTGTGTGTGTATGTATGTATGTGTGTGTGTATATGTATGTATGTGTGTATGTATGTATATATATATATATATATATATCAATATATTTTTATTGATTTCAGAGAGGAAGGGAGAGGGAGATACAGAAACATCAGTGATGAGAGAGAATCACTGCACTGACTGGCTGCCTTCTGCATGCCCCCTACTGGGGATTGAGTCCATCATCTGGGCATGTGCCCTTGACCAGAATGGAACCCGGGACCCCAGTCCACAGGCCGATGCTCTATCCACTGAGCAAAACCATTCTGTGTTTTTAGATGTGTAGACTTTTTGCTAATTTTTTTGGCTTCGACTATTTACTCTGTAATTACTAAGAATTCATGGATTATATCGCATAGAAAATCCTTGAGCAGAGGGCTCAGTTTTCTTTCTCTGTATCTTTATAAATTTAGAACACCAGAAACCAGGCTATGCACAAAAGGGTGAACCTAACTCCTGGTTCAGCCTGGGATGGTCTTTGTCTATGCTGTTGTCTGGGAGTAATTTCTAACAGTGGCCCATTCACTCTCCTAAAGGGCCCAACTAGAATGTTAAATTATATGGTCATGTGTCAACTTCTGCCTTATTTTTAAAATTAATTTATTATTTTTATTGATTAAGGTATTACATGTGTCATTATCTCCCCATTGCCCCCCAAGCCCCCCTACTCATGCCCTCACCCCCCTGGTGTCTGTGTCCATTGGTTAGGCTTATATGCATGCATACAAGTCCTTTGGTTAATCTTTCCCTTTTACCCCCACCCTCCCTACCTTCCCTCTGAGATTTGATGGCCTGAAAGATGCTTCTTTGTCTCTAGATCTGTTTTTGTTCATCAGTTTATGTTGTTCATTATTTTCCATAAATGAGTGAGTGAGATCATGTGATATTTATCTTTCTCTGACTGGCTTATTTTGCTTAGCATAATGCTCTCCAGTTCTATTCATGCCCCTATTTTGTAGAAACAAGTTATTGATTTGGTTGAGTTTTCTTTCCATCAACAGTTTTCATACTTTTTTGTTTGTTTGTTGTTACTGTTGTTGTTTTTTAAATCTCACACCAGGTTTTACGTAGAACTTCACTGAGGTATGAAAATGTAGTGCATATAGAATAAAGGTAGTGATAATCATCATAGTAATTTACACTTACTAATCATTGATTTATCTAAATTATATACTTTATACCCATTATCTCATTTAATACTTATAAAACCTTGTGAAGTGGGTACTAATGTTGTCCTCATTTACCAGATGAGCAAACTGAAGTATAGAGAAGCTAAGTAACTTGCCCTGGGCTTAGGACCTAGGCAGTCAAGACTTTTGCCCATGTCTCAGTTCAAGTCTAAGCTCCAAATTAATACACTAAAATCCACAACCCTGGAACAAAAGTTCTTATGCCCATTATTGCCAGCTGAAGTAGACTGTAACAAAGTGTGAGAAAATGAAAGCATTATAGTCATCGTGCTGTTGGAAACTTCAAGTCTTCCTCTATAGTTGTTTCTATAGCTACAGGGATATTTGTGGAAAATATATAAAATTTAGCTCAAAATCATAACCTGTGTTCTAGTGTAAACTAAATATCCAGAAGATGGATGTCTTGCTCTTCATCCACATGTTTTAAAATAGTCTGAACCATTTAAAGTCAGTAACTTGGCCAGCAATTTGTAACTTGTAACATTCTGAGTTATATGAATCTAGATCTACCTTTCATTATTCACATGGACCTACTATAAGAAAGGGATCAAAGGACAGCATCTAAATAAATGGTTCTCAGCATAGTTGGCCAAATATTTGTCCCAAGTTTGAAACATTTGTAAGTACACAAATATACAGCAGAGAGATGGAATTTTCACCAAATTATTTGCTATTGGACAGAAGTCTGGAAAATAGAAGTTTGAACACCAGAACTGGGGGGAAATATCTAAAACTCTGTCTCAGAAGTATTCACAAGAAAAAGAAAATCAAAACTGTATGGCTAAATCGTAGTCAATGCAAGTAGAGTTATTTAGTGCTCAAGGACTCTTATTTGGTAAAAGGAATTTAAGAATTACTGATTTCAAACCCTTTCCTCAGGGCGGCCAGGGTAGTAGTGAATATGAAAGAAATGTGGTGATCTTTTGCAAAGTTGAGGCAATATTTTGAGGGCAGGGAGCAGAGAAAGCTTCCTGAATGTGTAGGGTTGAACAATTGAAAAAATGGACATTTGCTTTGTGGGCCACAGGAACATGGCTGTGTTTGGGTGTGATAAAGGACCATTAATGTACCAGGGGCCAAAGGAAGGTGGCGTATAGAGCTGTGCAGAGCTAATGGTGGCAGTACAGTAGGTGGTGAGCACACAGATAGGCAGCGTCAATAGTAAAATTATTTGAGGTCAGTACTGAAGACTAAGTAATAAGTGGGAAATGATTGTGACAAGACACATATGATGAACATGAAAAATTCCTGTGGCAGGTGTTGCAGATTTGTGAAGGGGTCAGAAAATAAACCAAAGTTATAACTTGAGCAGACTTAGATCAAGAGATTTAGTAGATGGCACTGCTGAGAGAGAATGTAGAAAAAATAAATATGGAAGTGCCTGCCATTAGGAACAAAGCAGAGGTATAGTCTTATATAAATTAGAACAAATCTAACTCTTCTTTTTATAGAGGTGAAATAGAAAGCAGATTTTCTTCTATTCATCCAAACCAAACACTAATAAAATTGGCCAGTATGAATGCAGAAATAAATCATCCCAAACATGATTAATGTGCATATGTAACAGAGTTTCTGAAAGCAGGTACAAAGTACAGTGGTACAGTGTATTTTTTTCCACCATCACATAAGCTTTATAACAATTCCATATTTTGAGATTTAAAGATAAGAAAAAAAGCTCTAAATGTTGACTTCTATGAAAACCAGTGATTACAGATATATTTGGCAAAAAATTTTTAATGAGAAATTAAAAGTGAAAAGAACAACTTTTGAAATTTGGTTTTTAAATCTAAATTTAATTGAGACTTTATTTTTTAAGAATAGTTTAAGATTCATAGAAAGGTGATGGTACAGAGATTTCCCACATAACCCTTTCCCTCACACATTCATAGCCCCTCCCATTATCAACACCCCCTTCTAGAGTGGTTCATTTGTTACAATTGATGGACCTACAATGACATATCATAATCACCCAAAGTCTGTAGATTACATTTGGGTTTACTCTTGGTGTTGTATTCTATGGATTTGGACAAATGTATAATGACATGTATACACCATCACAGTATCATACAGGTATACGCCATATAGTATCACACTGCCTTAAAAATCCTGTTCTCCACATCTTCATCCCTCTCCCCACTTCAATCCCTGGCAACCATTGACCTTTTTATTGTCTCCATAGTATTTTCTTTTCCAGAAAGTCATATAGTTGGAAACATACAGTATGTAGCCATTTTGGAGTGGCTTCTTTCACTTGGGATTATGCATTTATGTTTCCTCCTTGTCTTCTTATGGCTTATAGCTCTCATTTTTGTTTTAAGTGCAAAATAATATTCTATTGTCTGGATACACCACTGTTTATTTATCCATTCACCTATTGAAGGACATTTTGGTTGCTTCCAAGTTTTGGCAGTTGTGAATAAAGGTGCTATAAACATTCATGTGCAGGTTCTTGTGTGGACATTAGTTTTTCAACTCCTTTGAGTAAATACGAAAGAATGTGATTGCTGAATTGTAAGAGTATGTTTAGTTTAATAAGAAACTGCCAAACTAACTTTCAAATTAGCTGTACCATTTTGCATTCCTACAAATAATGAATGAGAGTTTCTCCATCATTACCAGCATTTGATGTTTTCAGTGTTCTGGATTTTGGGCATTCTGATAGATATGTAGTGATATCTCATTGATGTTTTCATTTGCATATCTCTGATGACTTACCATGTGGAGCATCTGTGATGTGTTTATCTGCCATCTGCCATCTGTATATCTTCTTTGTTGAGGTGACCTGTCTGTTCAGGTCTTTGGCCCATTTTTTAATTGTATGTTTTTACTTTCTTACTGTTCAGTGCTATAAGTTTTTTTATATATATATTAAAGGCCTGGTGCATGAAAATTCATGCACTGGAGGGGGGGCTTCCTCAGCCTGGCCTTCCCCCTCTCACAGTCCGGGAGCCCTCAGGGGCAGGAGGCGACCCGGTGATCAGGGGAAGGCAACGCCCCATCACACCCCTGCTGCTGTCACTGCCGGCAGTGCAAGCCTTGGCCAACCCTGGTTACCTGAGCCTCAGGTAGCCCTGGGTGGCTGGGCAGCCACCATCCAAGGCTTGCCTGTGCCTCTGGCTGGCCCTGGGTGGCTGGGGGGCTGAGGGGACTGGGGGACTTCGGAGGCAGACACCCCAGTGGGGCTCAGGGGACTGGGCGCCACCATTTTGTGGCTGTGGGAGCCGCCATCTTTGAGGGTGGGGCAGTCAATTAGCATATTCCCTCTTTATTGGTTGTGGGTGACACCATCTTTGAGGGCAGGGCAGTCAATTAGCATATTCCCTCTTTCTTAGATAGGATTTGGGAATAAGAGTCTTTCATAAGATATGTCTTTTGAAAATATCTTCTCCTAGTCTGTGGTTTATCTTCTTATTCTCTTGACATTGCCTTTTACAGAGTATAAGATTTAATTCTAATGAAGTAGTTTATCAGTTATTTCTTTCATGGATCATTCCTTTGGTGTTGTATGTAGACAGTTAACTGCCATACTCAAGGTCATCTAGATTTCCCCCTATGTTATCTTCTAGAAGTTTAATAATTGCATGTTTTACATTAGGTATGTGATTCATTTTGAGTTAATTTTTCTGAAAGGTGTGAAATCTGTGTCTAGATTAATTTTTTTAATGTGGCTGTCCAGTTGTGCCAGCATCATTTGTTGAAAAGGCTCTCTTTGCTTCACTGTATTGTCTTTTCTCCTTTACCAAAGACCATATAACTATATTTATGTGAGTTTATTTCTGGTCTCTCTAGTCTTTTAGTTTTCTTTATTTTGAGAATTTAGTAGGCTTATAATATTTAAAAATGTGTGCTTATTAAAATAAAAACTACTGTGACTTTTGTCTACATATAAAAGGCCTCATTAGTAGTTGCAATGACAATACAAGGCCCATGGGTGTGAATAATAACTCGCCTTAGAAGGCTGCTGAGATATTAGAAAACCTCTCCACCATAGGAAAGCCACAGAAGACTAAGTCAAATTGTGATATTCTCTCACCGCATGTGTTCTTTCTTCTCCCACTTCCATTCCCAGCTGTGTTCCTTCTCCAAGGTAGAAATGGTCCCCAGGACCATTCTGTCCATGCCCTATGCCCCTTTGCAAACCAAAGACGCTTGCTGGCTTCCTATTTCTTCTTTCTGACTCCAACAGAAATTTCCAGCCCATTTTTCCATCCCCCAGGGACTGTATTCTTTCCTATGAAGATGCTAATGAATAGACAGACTCATTATATGTGCAGACAATATTGGTATTCTGCCCAGGTCCCTTTCAAAGCCTTGCTCCTATCTTAGGGGCCCTCCCGACTTTGTATACGGTAGCTTTCAATAGCCAGTGTCTACTACTTTATGAGCCCCTTTGCCCACAAGAATGTAGAAATTTACATTTTGGAGTAGGCTTTAAAGCACAGCTGAGTATAGGTTTATGAAAGCTCAGTTCTCTCACCTTGGGTCAGAAACAATGCTAAAGCAAAGCTTACCCTTCAGGGTTCCCCTGCTGAATCAGGCTGGAGCATGTGGCTTCCTCTTTGTACCTCTCCTATTCACTCCTACTTTACTGATATCCCCTATTAGTATATACACATCTTTCCCATAAATCCTTGTCAGAGTCTGCTTCTGGTGTACTACTCAAGATAGTAGCTATCTGTTTTAGAATTACTTATATTTTACCTTTGATTATTGAAGACACATGCTTTAGCTCAAAGGACTTACTCTTTAATGATGGAATAATATGCCCATGAAGGCAGGGTGTATGTGAACATGTGCCTGTAAATAGTTCCTTTAAACTCTGCTGGTGATCACCTAATTGCTATGGGTAAGACAGGGATTAGTTATACCTAAGTTATTGTTTTTCACATTTACAAAACGGGACCGCTCTCTCAATAACTTCTTCATGAGGTTGTTGTAAAGTCCAAATAAGATAATGAAATTACTTAGAGTTTAGCCTGTGCTGAACACATAGTAGTAATTCTTAGACATTTGCTAATTTCTTGCTAAGTAAATTGTATATAGCTAAAATTAACACTTTAAATGAAAACATACTAAATGGGTTTCAATTATACCTTTCTACTTCATTAAAGTATGACTTTGAGTAACTACTTTACCTTTTGTAAATGCCTCAGTTACCACTATAGAGTGAAAGTCCTCAAATCATGGAAATTCCATTTGAAATAGACAAGTGAGCAGAATTATAAGTAGCAGATTTATAACAAAATATATATTAACTTTATTTAAAAATTGAGGTCTTGAAATTAATGACTAACAAAGTAATTATTAGTGGTAAATCTCAATGTATAGTTTATGGTACAACTTGATAAAGTTGAGAGCTACTAGTTAGATATTACATGCATTGAGTTTACCTTTTATTGTGTTCATGTCTTAGGACAATGGTTAGCTTTATTAATAAGGACATTAATGAGACTAAGTTTATCCATTTGATCTCAGTGTGGGCCAGTGAACTTTTCTCTGTTTCATTATCACAGACTGAACTCCTAATTCTTGCTAGTCATTAGGGGATCTGTAATGCTCAAAATGAGAACACTAATGAAACTGGTCAGTGTGAACACACCAGTACAAATCCCACAAGGCCATTATTA
>NW_005363098.1:1034403-1038637 GCF_000412655.1 Myotis brandtii
CCCCCCCCACTTCTGTCTCCCCCCCCCCCAGACACACACACACACACACACACACACACACACACACACACACACACACACACACCAGTCCAGGAAGCGGCAAGCATGAAGGAAAAGCACAGAGGCCTAGAAGTAAAATAAGCGGTGTCTTGGTTTGCGTCCTGCACCTAACTCATTTCCATTCCAATCACTTAACCTCTCTGAACCTCCGTTACTTTATTGGAAATGGAAAATGATTGTCTCCCTTGACGGGTTACCATATTGGATGTGAACAGTTTATACACCCACAATCACTTTACAAGTATAATATTACAGTCTTGCTTTTTCCTCGCTTGTACCTTTTCTATTTTTTTCTCATAATAATGTAAGATAAGCCCATCATAGAAAATTAGAGAAGAGTCTCCACAAAACAATAAGGGGAAATAACCCATCATTGCACCACTCAGAGGTGGACACTTAACGTTTCAATTCATTTCCTTCAAGTCTTTTTTTGCTCAATATTGTTCATAATATGCCGTATGTATAACTTGCATTCATATATATGAACATATACTAGTATATTCATGAGTGTTCTTTCATATCATTAGAAACCCTCTATAAAACATGACTTTAAGTAACACACATTCCCCCATCATCTTTATCAACATTATAGTCAATGTTATCATCGGCAATAATTGAACACTATGAACTATGTATACTAGGGTAAGTGGTGTACATAGATTTATGTTATTTTATTTCATTCTCATGAAAGATGTTTGTATAATGAGATGAATACAGCCAATAAAGCCAAAACATTGAATGAAGAGACTGATAATATTAATCAGTAAGCCTCTGAGAGAAACTCCAGGACCATTTAAACTAATTTAACTGGCAACAAGGTGACAGTAACATGGGTAATGACCTCATACTTCTCTGAAAAGTTAATAATAAATAAGAATGTGTGTGTGTGTGTGTGTGTGTGTATGTAATATAACAAATAAGAGTAGCTCCAAAGGACCCAAGAAGTATTAGGTAAGAAGGAGTGTGTTAGTATAGCTGTGAAATTCACTAACAACTCATGTCAATGACTGAGGAAGATACTCAAAGTGCATACATAGTTCTATGTGACTAGATTCATTTTCTGAAAACAATGGAATGATTTTTAGATTATCTGACTGAGACTTAATTCTAAATTTATAAAATAAGAATAGTAATATTTTCTCATATATTAAATCACCTAATTTCTTTAAGGAGAAATGGGGAGAGAATATTTGGGGTTCTTTAGAAGACAGGCACAATATTCAGCTAAGTGGCTCTATTATTTTTATGACTTAAATATACATTAGTTGTAAGAATAGGAAAAATATGTTTTGTTCTGAGATAGCAAACCACAGAGTTAATCAGAGTTAATTTTAGAGATGCCAAACATAGCACAAAAGAGCCATGTAACTCCTTGGTGCCTAAATAGGCAGGGACTAGAACTCAAAGAACCATTTTAGCTCCATAATTCTCAATCCCCTAATTCTATAATTTCACACACACACACACACACACACACACACACACACACACACACGGAATGCCATGTTTCAAGATGCATTAATTAGACCCCTCTTCTATAAATGATTCTATTTTCCTACCTACCCCCTAATTAGTTCTTGATCTTGATCACTGGCCTCCCCTATGGGTTCTTTCATATAGGATTTATAACAGTTCCTATGTTCTGAAACCTTATCAAACAAAAATGGTCCATTTCCTAGTAAATAAGAGATTATTTTTATTTTTAGAAAGAGTCCACCCTCGACTTTGTCTAGTATATTTCTTCATTGCTCAACCTTACTTGCCAGAGAATACTGATACTATGTGAAATCTAAAATTTTATGCTGTTAAATGCAATTGGTAAGGACAAGATCGTAACTAATGTGGGAACAGATTTATTGGACTTTTAAATTTTCAAAAACTATGAGATACAAGATAGACAAAGAAAAATGATCAGAGAAACGAAAAAATAAACACTGGTTGATGTTGCTCTGGATCAGAGCAAGAACCCCAAAATGGAGCAAGTATATTAGGTGAAGTAAAGAGAGGACAGCTCTCTCATGCTTGAACCCTTCTTCACTGAGTAAGTAAAAGACTGCTGCTGCTAATGACTAAATCTCCATTCTCAGATAGTTGGTTTTATCTGGGGTGTGGCCACAGCCCTGAAAGAGGCAATATTAGACCCCCCTGAAAGACAATGCTAGGGCCTTTTTCCTAGATATTTTTTCCTTTCTAAAATCAAGTGTATCGCTAGAGTAGAAACATTTGGCCCATGTAGCATTGCCAGTGCTCTAGAGGGTATTGTGAACAATGAGAATCTTTAGCAAATACAGGAAAAAAAAGCTTGGGTTTCTTATTTTTATTATTTTTTTATGTAAAGTTTTTTTAGAACTTTAATTTAGAGGTAGAAGTTTTTTTAGTGGCATTTCACTAGACATAACGGCAACCACAATTGCCAAGTGGCTGGAAGAAATGGTTTCTCAAGTAAAAGGGAATGTTATTAATTCCCAAGATAGAATTGTGGTAAATTCAATGGAATTAGTAAATTTGACTTGGTAATGAACCACTAAGGAAAAAAATGGTGCCAGAAATTTCCCCCAAATCAATAACTAACATTGGATAATTGAAATGCTATGACACTTTCACAGAACATTTTAAGTAGATAGTGAAAATAATATTAGTCAACTATATCATAGGGCTTGATAAAAAGAGCCACAGCTACTGAGGCTTGGAAACTAAATCCAGGAAAAGAAATCTTTATAAAAGTTGGGAAATAAAGACCTTTTGTGTTTTGACTGGAGAACTTAAATTTTAAAAGGGGAAATTCCTGAATTCCTGTTTATGTCCATATTTTCCCAGACAAAACCCTATTTCTCATATTGAGTAACCAGTAACCAGGAAAAGAGACTCTCACTCTCATAATGAGAAAGAAAATAGAGGTAAGTTATGAGCAGGGAAAGAGACAGTGGAAAAAGAAATAGGGGAAGCATTCATAATTTTAAATCAATAGGGCTCCATAGAGAGGACTACAAGGGTGGGGGAAAGTCTAACCTCTATTTCAGGATACTTAGTACCTGAACTTACACACTATAATGATGATCAAGACAACTTTTAGTGAAATAAAAATGTTAAACTATAAATTTACATATAAAATAACACTTAAAAAGAAATATAATTTGAGGTTTTGAAAATTGAATGACTCAGTTTAGTTGAAAATGTATATATATGTGTGTGTGTGCATGTATGTATGTATATGTGTATACACACACACACACACACACACGATTGGCCAGATTATTATGACCGCCCCATCAGTACTTCGTTGGGCCCCCTTTTGTCTTCAATACTGCAGTGATTCTTCTTGGCATTGACTCCACGAGATGTTGAAAGGTGATGCAAGGAATCTGACACCATGCCTGATGAATAGCACTGTCCAGTTCTGTGAGATTTGATGGCTGTGGAATCAGCTGCCCGATGGCTCTTTTAACTTCGTCCCACAAATGTTCAATTGGATTGAGATCTGGTGATGGTGGGGGCCACCTAAGCAAGGTAAAGTCTCCCTCATATTCTTGAAACCACTCCTGCACAATACGAGCACCGTGGCATGGCGCATTGTCTTGTTGGAAGAAGCCATTTCCATTGGGATACGCCATCAACATGATAGGATGAACTTGATCAGCAACAATACTTAGGTATGTTGTGCTATTCAGACATTGTTCCACATGAATTAAAGGGCCCAAATCATGCCAGGAAAACATGCCCCAAACCATAACACTGCCCCCACCAGCTTGAAGGGTTGTACTCATGCATGTGGGCTGCATGCTTTCATGCTGTTTCCGCCAAATTCTCACTCTGCCATCTGCATGATGCAACTGGAAACGTGATTCATATGACCACATCACTTTTTCCCAATGCTCAACTGTCCAATCCTTGTGTTCCTGTGCGAATTGGAGATGTTTTATCTTGGTAACTGCAGACAGCAAAGGTGTTCAAACAGGCCTTCGGCTTCCATATCCCAAACGATGCAGTGTACAGCTAATTTGCCTATAAATGTCAGGTGGTCATAATAATCTGGCCACTCAGTGTGTGTGTATGCGTGTGTGTGTGTGTGTGTGTGTGTATGTTAGTATGTGTGTGTATGTATATATATGTGTGTATATATGTGTGTGTGTTTATATACATATATACATATATATGTGTGTGTGTGTGTGTGTGT
>NW_005363098.1:1038871-1049476 GCF_000412655.1 Myotis brandtii
CAGCCTGCTTCCCTATTTATAATGGTCTGGCCCTCTAGTAACTTCAGTGTGAAATTATAGCTAATTTGCCTACAAACGTCAGGTGGTCATAATAATCTGGCCACTCAGTGTGTATCTTCTTATATATGCCATACATATATCACCTCTCCCACTTTTAATCAATTGAATATTTGGTTTCCCCACCCTCCATCTATTTTTCTTCTTCATTACCTATGTAACATCATCATCTGGCATTGGAGGCTCTTTGGTTCTATAATACCTTCTTTTAGAGCTGAAAGAGAAATGCAGTCCTTGTCCTTATGGCTGATCAACAAATACACAGTAGTAATTTCTCCTGTGGGTACTGGTGATGGCAGCTAAAGTTCCTTATTACACTCGCTTGTTAGAAACACCTGTCATTAAACTGAATAAAGGGAGCTGTAGAGATGGAAGAGAAGCTGCACTTTGAGACCTGGGTGTGGAAGCAGTACCCAAAGGTGCTTCACATAGAATTGGAGGGCAAAGCAAAGTTAGTCTCAGGCAATGCATACATCACTGCTAATTTCTATCCTTAAAGCATTTTAATACATGGGCCATTTAATTTCAAAGGCTCAGAGAACACTTCTCCTCCTGTCCCTTGCACAGTTAGGAGTTTGGGGTCGCCATGTGTGCACTAGATAAATTGTAAAATTGAAAGTTCCTTTTACGTTTGACTATTTTATGTGTGGTTACTAAGGCAAATGTTTAATAAGCAATCACAGGTCAGTTATGGGTGCTGTTTCTTTCCTACACAGATGAAGTTGTGAGCAGCTCTGAGAAGAATCAAACAGATGCAAAAGGTTTAAAAATGTGTTTTATTGCTTCATTAAAGTTTTTGCAGTGTTTTCCTCCAATACTACTAACTGGATGAAGTAGGACAAGCTGCCTTCCCCATGTGTTTTATTCAAGTGTTCAGTTCTTATTATCTCTTTATGTTTCCTTCAAAAGCTAACTTCTCACTTTTTTAAAATTTAAATTCTTTATTGTTTAAAATATTACATGAGTCTCCTTTCCCCCCCATTGACCTCTCCTCGGTTCTCTCACTTATACTTACTGTTTGATACCTATTAGTTGAACTATATTAAACTAAGGGGTTATTTTGCCCTCAATTAAAACAACAAAAAAGAGACAAATGAACTTTCTGGACTTTCAATTCCCATGCCCACACCCTTTTGCTAATAACAAAGGATGGCATTTTCTCTCGTACTTGTTTGTATGTTTTTCTTTAAGCTTTTGCCACTTATTTCCCATAACTAACCACATTGGCTGGAACTTATTTACTGAATGATTTGGATTTTCTCTTTACATTTTTCTGCTAATGGAGTCTATTTTTCTTATTAAAAGATGTTCTAGGCAATTCCACTTCCAGCAACACTAGTCATAAGCCATTTTGTTCTTTATCCCACTTTACAAGTGGGCAATGAATGGTCAATGAACTGTTATTGAAATACTGCAGTAGGATGTCTGTGATCTAGATTTTGCAGTTAACACTTCGTATTGCCTGTCTGAAATGTGGAATTCATCACTTTCTCTTGGCTTTTGCACTGTCTGCTTATGCTTTGTTTTTATGTTCTTCCTCATGAGGTAAGTTCACCTCTTCTTTGTAGAAGACTAAGGCCTCATAGGCCAAGGATAACCAAACCTTAGATGACTATGCAGTTCTCCCACTCTGAACTACATACACAGGTATTAGTAACATTTATACAACTGTAAGCCTACTTTTGCCCCATCCTGTATATAGACATAGATATAGACATGGATAGATACAGATATGTAGATATATATATATATATATATATACAAAAATACTAAAGAATATATAAGTATAGATTTTATCTATTATCTATCTATCTATCATCTATCTATCTAATCATCATCTATCTCTATCTTTTCAGAAAAGGAATTTAAGGATTAGCATAGTTATTGTTTACCTCTAGAGAAAAACATTTGTTTTCTTTTGGTGGGGAGGACATTGAAAATCCAAAACCAACACTTTATTTATTTTTTTTAAATATATTTTTTATTGATTTAAGAGAGGAAGGGAAAGGGAGAGAGAGAAAAACATCAATGATGAGAGAGAATCATTGATCAGCTGCCTCTTGCATGCCCCTACTGGGGATTGAGCCCGCACCCTTGACCAGAATTGAACCCAGGACCCTTCAGTCCACAGGCCAACACTCTATCCACTGAACAAAACCAGTTAGGGCCAAAGACAACACTTTCAAACTTGATCTATCCTTCAAACACCCACCTAGATGAATACTCCAATGTTTTGATTTTTTTTCCTCTGAGTTGTCACTGAGTAGCAAGTCTTATGGGTGTGAAGAAATGGTCACGATCTAATATTAAGGAGTGTGTGCAGTTGTCTGTCTGGATGGTATCATGATGCTGAGAAGGACAGAACTGCCATTCTCTGTCATATTTGCTAGGAAGAGTAATGATGATCCTGTACTTCTCACCAGCTACTGAAACCAACTCCCAGCTTCCTTGGGCATGGTTTCCCCTCAAGTCACAAGTCTTTATTAAACCTACATACAAGAACAAAATTAGGTCCATTCCAGAGTTCCCTGTTATCACCTATAGCATTTGTATTTCTCTGTGCTTTGTGGGGGTGAATTAACTTGTATGGGTTTTGGTGCCACTAATACCTGTGACACACCAGCTGGTCTGTTTACTCTAGTAATAAATAAGATTAGGCAACATAGCAATGCTGATGAGAACACAAGTACTTGTTTCTGAGCTAAGAAATAATCACCTCGGACACAAGTCACTGGTGGACTAAGATTTTAAGTTTCTTCAGATAGAACCTGATCTTTCCCAGGACCTTTACTAAATCTGCCTTACCTTGTGATGATAGTTACCAGTGTGCCAGGAGTGGTCTATGTATGACTGCATTTAATCCCCATAGTGTTCCTTTGAGGTAGGTTCTATGATTATCCCTATTTTGCAGATGAGAAAATTAAGGCACTAAGAGACTAAGTAACTTACCCAAAGTCATAGAGAAAAGAAACAGAAGGGATAGAAATAGAATTCAGGCATTTTGACTCCAGATACTTGCCCTTATCTACTCTGAGGGACTGAATATATTGGGGGCAGGATGATTCTGGGAACTTGCCTTCTCTCATCATTTCTTTATGGTTATCTGAAATAGCAATGGGCTTCCAACATGGCTCTTTGAAGCCCTGAGGACAACCCACGAATAATGGTGGGTGTTGGCTCCAACACATTAAATGCATATTAGCCACAGGTGTTAATTTATTCCTGGGCTGTTGAGATATACACCAAGTGACTGAAGGGAGAGGAGTACACAACCATGGAAAACCTTGAGCAGAATACTTTTCTCATAGGTGCATAGCTTCTCTAAGTCCAGACAGCCATGGTTGAAAATTGACATGGCATTATTTGAGGATAGTGGAACAATCTTACTTCAAGGAAACTATATCCATATGATCATGAGCTTATGGTATAACCAGTTTCTGGAAAGTTTACAACATTTTGTGGGACATACAAAACATACTTTTAAAAAGAAAATCCTCACCGGAGGATATTTTTTCTATTGATTTCTAGAGAGAGTATAAGGGAGGGACGAAGGGGAGAGAGAGAAACATTCACATAAGAGACACATTTATCAGTAGCCTCCCACACATGCCCCCATCAGCACTGGGGAACCTGAAACTGAGGCAATGCCCCTGAAAGGTAATCGAACTTGCGACCCTTCGATCTGTGGGCCAGTGCTCTAATCACTACCAAACTGGCCATTTTAAGAAAATAATTGAATATGTATAAATATCAATAATTACTTTATTATGATTTATTCAAAAGAAAAATACTAGAGAAAGAGATGGAATAATACCTAGCTTTTATATTATCAGATTTCAGGTTATCTCGCCTAATCTTACTCATAGACTAGAAAGCTAGACCTTACAGAGATACAGTAACTTTCTCAAGATCAAATGTAATAAGATTTTTGAAATCAAATTTGTCTGATACCAAAGTGCTTGATCTTTATACATTATTGTGTGTGAGGGGGGCAGTTTGAGGGGGTGGGAAGAGTGTTTGAAAAGAATAAAAACCTATAAAATGGTTCCCTCTCATAGTTCCAGTAGAAGCTGAGTGGAGTCACTTCTATATATACACATTAGAGGTCTTTCTGTTAACAGATGTTATTGAGAATATGAGTTACTAAGACTGTGAAAAATACTGCTAAAAGCATTATAGGATATGAAGAGATAGAGAGTCCAGGAATGCCAAGTTATACAGACCCTCAGCACCTTGTGCCAGCTGGTAGTTGGAATGTTTGACTCAGTATCTCTATAGCACCCATTTATTTCTTGTTCAATGGTCTCTTCATACTTTTTCTTTGAATATCAGCTCATTTAATCCATCAAGGCAATTATTTTTCATTCAAGTATAAGTGGTAGGGGGCATATATCAGAGAACTCTCATTTGGAACTAAGTGATAGAGCAAGATGTAGGAAACATTAAAAAGCAACAAAAAAGCAGGATTACTGATGATATGAGGATAGGGGGAATGAAGGGAGATTTAAGGGGTGCAATGATTTCTAAGAGAAAAATATCCTTACTCCAAACCTCTTTGAATCAAGTATACTTATTCTTTTCACTGATGTTTCCAGTCTGTTTATGCATTCATTGGTTGATTCTTGTATATGTCCTGACTGAGATCAAACCAATACCCATAACTTTGGTGTACACAGATGATGCTCTAACCAACTGAGCCAACCGGCCAGGGCAAGATATTGCTATTGATGAATTATTTTTATTATTTATTTACTTATTTATTTTTATCTTTATTGTTGAATATATTATAGATGTCCTCCCCTTTTCCCCCCATTGCCCTCCTCCACTTTGTTAGTGATGAGTCATTTTTTAGAATGACTGCAAAGATATTGCTATTGATGAATCATGTTTTAGAAGACAGATATTAACAGCTATTATATATAATGAACTAGGAAAACACTGCTCTTATTGAGACTAATGGTCATAATAATTATTACAGCTGTAGCTAAACAGGCTTTCACACAGAAAGAAGAGTTATCAGGCTTCTAGTGGAATCATTGCCATAAAATATTTTTTTCCAGGGAGGAGTAATTTCTATTGAGTCCCATTATGATATGGCTATGAAGTTTAGGTTTTACTCTGTGGCCACAAAAATAATCAGGCTAGCTATAGGTTAACATGGGCTTGGGATCCAAAATTTCTCCTTATTAGCATGGTGCATCCACCAGAAGTTACTTTAGTCACATATAACTGAATGTATTTCTTGGGAAAGGAAGTTCCAACTTTCCCTATCCCTCTACCCCTCCCCATACATACACCACACCTTTATTTGGTTCAAGAGTGCTTAATCAGGGAATAACTAAATTGGGAGTAATATGTCATATGATCAATGTGATAGGGGAGTGATAAGTACACACTGAGTGTTCAATAAATCTCAACAGCCGGTCAATAAAAATAGGAGGGACGGTAATTAAGATGAATCTCCACTTGGAAGAGGTAACCTGAGGTAACCTGAGAGGGGGGAAAGGTGTAGAGCTATGCTGCCCTCAGGAGTCAGCAAAGCCTTCATGCTCCTTGTAACTCCAACATCTCCCTTTGTGAGAAATGCCATGACATTGAGTAGATACACACCTCGCAGGTATGGCAAACTATAGGGATTGCCCAGACAAGGGTTAGTTTCAGAGTGCCCTAAAGAGAAGGAGGCTGTGGCAAGGCTGATAGCAAAGCCTTAAAAGTCATGAGAAGCCGGGACCAGTTTGGCTCAGTGGATAGAGCGTCGGCCTGAGGACTGAAGGATCCCGGGTTCGATTCTGGTCAGGGGCATGTACCTTGGTTGCGGGCACATCCCCAGTGGGGGGTGTGCAGGAGGCAGCTGATCGATGTTTCTCTCTCATTGATATTTCTGACTCTCTATCTCTCTCCCTTCCTCTCTGTAAAAAATCAATAAAATATATTTTTAAAAAAAGTCATGAGAAGGTAGCATGATGGATAAATGAAGAATGAAATGTGTGAGAAATGAAGACTGAGAATCAGAAGGCTTGGGTCTTCCTCAGAGAAACTTGCATCCACACCTAATTCCAGTTTCATTGTCTGTTGAAAGAGGAGCATAGACTGGGGCAGTGCCAAGGTTCCTTCCTGTTTTAAAGTCCTATGGTTTTAAACCAATGTCATTTCAGAATCTGCACAGAACTGACACATGTCCTTGATCACCAGTGAAATTCGAGGTTGCTTGCCTGACCCCAACAGCTCCCTGCCCGCTCTATAACCACTTCTCAAACAGCATAGTATTCTCTGGCAGTATCAATTATTTTTAAGGATGCTCTTTGCGTATGTTTTGATATAATATCTAACTTATGAAAAAGCTGCATGAATTGCCTAAGGAATTCCAATAAAGCTTTTTCCAGATGCACCATTTACATTTTGCTTCATTTGTTTAATTAATCTCTTTTTGTGTGTATATATGTATAATATATATTACATGTTTATAAACAGAGTACCATTTGAGAGTATGTTGAAAAATTGTGACCCGTTATCCTTAAGTAGTTTATTGTCTATTTATATAACTGCAGTCCAATTATCAAAACCAGAAAGCTTAGCATTGATTATATATATATATACATATATATGTATATATATTAATCTAATAAGCACTCCATATTAAATTTTAATTATTTATGCCAATAATATCCTTTACATATATTTTCCCTTGCCCAGTATCCAATCCAAAATCCCTAACTGCATTTAGTTATAATGTCTCTTTAAATATAGAATGGCTCCTTAGCCATTTTTAACCTTTCTTGATTTTAAAAATTTTGAAGAAGTACAAGGCAAATGTTTGTAGGCTGTCCTTCCATTTTAGCTTACCTAATGTTTTCCTATAATTAGATTCAGATTACGCATTTTGAGTGAACTTATACACCTGAAGTTGGTATGCACTGACCACTGACATACTTCTCAGTTAACGATTGGTATGCACTGTGTCCTTCTCAGTGTATCACACCAGGTGGTGCACAATATTGGTTTATTCTAATACTAGAGGCCCAGTACATGAATTTGTGTATGGGTGGGGTCCTTTGGCCGGGCCTGTGATCAAGGCCTACTGGGAGGTTGGTTGGCTGCAGGGAGGGACTGTGGGAGGTTGGCCTGCCAGCGGGAGAGGAGGAGGAGGGGCCGCAGGAGGTTGGCTGAGTGGGGGGGAGGGCATGGGAGGTGAGCTGTGGAAGCGCACTGACCACCAGGGGGAAGCTCCTGCATTGAGTGTCTGCCCCCTGGTGGTCAGTGCCTATCATAGTTACTGGTCAACTAATCGTTCCAGTCATTTTGGTTGTTTGGTCGTAATGGTCGCTTAGGATTTTCTATATATAGATTGATAATGATAACTCTGATAATATGATTCAGGTAGTGTCTGTGAGGTGTTTTTACAATAAAGTTATGATTTTTCCCTTCCTAATATAATTTTAATTAACATTATGCGATTCTAGTTACATATAATTTAGACTGATATTGCTACTCCATTTTTTCACTTTTTTTCTTTGTTAACATTTAGATGATTTCCATTGACCTGTTGTCAAGTATACTTATTCTTTTCACTGATGTTTCCAGTCTGTTGATAAGCTGATTGTATGGATTTTTCACCCCAGATACTATATTTTATTTGTAACAGTTTTATTTGGCTCATTTTTAGAAATAGTTTCTATTTATGGGTTAAGACTACCTATCTGTTCACTTGCATTATGTACCTTTCCCCTAGGTACTTTAACATATTTATCAAAGTTAGTTTAAACTCCCTGTCTTATCATTGTAACCTCTGGGGTATCTCTGAGTCTGCTTCCATTTCCTTTAAGGAAATATTATTTTTCCATGGGTGTTTTGTAATTTGTGATTATATGTAGGGTGTTGTGTATATTAAAAAGTAAAACGACCAGCAGAGACTGAAGCAATTAATATTTCTGCTCATGAAAAGGAAAACATTTTCTGTGCAAACCATAGTTGAGCTGGGACTAGAACTTTTAATTAGATTTAGTTCACCATTAAATTAATGATTCAGGGGGTTGTCAGTACTTTACCTTTGGCAGGGCAAGACCTCTCCAGCTTTCTGAACCAACTGGAATCTCATTCTGCTCTATAAAGTTGCTTCCAGCTTTTTATATTGCTAAGGAGCTGCCCTTGCTATCCAGTTCTGCCCCCTCGCTTTCTATGGTTCAAGGGATCTCTTCCTGCTCTTCTGCCTTGCCTTTCTCTTTGGAGTGCTGAGAAGTGCATTCAGTGAATGCTTAGAGTGCCTGTAAGGGACTGGGCATGGTATGTCTCTGACAGAGCAGTATTACTAAAAGAGCCACTCAGGCCCAGGGAGCCAGCTCCTCAAAGTGGTCTTTCCTAGCACTCCTGTCCTTCCTCCAGCTATGGGAAATCTCTAAGAAGTATATAATGAGGACCCACAGTGACTTGGAGGGTCCCTCTCTCTTCTCCTGTCTTCACTTGGCAATCAGCAAGTGCCTGTGTTTTAAGGGTTCCATCTCAAATCTCTTGCTCTGCTCCTAATCTTTTGCATGAGTATTTAGTGAGAGCTCCTGGGGAAGATTTGATTAACAAGTTTAGATTCTCTTTGTGCATAGAACTCCTCAGGATTCTAAACATCATACCAACTGTTATTTGGTCTGTAAAATTCCTATAATATTCAATTAGTTTTTCCTTAAAGCCATTCATGTTAGCTTCTTTTTCCCGCTGCCTTACAAAAGATGATAGAAGCTACAGGACATTTCCTATGAGGGGTTTGTCACTTTCTAGATTTTAGTTCATTTTGGTTTCTCCCATCCTCAGCTAACTGATGGACTTACTAAAAACTAAAATGACCTTGTAGGTTATTTCGCTTAGGATATCAGGGTAGAAGTAGAAGTGGAAATTAGGTTTTGGTGTCCTTTTGGTATAATACCAGTGGTCGCAAACTGCGGCTCGGCAAACCGCAGCTCGTGAGCCACATGTGGCTCTTTGGCTCCTTGAGTGTGGCTCTTCCACAAAATACCACATGTGGGCGTGCACGTACAGTGCAATTGAAACTTCGTGGCCCATGTGCAGAAGTCAGTATTTTGTGGAAGAGCCGGTATTTTGTGGAAGAGCCACACTCAAGGGGCCAAAGAGCCGCATGTGGCTCGCGAGCCGCGGTTTGCCGACCACGGGTATAGTTTCATCATTCTTTGACTAGTTTCTTTGTTTTAAAATAAAATTTAAAAAATTTCAGCCCTAGCCAAGGAACTCAGTTGGTTAGAGCATTGTTCTGATACGTCAAGGTTGCAGGTTCAATCCTCGGTCAGGGCACATATAAGAATTGGCCAATGAATGCATAAATAAGTGGAACATCAACTCTCTCTCTCTCTCTCTCTCTCTCTCTCTCTCTCTCTCTCTCCATTCTCTTTCTCCCTCTCTCTCTCTTTCCCCCTCCATTCCTCTCTCACTAAAAATCAATAAATAAAAATTTTTAAAAATTCAATTATAGTTGACATTTAAAATGATATTAGTTTCAGGTGTACAGCTTATTGCCTTGGCCACTTTCTTATTTTCTGTATAACTAGATATTCCAGAATAATTTCCCTGCTCCAGCTCTGTAATCAGCCTTTTTCCATGGATCCTAGGTTCCTTTTACTGTAGAAACCACTATTGTTTAGAAGCTAAATGAGTACTAGATATGCTCATTGCTGCTAGTGTCATTGCTTTTAGGTCCTTTCAAGTAGACAGAGCTGGGAAACTAATTTTCTTTCCTTCTTTCAATTTTCATTCATTTATTAAAAACTAAGGGTTTACTAGTATACTGATGCCTCCAATTCCAATGTACATTCCATCTTCCCTTTTCCATAGTTGTTAACTTTCTTTAATAACAGTGAGGAATTGGAATTTCATTATCCTTAATATATTTACTCATTTGCTCAAGATTAGAATACATAAAAATTAGTTCAAGAATTGTTAACCCATATTACTGAGGAGTATAAAAACTAAAGCTATTAATTAGACTTCAACATTTTTTTGGCTGCTTTTAAGGTAAAATTTACATATAGGAAAATAAATAAATATTAAGTGTATAATCCAATGAATTTGATAAAGAAATACTTAATGAAATCTACACTCCTATAAAGGTATTAAACATTTTCACTACCCCAGAAAGTTCCCCTTTACAATCAATCCCCAAAACACCACAGTTTTAAGTTTTTTGCTGTATATTAGTTTTGCTTGTTCTACAGCTTTAAATAATGAAATAATACAATATGCATTCTTTTGTGTTGGGTTTCTTTTGCTCAGTCTGTGAGATTCATATGTGCTGTGTATACCAAAAGTTCTTTTTCCTTTTTCTGAGAAGTATCTCCTAATCTACACTAATAAAAGAGAAACATGGTAATTGGCGTACGACCGCTACCCTTCCCATTGGTTAATCAGCATATCCTTATGCAAATTAACTGTCAGCCAAGATGGCGGCCGGTAGCCAGGCAGCTGGAAGCGAACATGAGGCTTGCTTGCTCCAGTGACTGCAGACTCCAACGTTCCTGCCTGACTTGCCGGCCTCTGAGTTGCAACTCTAAG
>NW_005363098.1:1050535-1053695 GCF_000412655.1 Myotis brandtii
CAGGCCAGGCTGAGGGACTCCCCCCCCCCCCCCCCGAGTGCACAAATTTTTGTGCACCGGGCCTCTAGTATCTATATATCCAACAATTTGTTTATTCAGTCTCCTGTTACATTTGGGATGTTTCCGGTTTTGTTTTGTTTTTGCTATTATGAATAAAGCTGCTACAAACAGTGTTGTACAAGTCTTAGGTGGGACACATGTTTTCATTTCTCTTAGATATACACAAATGGAATTGCTGTGGCATGGGTAGGTGTATATATAACTTTAAAGAAGAAATTGCTAAGGCTTTTGTCAAAGTGTTTGTGCCTTAAGTCTGTTTTTGTTTTGCTTGACTTTAATGCCTTTCTTTTGTAACTAGTATGGGGCTTTATGGCCTCCCCCACTGTATGAGTGTCCTCCATAGAAAGGACTGGATTGGCTTGAAGGCACACAGGGATCTCTGAACTACTTAGATTAGGCTCCTTAGGCTTCTAGGTAAACTTTAGTGAAGTGATAACAAGCCCACATCCTTACTCTCAGAGTTCCTGGTATATCCCAAATTCCCCTTCCCTTCTTCAACCATGCATCTTGTCAATTCTTGACATCTAGTAGAATTGTCATACTTCAACTGCAGCTGAATTTGACATATGTGAGGGAGCATTATTACCTCCACAGACTTCCTGAGACTTCATAGTTTCAGAGTTTATTTTAATCCTCTACAACCATGAGATGCTATGGTGCTGAGAAGTGGGTGAGTGGACAGGGCTTTGCTTTTGGCAGATCTGACTTGTTTTTCTTGTCACCTTCCAGCAAAGCCATTGGAGGCTGCTTCATGGCTAAACCTGGCTCTAGTCTTTGTGATGTCTGGGCTTCGTGAGCTCTGTGTTTACCTAAGAATTGTCAGAAGCAAAACAACTTAGGTGTTTGAAACTCTGCAGTGTTCTGAAATACAGTAAAGCATCTATACCCCAAAATAGCACTTACACAAGACTAGGAGTGTGCATTCCCCTCCTTTTGCTCTAGCTCTGTGGACACTGTTGTTGGACTTCCTTCCCCTCACTATTGCACTTATTACCTCATCCCTTTCTTTGAATGCACTATGTGCAGCAGTTTTCTTATCAGATTAAGACACTTCTCCCTAGCAACCTCCTCTCCTTCAGATTCATTCCTATCTTCCTTTTCAGGTTGATTGGTGTCATATGATGTTATCATCTATTATTGCATGGCTGTGTCTCCTTAAATGCAGGAGACACTGAATCCTTGATAATTACAGTGAAGAACTTTTGTGATTAAAATGTTTTATGGTCAGTGATTATCTTGCATTAGATTCTTTTTTAATGTAGATGCTGTGGTGAGCATTTATGCTGTAAACAGAGCTGTGATACTCAGCTAAAAAGAGCAGTGAAAATACATTTCCTGATGAGTCAGTTCATTTTAGGTAACAAACTAGACCTGGGTTACAGCAGAAATGGCAGATTCAAAGACTATATGTCAGAAAAAACAACAAAAACAAAACAAAACAACAACAACAACAAAAAACTTCTGCTGACGATGAGAGCTGCCAGGCACTTTCCTTTTTGGCAATGGAGAACATGCCAAGAGCCCTGGTTCTCTTCAAAGAGAGAAACTGTTGCCACTACTAACTTGGACTCTGCCTTCTTTCTATTTCCTGAAACATGACATTGTTCTCAGGGAAATCTGGAGTCCAACCTGCAAAGAGCTCTTTAACCCTCTTGCCTTAGGAGTGCTATGTTAAGTGTTCTTTCTTGGTAATCCAACTAAGAACAAGCTTAAATAAAACCTAAGCCACAACATACTCATCCTCCCACTTACTCCCCCAGCCTTCCATTCATCCTTCTAACAAGCATTTATTGAGTAATTAATCTCTAGTGTGCTTAATAAATGTATTAAGCACAGTGGATAAATAACTGCAAATAAGATAAGATATCCTTTTCCTCCAAGAGATTATAGTTTAGAAGAGATAGGGAGGAAACAATGTCTGTTTTTAAATAACTATAATAAAAGGAAGAAAGTATAACAGAGGTATAAACAGTGCTATATCAGGTCAGAAGAGTAATCACACTTTTTGATTGTATAGTCCATTAATTATTATTTGCAAAACTACCTATAATACATATTTATATAAAATTATGTGTATGTAGTTTATAATAATATATTACATACATTATGATTACATACAAAACTATAAATTAAAAAGATAATGTAAATATGAAATAGATAATATTTTTGAAATTATTTTAATCTTATTGAACAATATAAATTTTTTTACTTTCTTTAATATACTATTAAAATTTTTGGTGATGGTAATATGATTTTTATGTCAGATATGATTCAACAGTTATTGTCTTTGCATCTAATGTGATTGATATAAAGTTCATATCAGGAGAATGGGGAATGTTATATCCATCATTTCTTGTTTGCTGGTGCTTACACTATAATATTATTTTTAAAATTTCAGGTTCTTGTTGGGGAAAAAAAAGCATGTTGTGAGAGTTAGTTTAATTAACAATTAGGTAAGGCTATTTGAATACCTACATAATCTGCAATATGTCATAATATACTGAAAATGACTGATGGATCTGTGTCACAGCAAATGCTTCCTCACTGTGGAACTCCAGACTTCCCAGTGGCTACTTTCCATGGCATCCACGTCTAATGCATGGGCCTGGTGTTGGTCCTAATGACAATTTGTATGTTAAAGAAACGTAATCCTTACTTTATTTCCTATTCTTTAAAGTACTTATAACATATGTTCAAATAGTTTCTACCCACACTCTAGTAGATCATTGGCTCTCCCCCTAGAGCAGGGGTGGGCAACCCCTGGCACGCATGCCAAACATGGCACACCAGTAACTTTTGCTGGCAAGCAAAACCCTCTCTTATAATCTTCCATTTAAAATTTTTTTCTTAATATAGGCTTTTTTATTTTTCAGATAAATTCAGTATAGGTGCATCTTAGATAAATAATTTTACATAACAAGTTATCTTAAAGACCATAGACATGGATTGACGAGAGAGGGGAAGAGCAATTTCTATGCCTCTGCCTTAACTCTCCCTGCCTTCCTAGATCCGACCAGTGTTTTGGTTTCATCCACATACGCTTGTGAATCTTTGTTCTCAGTGATGAATTTTGTTAAGTCTTGTAATAGGAGTAGCCTGA
>NW_005363098.1:1053889-1062374 GCF_000412655.1 Myotis brandtii
CTTAAGAGATATCAAGTAGGCGTAACATGTTCTCAAAAAATTAGGGTTGGCACGCAGAAGAATTTTGAGTCAGAGATTTTGCTGGTTTTGGCACTCACAAAAAGGTTGCCCACCCCTGCCCTAGAGTGTGTGCATATTAGTTCGGAGACCCTAGAGCAGTGGTTCTCAAACTTCTGGCCCTTTAAATACAGTTCCTCATCTTGTGAACCAACCATAAAATTATTTTCGTTACTACTTCATAACTGTAATGTTGCTACTGTTATGAATTGTAATGTAAATATCTGATATGCAGGATGATCTTAGGCGACCCCTGTGAAAGGGTCATTTGACCACCAAAGGGGTCGCGACCCACAGGTTGAGAACCATTGCCCTAGAGTAAAGGATGGTTTGGATATGAATCCCCTTGGTGAAAACTTCATATAAGAACTTAACTTTGAATGATGAGTAGAAACTAGAGAGTAAGCATTTGGAAGAGGGTGGATGGCATATATATGTGATGAAAGCACGGGGGATGCTGGAGGAATAATGAAATGTCCATTATATTAGAACATCAAAGAAAAATTGTGGGGTAATTAGAGCCAGAATATGAAAGGCACTGAGTATCTTATTAAGAATATGAACTTTACTTAGTAGGGTTTGGAAGGCGTTATGTATATACTCTTTGAACTGGGAGGTATTTAATTAAGGAAATCAACTTTTCCTTTTTTTAACATCTCCCTTCATCTCAAAGAAAGTGGTCTTCCTTTATCTGCATTACTTTCTCTATGCAGCCTGTTACTGGAAACACCTGTGTAGAGTAGATAGGAGTTGGGATGAATTTGTGATTATGGTGGTGGGAGAGGAATTTTCAAATTAAGATGATTGTTATATAAACAACAAATGGTTTAAGTCAGAGGTAATGAAGACTTTAAGGAGTGTGATGACAATAGAAATGAAGGCAAAATGAAAGATTGTTTAATGAAGGAAGAGAAAAACCACAGCCCGGTTCATAAACTTTCCGGCCTGGGTAACCAGGAGAGTGGGGATCAAGAAAAATAGAAATTCCAGGAGAAGCAGATTTGAAATGATCATTATTGATGTGGGGAGATATTTAGCTAGAGATACCCCAAATAAAGCTAAAAACATGGTTATGTATGGTAAAACTTATGCCTGGCTGGAGTGGCTCAGTGGTTGAGCATAGAGCTATGAACCAGGAAGTGATGGTTTGATTCCTGGTCAGAGCACATGCCCAGGTTGCAGGCTCAAACCCCAGTGTGGGATGTTTAGGAGGCAGCCAATCAATTATTCTCTCTCATCATTGATGTTTCTGTCTGTCTCTCCCTCTCCCTTCCTCTCTGAAATATATATATATATTAAAGATAAGACTTGAATAATCTGAACAGGGGCATTAAAAAAATTAGTAAAGGGGAACTGGTTAAAAGGAGAGGATCAGACAATGTTGAAAAAACCTCTCAGCATTTTAACCAGCAATTCCAGTGGATCTGTAACTGGGGAATCTTGGCTCTTAGTCTTTTAATTCAATTATTTATATCTTTGGCGATTACAGTTACTTCACAGATTCTTTTCTACCAGTTAAGTAAAATTAATGTGTTTCAGAAATCTGGTTTCAATAGTCTTAGGGAATTAGTTTAAAAATCTCTATACTGAAAGGGCTTAAGGAGCAACGCAGTACAAAAGAGCTAAGCATAGCTTTTAAAAATGCCATAAAACATAATGAAAGGTGGAAACAAAAAAGAAGTTCCTGAACACAAAACTACATTTGAAATAGAAATAATTTGGAACATTGTCAAGGCTATATTTTCACTGGTGTAAGAGATCTTGACAAAGTAGACCAATCAGCTCCATTTTTTCTCAGTGAATTGCCCAGTTTGACTGAACTGATGAGCTGCTTTGCTGTCATTAAAAAAATAAAAATAAAAAATCGAAGAGATTTTAAAAAAGAAAAATAGAGAATTACTGAGGCCTGTAAGGATAATAACAACAACAAAAATCCAAGTTAGGGCTTGGGAAGTAATTTTTTTGGGGGGAAAGCAATGCAAAAAACATTTCTAGAAAATTGTCAATATGATAACTTAACAGAGGGAAAAAGATAGTAATGAATAAGTATGTATTTTGTTATGGGCTGAAGTGTGTTGCCCCCAATTCATATGTTGAAGTCTTGACACCAAATGCCTCCAATTTAACTGTATTTTAATGAAGAGTCTTTAAAGCAGTAATCAAGATTAAATGAGATCATTAGGGTGGGACCTAATCCAATATGACTTGTATTCTATTAAGAAGACATTAAAACACCGACAGGCAACTATGTGAAGACACAGGGAGAAAATGGTTATCTGCAAGCTAGGGAGAAAGGCCTCATATGAAACCAAGCCTGCCAACACCTTGATATTGGACTTCTAGCTTAAACAGCAATGAGAAAATAAACTTCTGTTTAAGCCATATGATCTGTGGCATGTTGTTAAGACAGCCCTAACAGACAATAGACTAATACAATTTTTCAGGTAAAAAAAGGGTGACCAATTAAAGTTTTTTGTTGTTGTTTTTTGTTTTAACTTGGACAGATTACTGAGGACTCATGGAGAAAAAAAACTTTTTAAACTCATTCATTATGACCTTCAAAGGTGGTTATGGAAGACTCGCAGTCTATTTTGACTTTAACACGTTTAAAATTACATTTTGTAAGAAATATAATATACACTTATATTATATGTAGTAATGTAATAATATACACTCATTTTTCTACTAGGAAATCAGATTCCAACTGTATGGAGGCTGACTGAACAGAGAACTAAACATAGAGTGTAGTTAAGAAAATACATGGAAGAGGGGTGGGTGGTCAAGACAAAGTGTCCAGTAGTTTAGAAAAAACAAAAACATACTTAATGCCCATTGGTGTGGCTCAGGGGTTGAGTGTCTACCCATGCACCAAGAGGTCGCTAATTGATTTCTGGTCAGGGCACATGCAGGGGTTGTGGGCTCGATCCCCAGTAGGGGGTGTACAGGAGGCAGCCAGTTGATGTTGATGTTTCTCTCTCATCGATGTGTGTGTCTCTCTCTCCTCCCTTCCTCTCTCTCTAAAATCAATAGAAACATATTTTAAAAAACATACTAAATTTACTGCTAATAATAGTGTGGATATTAAAGGATAGAATCAGCATTATTAATGTAAATTCCTTATTCATGTAGACCAGTGGTTCTCAACCTTCCTAATGCCATGACCCTTTAATACAGTTCCTCATGTTGTGGTGACCCCCAATTTCATTATTACAAATTGAACATAATTAAAGCATAGTGATTAATCACAAAAACAATATGTAATTATATATGTGTTTTCCGATGGTCTTAGGCAACCCCTGTGAAAGGGTCGTTTGACCCCCAAAGGGGTTGCGACCCACAGGTTGAGAACCGCTGATGTAGACAAATGGTAGGAGATTCACTGAGAATTTCCATTAAGAGTGTCAGAGCAGTAATTACTAAGAGAGAATCCTTGCTCTACAATCTTCCTCAGTCTGTCTGATGGATATTTTACAGGTGATAATCAAGCAATGAAACATGAAAGTAGCCTTGTAAGGGAAAGGTGGAGGCACCATAATGAGAGGCAGGAATAGAAGTGCAGAAATCAGAAAACCTAAGGTCATCTTCTTGTTAGGCCTATGACTAGCAGCCAGAGTCCCTAGGACTCGTTTTTAAGCTTTAAATTCTGCACTAAATAATGTAGAGGACTTAGAGTTTTGAAAGATAAAAATAATGAGAAAATAAGATCTATATATACAGGTTAAAATAACAATGATCACTTAACTAAATAAGAGAGGCCTGGGTTATTAATAGTACTTTAAAAAATAATGATTTAGTAATAATTGATAGTAACCACTATTCTCCATTTACACAGCAGGGGTCAAAACAAGAGGAAATGAGCCCCTACTACAATGTGTGGGATTCAGATTAACTACAGGGGAGAAGTGGCTGAGTGGGATGAATTACTATGGAAGGATATGGAATTTCCTACTTGGAAGATCTTTAAAAATAGTCTCTCAAGTGTCAGGGCTAATTTAAAAATTTCAATTTTATATAGCCGTGGTGAATTGGAAGGTGTAGGAGAAAAACATAAACCTTGAGGAGCCCTTCTAGTCTGAATATATGATAATTATCTTAAAAATAATAATAGTTACGAAGTAGGATATTAGAAAATCATTGAGAACTAATATGTGTGTTGTGATTTATTCTTATTATATAGTTCTTCCCCCCATTAATCTGGGAAGCAATTTGGGCATTTGCCAAGCAAGTTACAATTATCTATTGTTGAGATTTAAATCTCTTCATTATGCAACAAGCACCCAGAATGACCTGATAGAGAGATTGGGAAATTTCTGTTTTGAGCAACAGTAATAGCAACTGATTGCACTGTTCCTAAAGTTTATCAATTTATCAGTTTTTATTCAAAAGTAAGTTTTATTTTATGAGTAACTTCTAGATGCTCACTAACTGAACTAGATGCTGTGGGAATACAGAAGCGGAATAGGACAAAGGGGTGACTGGATTAATGCATGTGAAAATTAGTGCACAATAACAGACAGAATTATTGGATTATGTGATAAGGGCTATGTGCTGGAAGAGTTGAATAGTGAATGGGATTTATGGAATAAAAATGTCACAGAGTAGATAAACTGTAAAGCAGGGGTCCTCAAACTTTTTAAACAGGGGGCCAGTTCACTGTCCCTCAGACCGTTGGAAGGCCGGACTATAGTTTAAAAAAAACTATGAACAAATTCCTATGCACACTGCACATATCTTATTTTGAAGTAAAAAAACAAAACGGGAACAAATACAATATTTGTATTTGCATGTGGCCCGCGGGGCATAGTTTGAGGACCCCTGCTGTAAAGAATGGAAAAAAATTAAAGAGCAGGGGTGTAGTCTGGTAGCATCATGAGCAAAGGGCTGGAAGTGAGAGAGTATGTGTTTGAGTTATACTTTTGATACACTTAAGAGCCTTGCATAATTATAGCCCTGGGGAGAAATTCACAGTTGTTCATATGTCACACAAACCTTTTGTGATTTGCAGGTTGCTGAAGACTGTGACCTTATCTTATTCTATGTCTTTGCTCCCTCTCATTCCCATTTCTTTGTCACAATCCCAAATCTGTTTGAGTTCAAATTCAAGTTCTGCCACTTGATCACTCTATGGCCTTGAATCTTGGCTGCTTCATGTATAAAATGATTATAATAATAGGACCTACCTCAAAGTGTTGTGGTGAGGATTAAATAAATCAATAGATGTAAAGTGCTTAGAATAGTGCGTAGCGTGTTGTGAACATCAATAAAATATTACGTGTTATTATTGTTCTTATTAATCCTTTAAGCCTTTAAATCCAGGTGTTGTGTCCTCCTGGAAGCCTGTCCTTTCCTAAGCAGCCTGTATCGGCATCATCCTGTGTGCTTGTCAGACCTTGTTCTTACCTTGCTCACAGAACAACCTGTTCTGCACTGTAATCCTAGGCTGGCATGTAAGTTTCCTCCAGACCTGGAGGTAGCCATGTCTTGTTTATTTCCGTATCCTAGAGTTTATGGACAGTCAATCAATATGTATGGAATAATTAGGTGAAGCAATGAATAAATAATTGATAGCAAGATCTAAATCTATGAATTCACACATTATACTCTCCACCCACTTTCACTATACTCACTCAATCTTATTTAGCTATTAATACTAAAAAGTGATATTAGGACCAAAAAAAAATGTAATGCGGAATATGTAATGAAAGTATATGGGTCAAAATTTAATGGCTTGCTATAATTGGTCTCACTCAAGATATACTTACAAATTGGGTTTACATTTATATTTCAAAATTTAAAGGCTAACACTAACTATATAATCTTAATCATACTGTACTTTGAAGATTCACTTGTAGTAATCAAGACATATTTCCATAATCTAATTAGTTGTAACATGTACTTTCTATTTTTAATGATTTTTTTCCTTTATAAATTCTTAGACTTGTACACGTGGAGGTTTTACAGGTATAAGAATCAGGAGATATGACAATTAACTTCTCTGAGCCTCAGAATTTTTCCTTTGAGGGTTTAAACTAAAAAGCATGTAGAATATATTTCCTTCTGACTCTGGCTTCTCTGAGCTCAGTGAGTCTATGATGTAGTGGAATTATCATCTAGGTTTCCTGAATGTGGAGCAGTGGGCTTTCCATTAAAACCATGTATTTTTTTAAAAAATTTACCTTTGTTGTTGAAAGTATTACAGATGTCCCCATTATTTGTATGTTTGGTTTTCCTATTGACCCCCTCCACCCCACACCCACCCCTCCCAGGCCTTCACCACTATATTGCCTGTGTCCATGGGCTATGCATATGCATATATGTTCCCCAGTTAATCACTTCCTTTCCATTCCCTTATCCCTGCCTTGCCTCTGAAATTTGTCAATCTGTTCCACGCTTCTATGTCTCTGGATCTATTTTGTTCATCAGTTTATTTTGATAGAGGGGACTTATAATCTGATACACAGAGCACCTGAAGGCCTTCTCAATAAACACCTTGATTCAACACTGCCTTCATTATTGGACATTGTGACAGGCAGCCCAAGCCCACTTGGGGGTTTCCCGGTAACAATTTTGTTCATTGGATTCCACAAATGAGTGAGATCATGTGATACTTATCTTTCTCTGATGGGCTTATTTTGATTAGCATAATACTCTCTAGGTCCATACATGCTGTTGCAAATGGTAAGAGTTCTTTTTTTCAGCTGCATAGTATTCCATTGTGTAAATGTAACACAGCTTTTTAATCCACTTATCTGCTGCTGGGCAGACAGAAGCAAGAAACAGACTAATGAATCTCAAAGGGAAGGGGGGCATGGGTGGGCAGGTGGGAAGAGATTAACTTATATGTATATATGCATAATCCATGGACACAGACAATAGTGTGGTGAAGGCCTGGCAGGGGAGGTATGTGCAAGGTGGAGGGGGTCATGGGGAGGGGGGAAGGGGGACATCTGTAATACTTTCAACAATGAAGATAAATTTTAAAAATAAAACCATGTAGTTTTATTGGATCATTAGCCACTCTTTTTAATTGTTTTTAATAAATTTATTTTATTTGCACAGAAGCCTTAATAGATAGAATTATGATAATGGAGATTTGTTAATGTCTTAATGAAAAATAACATGGTAAAGGTAGAATGTCTTATGTGAAAATAACAGGAAAAACCCTATAAACAATTAATTAATAATAACCAATATTGCTTGTTAGTTATCAATGTGACAATTCAAAGGACTCTAGTGTACAAGACAATCACTTGAGGCAATTTAATTTATGGTTACATATTTTTCATATTGGAGATAAAAGATAAAGACTATATTTATTTCAGATATAGAATCCATTAAAAAATCAGATAGGCCTAATACATATTTGCTTTCATTCCAGGCTGGTTCTATTTTGAGGAAGAGGCATTTCAAGGCCATATTATATTATTGAAATAGCAAGAACGCTGTACACAGTATTCCCAGTATCTTAACAACCAAGTAGGTCAGCTGCCTGATAGATCAGGTCAATTACTAAAAAAATCAACAGGCAGCTATGAAATTAGCATGGCACATTCAGTCTGCTACTTACTCTCATCTATCAATTGGATTGCTTAGTGAGTGAACTGACCTACCCTTTAGCCATCAAAGTTAATTAAAATAGCCAGACTGACTATTCTATGCTCTGGTTAACTGAGGCATAAATATGAGCCCCACTAGCATGGTTCAGAGAGGGACAGCAAAAACAGGATGATGAAGACACTAGTCTGGTAAAATTATCAAACTCATATATCAAACCCAATTATCAAACCCATATTAGTTTTGCCATCAATACTCTACGGAAAAATTTTCTCTTGTCATTCTTTTATATTCTCATTTGTAAAGTTAGCATTATTTATTCTAGAAAGCTTTAAAACATATGTTTCCTCTTTCCTTATAATAGCATCTTGTTCTCTGTTGGTTAGGCAGTCCAGTATACCTCCTGTATCCTGGGGGTGTAACATAGTGGCCACAAAGTTTTGGCTTCACTTTTTTGTTTTGTTTTTTGTTTTACAATCACTTTTATTATTAGAAAACTAGAGGCCCGGTGCATGAATTCGTGCACAGGTCGGATCCAGCTGGCCTGCCCCAATCAGGGTTTATCAGGCAGGGCGGCTGGGGACAGGGGCTACGGGCACTTGGCCGGCCGGCCCCGCCCCCTGGTTGAACTCCTAGTCGAACTCCCGGTCGAGGGGACAATTTGCATATTAGGCTTTTATTATCTACACTAATAAAAGAGAAACATGGTAATTAGCGTACGACCGCTACCCTTTTCATTGGCTAATCAGTGAGTATATGCAAATTAACTGTCAGCCAAGATGGCGGCCGGCAGCCAGGCACTGAAGCGAGCACGAGGCTTGCTTGCTGCAGACTCCAACGTTCCCCGCCTCACTTGCCAGCCTCTCAGCTGCAA
>NW_005363098.1:1062868-1078114 GCF_000412655.1 Myotis brandtii
GCCCCCACCCGTGCACCAGGCCTCTATTCTATATAGTAAAAGGGTAATATGCCTCCCGGCACCAGGATCAGCGGGACAGGGGGCCGCGCCCCAACCCCCTGATTGGCCCTGCTCTGTGAGTGACAGGGGGCAGCGCCCCAACCCCCTGATCGGCCCTGCTCTGTGCGTGACAGGGGGCAGCGCCCAACCCCCTGATTGGCCCTGCTCTGTGCGTGACAGGGGGTGGCGCCGCAACCTCCCCATCGACCCTGCCTTGAGTGTGACAGGGGGCGGTGCCCCAACCCCCCAATCGGCCCTACCCTGAGCGTGACTGAGGGTGGCATTGCAACCTCCCGATCCGCCCTGCTCTGTGCATGACGGGGCGGCGCCCCAACTCCCCAATCGGCCCTGCTCTGAGCCTGACCAGGGGCTGCACTTAGGGATTGGGCCTGCCCTCTGCCACCCGGGAGCAGGCCTAAGCCAGCAGGTCGTTATCTCCCGAGGGGTCCCAGACTGCGAGAGGGCACAGGCCGGGCTGGGGGACCCCCCTCCCCCTGCCCCCCGAGTGCACAAATTTTTGTGCACCGGGCCTCTAGTATAGGATAATCTTCTGACAGCAGTATCACCTTGTTTAGAATCCAAGTTATCCGAGGCTTAAATCAGAAGGGATTTTATTTTTTTAGGATTCATTGTTACCTGAAATGGAAAATAATAACCCTAAATGAGAGACAATCTGGGAAATGGGGATGCATAGTATTGTTTAGAATCAATATAATTTATTTTCCTCTTTTATGGTCTAACTAGAGGATTCATGCACCAGTGGGGTCCCTCGGCCTGGCCTGTGGGGATTGGGCCAAAACCAGCTCTCTGACATCCCCCGAGGGGTCCTGGATTGGGAGAGGGCAGTTCTCAGGCGACACACCCCGGAATTGGGCTCCCTCCTCTCTGGTTCCAGGTGTGTCACCTGAGAATCTCAGCTGCCAAATCACCATAGTTCAGCAGCTCCTGTGGTGAGCGTCTGCCCCTTGGTGGTCATTGTGCATCATAGCTACCAGTTGGATGGTCTAACGGTTGGATGGTCATGTAGGCTTTTATATAGAGAGATTATCAGGTGTTATTAGTAAGTGGAGAGACAGCTAACAGGAAACCAGCTAAATAAAACACTGGTCCCAAGGCATACATCTCATTACTTGAAATGTAGTTTACTTAAAACTGATGTATGTTGAATTAAATCATGTTTTAATCTGTTGACAGACTTTTTCATTTGAGGCAGAAAGTGATAGATAGAAGGTAAAACTAATTTGAAAGATGTCATCCAGCTCTGACTTCTACATCTGAGGGTGGATAAAGACAATATATAGAAGGTTCAGAGAAAAGACACAAAGATGCCAAGAGGTGGGAAAGGGAAGCCTAGGAGGACATGCTAATGGGAAAGTGATTATAAAGCCTGGAGTGAAGGCTGGACAATAATGATACTAAAATCATTAAGAGTTGAAAAGGAAGTGTGCAGCTTGGCAGTCTTATTTGCAGAGAAGGTCAGGCCAGACTAATTCTGCTCCCAGAATGAGGAAGTCCACTTTCCTTACATAAATCTTTCCCTTCCCTTTCTATATTACCCAGCCTTTCTCTTTGCTGCCTTTATCTCTAGCATGTCTTGGTGGAAATAAGATTTGGGGCTAGAAGTTCAGAATATGAGGTTTTAGCAGGTAATTGCATAGTATGCATAGTATTGTTTAGAATCAATATAATTTATTTTCCTCTTTTATGGTCTAACTAGAGGATTCATGCACCAGTGGGGTCCCTCGGCCTGGCCTGTGGGGATGTATAAACTTGAGCCAGCTCTGAGCTTCATGTCTGCTAATTTGTAAAAGGAAGATAATAATAATATCTGCCTCATAGTGCTGCTGAGAGGATACTATAAAGAGGTACAAAAATCACTTTGTAACATATGAATGTGGGTTTTTAGCGTTATTAATGTATTTCCTCAGCCTTTACATCTTTTCCTCTCTCCTTTGCAATTCCAAGTAGCAGATAGCAGAGAAGAGAGATACAAAATTGTCTTTTTACCTTCCTTTGTAAGATAACTTCTTATCTCCAGGAAAGGCTTAGTGATAGAGGAATGGATCTTGGGCTCTCTTAGGCTTTATTCCAGTCTTATGATTTCATGACAAATAAGCCTCCATATATTTCCTCTGTGGGGTTGCTTATTGCTTTTTTTCAGGGCCCAGAGAAATCACTATTCTCTTCTAAATCTATATGCTTTGAGACCCTGGAAATATTTTAAAGAGAAAACTAAGAAAATGAAAAATATCAGAGGCATGACTTTATTGGTATGGATTGTGCAGTGAGTCCATTCTAGTTTTTTTATTTTTTAATTAATCCTCATTGATTTTTAGGGAGATTGGAAGAGAGAGGGAAAGACAGAGAGAATAATAGATGTGAGTGAAACACATCGATTGACTGCCTCATGCATGAGCTCTGACCAGGCCCAGGGCAAGGAGTCTGCAACCGAGATACGTGCCCTTGACTGGAATCAAACTCAGACCCTGGAATCAAACCCAGACCCTCTGGTCCACAGGCAGATGCTCTATCCACTGAGCCAAACCTGCTAGGGCCTGTGGCTTGTCTTTTCTTTCTTCCTCTTTCTTTTCTTTTTTCTTTTCTCTCCTCTCCTCTCCTCTCCTCCTCTTCTCTTCTCTTCTCTTCTCTTCTCTTCTCTTCTCTTCTCTTCTCTTCTCTTCTCTTCTCTTCTCTTCTCTTCTCTTCTCTTCTCTTCTCTTCTCTTCTCTTCTCTTCTCTTCTCTTCTCTTCTCTTCTCTTCTCTTCTCTTCTCTTCTCTTCTCTTCTCTTCTCTTCTCTTCTCTTCTCTTCTCTTCTCTTCTCTTCTCTTCTCTTCTCTTCTCTTCTCTTCTCTTCTCTTCTCTTCTCTTCTCTTCTCTTCTCTTCTCTTCTCTTCTCTTCTCTTCTCTTCTCTTCTCTTCTCTTCTCTTCTCTTCTCTTCTCTTCTCTTCTCTTCTCTTCTCTTCTCTTCTCTTCTCTTCTCTTCTTTCTTTCTTTCTTTCCTCTTTTCTTTCTTTTCTTTCTTCCCTCCCTCCCTCCTTTCTTCCTTCCTTTTTTTAACACTATCTTTCAAAGAGCTCAAGTTTTAAATATTGAATTTTATTTGATCAATTTTTAATTTTATGGTTCATACTGTTACATCATTTCTAAGAAATCTTTGCCTAATCCAGGGTCACAATTACTTTCTTCTAGAAGTTTTTAGAAACTGAGAAAATTTTAAAACACAAAAATATACAAGCACACATACTATTAGCTGTCAGAATGTGCTATATGTCTGAATCAGAGCCATACATCATGTAGACTAGAAATTTCCACTATACACTCCTGAGAGGATGAGAGTGAAGAGGCAAATAACATCTTAGAATTATTCTGAAAAAAATGACCTTAAGAGATTTCTGAAAGGGTCTCAGGGACTCCAAGGAGTTCCTAGACCACATTTTAGACTCATGGATCTAAAACATAAAGTTTTAATAATTTTTAGGTCCATCCATGCCATCACAAAAGGCAAGATTTCCTTCTTTTTTATGGCTGAGTAGTATTCCACTGTGTAAATGTACCACAACTATTTTATCCACTCACTTACTGATGGGCACCTGGGCTGCTTCCAAATCTTAGCTATTATAAATACACTGAAATAAATATAAGGGTGCAAATATTCGTTTGAATTAATGTTTTGGGTTTCTTTGGATAAATTCCCAGAAGTGGAATCGCTGGTTCTGATTTCACTTATATGTGGAATCTAATGAACAAAATAAACTAACAAAATGGAGACAGACTCATGTATATAGAAAAGAGATCAACAGCTTTCAGGGGGAGGGGACTGGGGCTTGGTAACATAGATGAAGGGATTAAACAAAGAAAAAGAAAAAAGACTCATAGACTCAGACCATAATATGGTGATTGCCAGAGGCGGAGTTGGGGAGTGTGGGTTGTAGAAGAGGATTAAGGGGGGATAAATGGTGAAAGAAGGAGACTCAGTTTGGGGTGGTATTGTATTATAGAATTGTATACCTGAAACTATATAATCTTAACCAATGCCACCCCCAATAATTCAATTAAAAATAAATAAAATTAAATTAAAAAACATGTTACAGGTAAAAAAACCAAAAACTAAAAACAATCAAACACAAATTATGAGTGCAATATTAAAATTCAAGTGAAGTAAAACTCAAGGCCAAAATTTATAAAAGATTGCCAAAATCTCACTCTAAAGCAAATCCAGAGCCTTAAATTTATATTAATTAGCCAATAAGGAAGACCTTTTCAGCATTCAAAAAAGAAAAGGATCATAATAGATAAGTTTAAGTAGTACTGATAATTAAATAATAAAATCATATAGAAGGAAATATAATAAAACACTTTGGAAAATCTCATAAAAAGAGAGAAAAGGCAAATAAAATTAAATATTTTAATCCTCTCTTGAGGATATGTTTTTATTGATGAAAGAGAGAGAGAGATCAGTTGCCTCCCTTATGCGCTCTGATCTGGAATCAAACCTGAAACCTAGATATATGCCCTAACCTGGAATCACACCCCCAACCTTTTGGCATAAGGGACAATGCTCCAACCAACTGAGCAACCTGGCCAGGGTGACAAAGATATTTAAAAAAACAACATTATGTATATAATATTTTCCTACTAATATGAGAATCTTAATATATATATTCTTTTGAAGAAAAGAATTTCCAAAATTATTAAGAAGAAAAAAATAAACATCAGTAACTATAAAAGAAATTGGAAAAAAAAACATGAACAAAACAATCAATAAAAATCACTGGGACTAGTTGATTTAATAAGAGGATTTTTTTTCAAACTGTCAAGGAAAAAATTAAATACTTTCCATTTAAACTGTTTCAGAGAGCAGGAAAAGATGGTTTAATTTTGTGAAGCTAACATAAAACTTATGCCAAACATAGAATAGAAAGAAAACTATCCTCTTTTCCAAATGCTAAATGAAACACTTGATTCCTGTCAGAGGCTAACAGTTATTCTATATAGAAAGCATTCTGTATATTTAGCCAAATAAATTTAATAAGCCACGAATAAAGCGAATCTTAACAAGAGTTCTTTAGTAGAGGCTATCTCAGGGTCTATAGTATACTAAAATGCATTGTAAGTTTCTGTGATTTATTGACCATATGAAACACCCTCCCTTATTTTTTCTACACCATACTGTACACCTAATAACTAGGAAATGTATGGCCCCAAGTGTTCTAGGCACTGTGTGTTCTAGTGTTCTCACCTACTGAAGACTGGCAGATACCAATCTCCCTAGATGTTGAAATCTTAAATGAAAGGAGTTCAACTGTTCTTAAAACTGCCTGGTACTGGCACAAGAACAGACATATAGATCAGTGGAATAGAATAGAGAGTCCAGAAATTAGCCCGGACCAATATGCTCAACTAATATTTGACAAAGGAGGCAAGAACATACAATGGAGCCAAGATAGTCTCTTCAATAAATGGTGTTGGGAAAATTGGACAGATATATGCAAGAAAATGAAACTAGACCACCAACTTACACCATACACAAAAATAAACTCAAAATGGATAAAGGACTTAAATGTACGACAGGAAACCATAAAAATTCTAGAAGAATCCAAAGGCAACAAAATCTCAGACATATGCCAAAGCAATTTCTTCACTGATACAGCTCCTAGGGCACTTGAAACTAAAGAGAAAATGAACAAATGGGACTACATCAAAATAAAAAGCTTCTGCACAGCAAAAGAAACCATCAACAAAACAACAAGAAAACCCACTGCATGGGAAAACATATTTGCCAACGTCATATCTGATAAGGGCCTAATCTCCAAAATTTATAGGGAACTCATACAACTTAACAAAAAGAAGATAAACAATCCAATCAAAAAATGGGCAAAGGATCTAAATAGACACCTTTCAAAAGAGGACATTCAGAAAGCCAAGAGACATATGAAAACATGCTCAAAGTCACTAATCATCCGAGAGATGCAAATCAAAACAACAATGAGGTACCATCTCACACCTGTCAGAATGGCTATCATCAACAAATCAACAAACGACAAGTGCTGGAGAGGATGTGGAGAAAAAGGAACACTTGTGCACTGCTGGTGGGAATGCAGACTGGTGCAGCCACTATGGAAGACAGTATGGAGTTTCCTCAAAAAACTGGAAATGGAACTCCCATTTGACCCTGTGATCCCACTTCTAGGAATATATCCCAAGAAACCAGAAACACCAATCAGAAAGGATATATGCACCCATATGTTCATAGCAGCACAATTCACCATAGCTAAGATCTGGAAACAGCCTAAGTGCCCATCAGTAGATGAATGGATTAGAAAACTGTGGTACATCTACACGATGGAATACTATGCTGCTGTAAAAAAGAAGGAACTCTTACAATTTGCAACGGCATGGATGGAGCTGGAGAGCATTATGCTAAGTGAAATAAGCCAGTCAATGAAGGAAAAATACCACATGATCTCACTCATTCATGGATAATAAAGACCATTACAAACTTTTGAACAATAATAGATACAGAGGCAGAGCTGCCTCAAACTGATTGTCAAACTGCAGTGGGAAGGCCAGAGAGGGTTGGGGGGCAGAAGGGAGGGGAGTAAGAGATCAACCGAAGGACTTGTATGCATGCATATAAGCATAACTAATGGACATAAGACACTGGGGGGTAAGGGAGGGCAGGGGATTGTCAAGGGCGGGGGGGAAAAAAGGACACATATGTAATACCCTTTGTAATACTTTTAGCAAAAAAAACAAAAATTAAAAAAAAAAAAGAAAGGAGTTCAAACTGACACTGGCAGGGTATTCACAGAATCATTCATCTTCATCCTGTAGATTTTATCCTAAGAATGTAAGATTGATTTACTATTGTCAAACATATTCATATAAGCACTAAAAGGTTAGACTTATAAATGGGATAGTTTAAACCAATGATGAAATGGTCTCTAATTAAACATATAAATATATCTCTTTATGAAAGTGGCAAAGATGGAGAGAGCCTGGTTACAAAGCTTGGGAGACTGCTGGGAGGTGGGCTCTCTCAGGTCCTGCTGGCAGGAGTGTCACTTGGCACAATCTTTCTGGGGGACAATTTGGTGACATATGTATTTAATATGTGGAAAATTCTTTAAAAATTAAACATTCTTTTATTTAATTTTTTGGGGGGGAGGGGGAGAGAGAGGGAGAGAGAGATGGAAATATCAATGAGAGATAAACATCAATGGGCTGCCTCCTACACAGCCCCCTCCCACTGGGGATCAAGCCTGAAACCGGCATGTGCCCTGAACAGGAATTGAACTGGTGACCTTTTGGTGCACCGGTCGACGCTCAACCACTGCGCCATACCAGCTGGGCTGAAAATGAAACATTCTTAGAAGACTTAGATTCTATGAGAATTGATGAGAAAGTGAAGGAAGGAGAGAAGGAGAGAGAGAGAAAGAGAGAGAGAGAGAGAGAGAGAGAGAGAGAGAGAGAGAGAGAGAGATTTGATTAATAGTGTCATTAACTTATAAACTTTCTCTAGCTATTCAGAACAAGCCATCCTCTGCCCTGTCTTCCCCAACTGTCACCCCCATAGCCAGGAGGCTTTAGTGTTAAGAAAAATAAAATTAAGTATCCAACTCAAAACCACTACTGACCCCCAAGTGAGTGGCATGTAAATGGTTATCTGCAATCGTGGGTTAAAATATTACTGGGGTTCTCAAGCCATATCAGGAAGGCAATCTCTGGCTTAGTTGGCTGGGCTGCAGTAGCCAGGTTTTCCTCGAACAGTAATGACTCGAATTGTTCTATTGCCAAGATTCCTGAGAACTGAAAAGTGCTTATAGGAGAGGCCAGTTTACCAGCAGCTTCTTTGAAAGTCCAGAGGAACAACCGAAGGGACAATGGTGGCTCTTCATTAGAACTTTCTCCCTTTGGGAGAAAAATGAAGTTTTGGAAATTTAAAAACATATTATGTTCTCCACTAGCTTCCTGCCTCCAAAGTGTCAGCCAGAGCTGTAATGCAATAATTTCAAAGAGGTGGGCCTTTGGTTCCCCTGCAGTAGCAGTCTTGTAGCCACAGTGCCATGCTAATGCATCTCCTGCACAATCACAAAGAACTCATAATGCGGGCATGGAGGAGCCTGGATGTCTTTTACACCTATTTGTTACCTTCAAGTTCAGTAAAGATGCACCTGGAAAACACAGATACTGTAACTCAAATCCAACCTACTCCACAAAGGCTTTCTCTAATTAGGTTATTTGAATAAAACATTATTTGGAATCTCACATTATATATCAACACATGCTGATTTTAAAAATCTGAGTTTTGTGTAATATGCTATATTTTAAAAGATTCATTATGGTTCGCTGCCAGTTGCATATTTTACTTTACCTTTTACAGACATCTGATAGCAACAGCAATGAGACACCTGAGGAATATTTCATACATATTGAATATAATGGGAATGTAGAAAAACGTATAAGTACAAAAATACTGTGAGTTTGTGTGTTTGCAAGTGTGTTTTAGTTATGTATGTGTTTCCATGGCAACAATTGAAGATGAAATAGAGCAATTAACAAAATTTGACAAATTAATTTAACTAATCCTTTGTCTTTTGAAATTTACCAGGATATGTACTTACTTAGGTTCCTCCTCTTTCTATCACACTTTCATGACTTGATGCTTACTGCAAAGGATAGTCAATTAAATACTAAAAAGCATTTCAAAGCAACTTTGTCACTACTATAGCAATGATAATTAATTTTTCAATTGGCCCTCATTTAAAGTCCTAGAGCAAATTTTTTCATGGGTGGTGGAAGGTTTCTATTGCAAAGGTTTTATTAAAATAAAATACTCTGAAGCATATGATTTAAAATAATGTAATTTTATACTGCCAGTACAATTTAATAATGCCATTTCAATGAAGCTCAGTGGAATGGCAGCATCAGAATAGGGGCATACACTAGAAAGTCATTAAGCAAATACGAAAAATATTGTTTATACTTTTAGGTATATAAATAATTTATACTATGCAACTAAAATTTGGAAGAAAAGCAGGGAATAACTGAAAAATATCTGGCCAGTGCAAATGTAGGGTCTGAATGTTTTTAATGTATAGTCTTGCGATTCATTCATGGCACATTAAAGCAAATAATGTTAAAGGAATAAAACATGTAAGTTCTGATGAAGGGTCACCAAAAATTAACTTGGGCCAGTCACTTATCCACTTAGTGCTTAATTTTACAATCTGTAAAATGGGCTCATTTGGACCATGGAATATGAAGAGAAATGCAAACACACTTTGAGAGTGTTGCTATAAAGGTAATGGAAAAACAAAGGTGGTGAAAGGGACCATGGCCAGGTCAACCACATAGCCTTGTTGTTAATGCTTATGAAGGTAAAATTATGGGATAGATTTTAAAAATACAATTGTTTTTTTTAGAGGAAGCATTGAGAGGAGCATGTATTGCTCTCTGCATATCTGTTACATTTTATTATCTCAATTAACCTTTTATCGTTACTAATAACTTTCATTCCTTCATAATTTTACCTTGTATATGTCCCATCATATACATAGTTTTAACTCTCAGTCATATCTTGCTCATTTTCTAATGTTTCTTGGTTCAAATTTCTGAGAAAGGAAACTTATTGTTCCAGTTTATTGTCCATGCTAAGCTAGCAGGAAGATTGGCTATTATTGAGATAGTGCCACCCCTGGTTTGGCCAGTTCTGGTCAATGGGGATTAAAGGTTTATATGGTACAAAACATTGCCGACTAGGCAGCAAGAGACCCTAGGCATGGAAATCTCACTAATAGGACCTGTGGATTTGTAGGCGCTGATGGACATCTTACGTTTATCTAGATATTCTGAACTATTTCCAGCTTCCTAAAGGTGACACAATCTTTCTTTCCTGTGTCTTTGTAGACACTGATTTTTCCGGTTCCATTTCTGTAATGGATCTTGAACTTGGCTCAATAAATAACTTACTTCATTGAACTTCCAATGTCCTTTCCAGTATGGAACTCTGCCTTGGCACTCATTCAAGATGCTTGGCCATGTGTGTTTTTAATGAGCTGTGCTCATTGTGGGTTGGGGAGACAGAATCTTGACAGGTGGTATGAAGAAAAGGAACACGAGTATGGTGTAAATACTGTCTTCTAACTGGGTAAAAACAGTCTCTCAACAATGTCATGCAACTATGTAGCTATTTCCCCATTTCTGATTCTGCAATGTGCAAAAACAAAGGAACAAATGAACAAACGAATGAAGGAATGAAGAAACAAACAAAATAAACCGAACTGAGAGAAAGGAAGTTAAAAAGGCCCCAGATAGTTTGGCTCAGTGAATAGAGCATTGGTCTGTGGACTGAAGGGCCCCGGGTTTGATTCCTGTCAAGGGCACATGCCTAGGTTTTGGGCTCGATCCCCAGTAGGGGGCGTGCAGGAGACAGCTGATCAATGATTCTCTCTCATCACTGATGTTCCTTTTTTAAAATATATATATATTTTATTGATTTTTTACAGAGAGGAAGGGAAAAGGATAGAGGGTTTGAAACATCGATGAGAGAGAAACATCGATCAGCTGCCTCCTGCACACCCTCTCCTGGGGAGGTACCCGCAACCAAGGTACATGCTCTTGACCGGAATCGAACCTGGGACCCTTCAGTCCACAAGCTGACGCTCTATCCACTGAGCCAAACCAGCTAGGGCTCATCATTGATGTTTCTATCTCTCCCTTTCCCTTCCTCTCTGAAATCAATAAAAATATATTTTTAAAAAAGGAAGTTAAAAAGGTAAACTGGGGGTATCTCTTTTATTAGTATGCCAGTGTAAGAAAGGTGACTTGGCTGAGAAAAAAGAGAAAACCAAGACTTCTAACAAACAAGCAGCTCAGGGAAACTTTGTTAGAACAAGCTTCACATTGGACAACCAACTGCTGAGAAGTGATTTTGACTTTCTGAAAGGGTAGAAATAGTGAGAAAGCTCTTAAAGTGCACCTTAGATTTTTTTCCTTTCAAAATATATCTAAAATATTTTCTACTATGTAGTGAATATTGCTTAAGTTAAATTATTTTAATACTATATTCTTTTGGATCAAAAAAGAAGAAAAATGTTTACTTATCTCTGTCAAGCAAATTAGCCTGTAGTTTAAAGCCTAAAGCTTGGGTCATGTGACTGACATGCTACTGCCACCTTTTGGAAGCTCACCTATTTTGTAGGTCTATCATTTTGAGTCATTAAACTCAACTCAAAATCTGTAAAATTAAAGGTATTTAGTAATAGTATAGTAAAATTGGGTAAAAGCAGTAATAAATATGATAATGGAAAGGACCAGGATATCATTTCTTTCGGGGGAAAAAAAACCTCACACACAAAAAAACATTAACTTTTATGTCTTAGAAGGCTGAATTAATTCAAATTTTAGTATTTATCTTTTATGTAACCTCAAGCAATTTTCCTCACTTATTTATTAATTTATCTACCATGTATATAATACATGTTCATTATGTGCTAGGTGCTAAACATAATAAAGAGCAAAACAGAACTCATGTCCTTCAGAAGTCTAAGCTAGAGACTAGTATTAACTGTATTTCAAATATGAGTAAAGTTTTATTTCTCATTTTTTAGATTAAGAGATATATAATTAATCATTTAATTATTTTCCCCAAATTTGAAAGGTTATTGTTAAAATTAGATACTATATAAAATAACCACTATAACTTAACACATTGTAAATATTCATAAGTGCTATTTATTATTCCATAGTGTCTTCTAAAATGTGTAATATGGGATTATAGTGGTACCTGTAATAAATAAATTGATATTAATAATATAATTAACTGAAATTTTAAGTTACTTAAGTCAGAGAGAAAAGTGTAAATAGTGTGATATAATTTGTCTTATATATAAGAATAATTTTTTCCCAACTGATCATATATGCCATAAATTCTCTTTTGGGAGACATTGGAAAATAAACTATAAATACACAGTATTCATTGTTTTAGAAAGCCTTTATGAAAAATAGTTTTTTTTTATGAGCAATTTAAGTAAGGGGAGGGAGAAAAGTAGATGAGTGTAGACAGAGAGGATGTTTTGCATTTAGAGTGCAGCTTGGGAGAAGGTTTGGCTGTGGGTGGAAGTGGAATGCAAATAGGAAGAAGGCTGTTTGCCCATGTGCTCAGAGAAGCAGAGCAAAGTTACAAAAGGGAATAAAGGAATCTAAGGGAAAGAAGAATCAAGAAGCATTGATCAAACAGGTAAATCCTAATCCAAAGTGTAACAGATCACTCCAAAGTGAAATAGTGTACTCCACTGTTACAATAATGGCACAAGTAAAGGAAGGACTTCTGAAGTCATACATTTCCCTGGTGGACTTGTGAGAGCCATTTACTTCCAAGAGATTAAAGGGAAACCAAAAATGAGATGCTGCAAATGGTAGAAAAGTAGCAGTTTTGGGAAATGCTGCCTGGAATTACAAGTAATTTATTTGCCTTTTTCTTTCCTTTTTAAAATTATAATAAAATGGACATAAATTTACCATCTTAATCACTTGAAGTGTACTGTTTAGTAGCATTAAGTATACTCACATCATTGTGAAACAGACATCCAGAACTTTATCTTACAAAACTGAAACTATGCTCATTAACAACTCCCCATTTTACTCTTACCTGAGCCCCTGGCAATCACTTGTTTCCATAAGCTTGACTACTCTTGATATCCCATATAGGTGAAATCATACAGTATTTGTCTTTTTTGTGACTAATTTATTTTACTTAGCATCATGTCTCCAAGGTTTACTGGCCTTTTCTAAACCTTTGGGAGAGGTATAACTAATCAGAGAAGATACCTTCACAATGGCAATAAGTAGAAACTTTCTTTCTGGAAACTGAGGGAACCAGATCTCAAACTGGGCTTGAGGGCTTGGCAGAGGGAAAGATTAAGGGATGGAAGTGGAACAAAGAGAACAAGCAATATGGGTCAAACTTGGGAAGTACACAAAGACTGGAAATATAACTAGAGGCAACCAGAAAAAGGAAGTGGGAGCTCTTCATAGTGTGACCTAGATTGAGCAGTAGGTCTATGGAGCGAACAGGAACTCCTAATGGAGCCAGTCTAGTTTGGGCTTTGCTACTGGACAAGGGATCTGGAGAGCATATCTGTAAAGTGGGCTATGTAAAAGGCAATCTGAGCTATTAGAGGGTGGAGACTAAGAAGTCCTAAAGAAAAGTGGATTTAGACAAAGTGGCAAATGCAACTGTTTGGGGATATTAGAAATGAAAAATTGACCTTAGAAATATCTGCAAATCATATAATGAGTCTTGAAAGTCTTTTATATGCCACTATGTCATCTTTCATTCAAAGTAGAGAGTGAAGAGGAGGCACAAAAATGTGGCCATATTTTCCAAGTGATCTCAATTAGTGTGTGCTTCAGGGACAATCTAAGATTATCGTGCTGTATGTAGAAAGTGCTGTTCCAGCTCGTCACAGATACTGGGCAGATTTTACAAGAACATCACAGAGCTCTAGCTGTTGTTAGTTGAAATATGTAAATAAGCTGTTTCTAAAGCAGACACACTGACATGGTTTTTCAAAGTTGAGTTGAAAGTTCTCCAACTTTTTAATAAGAAAAAGTCCATGCATAAAATGTTTGAAATAATACTATAATGAAAACTATATACCAAGTACTTAGTTTAAACAACTGTTAACATTTTAATCAATTTTCTTTATATATCTTCCTAAATATCTTTTTTTAACCATTTGAAAGCAAGTTACATGAAATTTAACTAAATGCTTCAGTATCTCCTAAAAATACATTCTCCAATATAACTTTAGTATTATTAACCATACCTAAGAAAATTATTAACAATAATTCCCTATATAATATATCTAGTCCATATTCAAATTTCCTTTTATTATTTTGTTAAAATATTCATAATATAAATAACATTGCTCTTTTGATCATTTTTACATATATGGTACAGTGGCATTCAATATTTTTATGTTATTGTGTGCAATCATCACCATCATCCAATACTAGAACTTTTCCATCTTCATCTTCTATTTCTGATTCACTGGATTTGAGATAAAATTTGTAGGGACAGTGCATATAATTGTACACTTGGATCTAAAAAACCAACTTCATAAGCACAAAGCTGAAGAGATGGGAACAGATCTATAGCATGAGTAAAAGCAATTAGAGATGTTAGTCAATAATAAGTTCAGAGGGTGAGTGCAAACTTAGGCTGAAAGTGCAGTCCTGGAATCAGGGAAGAGGGGATTCTGCAGTTTTCTGCCCTGCTTAGACCCTACTTGGAGTATTGTGTTTAATTCTGGGACCCATAACATTGGGTAGTCTGAAAACTGTTATCAGGAGGAATTTCAAAAGACATCATCTGAGAAAGAGAGAAAGAAATTGGATATTTGTCTGGCTGGTGGCACTCAGTGGTTGAGCATTGACCTATGAATTGGGAGGTCACAGTTTGATTCCAGTCAGGGCACATGCCCCGGTTGCCTGTTCAATCCCAAGTAGGGGGCGTGCATGAGGCGACCAATCTATGATTCTATCTCATCATTGATGTTTCTATCTCTTTCTCCTTCTCCCTTCCTTTCTGAAATAGATAAAAATATATTTTAAATAAAAAGAAATTGGATATTTAGAGTTTGTGAAAAAGCAAGTTAACACCTTGAGGAAGAGATGTCATTTTACCTGCCTTGGAATATTTAAAGAACTGCCATTTGGAAGGTATATTTATTCTGTCTAAGGAGTAGTGCAAGGGATAATAGGAGGAAAGTGCCCATGGGAAAGGCTTCAAATCGGTATAATAATTTAATAATAATGGATAGAATGGGTGGAAAGTGTTGCCTTAGGGAGTAGCTAGTTCTTGTCCAAGGGCATTCACTGGAAAGCAGGGCAAAGGAAATCCAGACATTGAGAGGCTTTTCAGGCTAGATGACTTAAGTATCTCTTCTGGCTATGTTTTGTTTAGGACTCTTTTTTCTTGCAAATAACAGACTCCAATAGTGCCCTCTTAGGCAAAAGAGGAAGTTACTGAAAATATTTGAGCTATTGCATATGATCAGTGGGATGGTTAATACTAAAATTCAGGCAGGGCATATCTCTCCTCTCTTCCTTCTCTCTCCTCCCTTCTCTCTCTCTCTCTCTCTCTCTCTCTCTCTCTCTCTCTCTCTCTCTCTCTCTCCCCCCTCACTTTTTTTCCAT
>NW_005363098.1:1078170-1095871 GCF_000412655.1 Myotis brandtii
TCTCTCCCCCCCCCTCTCTCTCTCTCTCTCTCTCTCTCTCTCTCTCTCTCTCTCTCTCTCTCTCCCCCCTCACTTTTGTTCCATTCCAGCTCTGGCCTCAATTTCTCTCACTGGTTCACTTGTAGACTTGTTAGAAAAAAAAAAAAAGGCTGCTGACTGTTTCTGAATCTAAGATGCCTGGTTGAAAATTCCAGGAGAAAAAGACTCTGTTACCACTCAACTCTGGCCAGAAAATAATAATGATGAACAAATTGCTTGAGCTGTAAATTGTGAGTTCTCTCAGATAATAAAAGACCCTACGATGGGAGACTCAGATGCTACAAAGGACAAAGGTGAACATTAAAACCCTATCCTGACTTAAATGACACAAATAGTCTGTCCTGAAGGAAAACACCAACTGCAGAATCCTTCATGGCAACCTCAAGCCACCCTGAAGGAGAAAATGCTTGAAGGTCACCTGGCAGTGCCACATTAAATGTTGTAGCATAGTTGGGGCTACTGGGAAATCCCTGCTACCCACAGACAGGCCAGGAATGCAGCAAATAAAGTAAGGCTTTTCTTTTCTGAGAAAGTAGGAGAAAGCTGTGTGACAAGGGCAGTGGTGCATACCAGCTTAGGCTCTGCAAACATTTGCATTGTGGCTAAAAGCCAAGGGTGAGGCCTAGGACCCCTGGGACTGTAGGTGAGATTCTAGCATCTTAGAAAAGACCATTCTTCTTTACATGCAGGAGACCTGAAGGTCCTCAAGTTGAAATAACAACTCAGTAACAGAAGTGATCCTCAGCATAGGGGTCTCCTGACTTCTGATATTTCTTCTTCCCTATACACCATCCTTTCTTTGAGAAATTACCTTATTTCTACAGAAGCCTGGCATGCCTTCCTATGGATTATGGACTGAGAAGGACCCAGGCTTGGCTCTCTGTGTGGGCACAAATGTCTCCAAGTACCAGTTTATTGAGGTCATTACAAGGACACTAATTGAGGAACTTTCAATTTTAATTTTTGTACTAGTTATTTTTATATTTGCTGAATATCATGTGCATGCACATGAATTTTCCTATGAAATTATTCCTTTCTGGGGAAATTCTAAAAGTTGTAGCATAGAATTGGGAGAGAGAACATTATGCATTACAAGTTCCTGGGAACTAGGTGCCCTCACTTTGTCACTGGTCACCTTCCGACCTTCCACGTCCTGTCTGTATCTCTCCACCTCCATTAAGGCTGACCTGGAACCAGGAGTGAATGAAGTGGGGTTTACAATAAATGGTTGTTAGTACAGCTAATCTGGCTTTTGTATAATCCCCCATGAAAGAGGAAGTAGAATGATGGTGGTGATGATGATGATAATGACCCTGAGGACAATGATAAAAACAGGTTGCCCCTGCCAACCAGCAAGTACAGGTGGATCTGCTTTGCGATTCTGAGAATGCTGTCAGAGAGTGGAGGTAACTAATGAAATGAAAGCTAAAGCTAAAGCTTTCGCTTCTCTGAAAATCCGTAAGGAGAATGTCAAATGTCTGAATGTTTCATTATGTTTTATATTTCATGAGATGCTGCAGGGTACAGAAAGAATAAAAAGTAATAGTTAAAAAATGGAGAAGCAGAACTGATGAGTTCTAGAATTGAAAATAATCATCACCCTTGGTTACTATGGGTAAATAGTACACTATATCAACCTTAGGAGGAAAAAAAGCAATGACTAACAAAAGTAGCCCCAATGTGGATTTAAATAGGTCTACCAAGAAACCCACAAAAACAATTAGGACAACAGAGAAACAACCTTATTTCCACTGCCTGTACATTGATGCCAGAAGTAGAAAAGGGGTACCATTTCAGAGAATTTGCTATAGAACATTATAGTAGCAGCAGAGATAACAAAAACATGCTTGCTTCACAATGAGTTCTGGATGAGACCTAAGTCTATAACAAATGTACCTCATGTGAAAGCTATAGCTTCTCATTCTAAACTTTTCATTTGTATATGCTTTTGTACCTTGAGGGCTCTGTATCTCAAAATTTTAAAGTATCCTATGTTACCTGTCACTATTACACTGTCAACCCAGGAAATGATAAATGTTCCCTACAGACTTATTTGACAGAAATATACTATTAAGAATAGATATATTTTAAAGATAGTGTGTCATTTCTAGATTGTAAATGATGTAAAATAAGAGGCTGAATTTATTTGTTTCAACTTTAGTGGTCAGCAGCTTCATTTACTGATTTTTTGTGGAAAGATCATCAAAAGCTCCATGTCAAATAAAAACAGTCTGAAAAATGATGCTTATGGCATTAGTGCTATTATGAAACACAATTCCTGTGCTTTGAAAAACAATAGAGTTTGTTATGAAATTGAGTTTCCCCAGAGAGCGCCACATGACTGTAGGCTATTAATTATAGAGTTTTATGGTTATCTTTGTTCGGAACAATGGTGCTCCTGAGGTCCTGAGGAACTTCTCCTGTGCAATCATGTCGAGTTTTGATTAAGCGCCATTATATACAGTTCATTAACAATGTATCTTAAAATGAGTTTTTGATTGAACATTTTTATTGGTCATTTACTATAATTGATGGATTCTGTTGGAATTTCACATAGAAAATTTGCCAGGATAGTTACAGTATTTTTCATTATGTATCATTATGCCTTTTCCCCCTAAAAGTACCCAAGTTTCTCTTAAAAAATTAACTTCTGAAAATTAGATATTGATCTATTGCCAATGCAGTTGCTGTTCCCATAGTTCAATTAGGAGAGAGAGACAGAAACTGGTAATACTGAATAGAAATAAGAAAAATTTGGGACATTAAATAATCCTATTAACTTAGCCCTTTTTTTCCCAGTGCCCAATCACTCTTTAGGACAGTAAATGAACTCTTGCTGGTTGATAAGTGTCCTTTTAATGCATTATTAAACATGATCTGTTTCACTAGATCCTCCAATTTTATAATATTAATCATAATGTTTACCACTCCTGTTCTTATCTTAATCAAAAGGTTAAAAATGATTTGGCCATGGGTCAACTAATTACTTTTTATAATGCCTGTATATTTAAATAATAGTGAGGAATCTCTCAGAAAGTATTCAATGTGGTAATAAAAACTGCCCTGCAATCTTTTGATAGTGAATTTATTCTCACTAAAAGCTGTCAAGCAAATGCTTGTAGCTACTCATTGGAAAGAAGAAATTAGATAATCTTTAATTTTTCTTCAAACTCTAACTTTGTATAAATCACTCAGGTAATATAGAATAAGACAGAGGACAAAGGTAGAAAAAACTGAAGAAGTTTTAAAATGGATCCTGTTTGACTTCAGGCAAGTTACTTATCTTCCCTGGGTTTTAGTTATCCTATATAATAAAGAGCTAATATGTAAATGGTCCTCACGCCCTCACGCCTTCACGCCTTAACAGCTCAGACACTCAACACTGGGGAGAGAGGAATGGGGACCAGCCAGGCACAAATGAGCTCACGAGAGAGGAATGGGGACCAGCCAGGCTGTGGCCCAGGAGAGGGACAAGGCACATGCCCCACGGTTCTGGATGCTAGTGGTTGTGCCTGCGCTTATGGCCCAGCCCGGGAGAGGGACAATCTGCACGCCCTGCAATCCTGGGCACCAGTGGCTGGGGCTGTGGCCCAGGAGAGGGACAATCCGCATGCCCCATGGTCCTCGCAGTCCTGGGCTCCAGCGGCTGTGCCTGGGGCCGGGAGAGGGACAAGCTGCCTGCCCCATGGTCCTGGGCGCCAGTGGCTGTGGCCAGCCTAGGCAAAGCCTGCCTGGGACCTGGGTGCCTGTGGCCAGCCAGAGGGAGGGAATCCAGGGTCCTGGGTATGGGGTGAGGCAGAGGCAGTTAGGGGTGATCAGGCCAGCAGGGAAGCAGTTAGGGGTGATCAGGCAGGCAGGCAGAGGTGGTTAGGGGTGGTCAGGTAGACAGAGGTGGTTAGGGGTGATCAGACAGACAGGCAGAGGGGTTAGGGGAGATCAGGCAGGCAGGCAGGCAAGTGGGTAGGAGTCAGCAGTCCCGGATTGCGAGAGGCAGTCAGACATCCCCTGAGGGATTGGAGAGGGTGCAGGCCGGGCTAAGGGGACCCCCTACTCTATGCACAAATTTCATGCACCAGGCCTCTAGTAATGTGATAATAAGGATACTGGATTAGATGATACTAAAGGTTCCTTCCCACTGGAGTATGTCATAATTCTTTATTTCCCTAATGGCTGAGACGTAACTAAAAGTCCTCCAAGGACCTATTTTTCATTTAGGAAACACTAGACACTAGGGGCAACAGTCCACTAACAGATGTTGGCAAATCTGTAAAATTCCAATGAACTTAGAAGTTCATTGGCATCTATTACATTAAGTTATACTTAGGCTAACTTTCTGTATAGCTTTCCTGCTACTGAAAATATGAATAAGAAAAACATTAAGGAAAACAGTTTTCTCTTAATAATTTTCTATTTTTTTCTTTGAAATAGCAGTTACTGCTGCCACTCGAAACTTCTATGAATTGGAACATGCTTTGTCATTGTCATCATAGAAAAAGGGTCAAATTAAAATTTTAGTTGCTGATCTTTGGAAAGGAAGAGCTATTCACTGCTTATTTTTCCAAATCTCATTTACTGTCCTTATACTTCCCCTCATATATGCTTTCCTCTTTTTCCCCTGGGCAGAATATAAGGATATATATAACATATTAGCTCATAAGTATACTTCTAATCCAGGTGCAATCAGAAGATTTAGTCAATCACCCAGACATTTTGGGGACCAAAAATGCTCAATCTTCCAAAACCTCAAATAAAAGCAACCCTTTAAAAAGTTCATTATTTTATCTACTATAGAACTCTCTTCTTCCTCCTCTTTTGACTTCTCTCTCTCTTAATTATCTTACCCCTTTAAGCTGCAAGGCACCATTAAAAGAAGGTAAATGTGCCAGGAATTTACCAGATTATAATTAATTTGATCACTGTCTACCCTATAATATTGAGTGGATCACACTTCCTCTTTAACTTGTATCTAACACTGCACTGACTGTTAACTCAAATGGTGGCCAACTAGGACACTTTTTCCCTCTTGTTGCCTTGATTCTTTTATGGTTTAACTGGGGGAAAATTCATGGAAAAATATAGTGTGAAGAGACTTAATCCATTGTAACATCAGGTTCATGGGTCAAGTTTAAGACTATATTTGAAATTCATTCACATATTTTTATTCATTTCCCATATGTGAAGTAAATGAGCAAAGTAGCTTTGTATTTAATGCTTTATCCATATGGCGAAGAATCACCTTTTCTGCTTAAATGTAAAACAAGAAGATGAGATACATTTTATTGCCCATTTTATTATGGCTTACAGTGGTTCTCAACCTTCCTAATGCCGCGACCCTTGAATACAGTTCCTCATGTTGTGGTGACCCCCAACCATAAAATTATTTTCGTTGCTACTTCCTAACTGTAATTTTGCTACTGTTATGAATTGTAATGTAAATATCTGATATTCAGGATGTATTTTCAGGGGTTGCAACCCAAAGGTTGAGAACCGCTGGGTTAAGGTCTATTGAAATAATAATTTCCTACCCCACAGTATATCTCTACATATTTGGGTAAAATAAAAATGTTCCAGAGTCAAAATGGCAGCTTAGATATCAACTAACCATCCTGTTAATTGGTATTCTTGACCATAAGGAAAAAAAAATAGGCAAGTGTGACTCTATGCATTATCTATGCTTAATATTGGAAAAACAGCTAAGCATATGTATATCCTATGGGTTGTCAGTATTGTAACCTTTATGTAGAGAGAAAGAATATAAAACAGAGTTCAATGATCCAACCTGGGAATAAGATTAAAAGGTCAAAGTGTCTTATCTTTATGCCACCAATAAGGTATTCTGGGAAAAGCATGGAATTCAGCGGTTAATAATCCTGGCCTCTAGCCTTTGGACTATCTTGACTACTTGGGGGACCTGGGAAAAGTAACTCATCTCTACCAGATTTACTTTCTTAGTCAGCATATGGACAAAGACATGAGATCTCATTGGAAATCCCTGGCACATCGCCTAGCATACAGCAGGTACACATGAAGTGGTCATGGGTTCTGAATCTTCTTCAGTTTCCTCACCCATGAAGTGAGGAGTTTCTATAACACAATAGTGTTCAAGATTTTTTTATGTGTATGACAGCAACACAGTTTACATGGAATAGGGATATATTAAACAGTTAAAAGCTAAACTGTCCTGACTGAAGTGAAAGCAGAAAGCCCAGAACCACCTTTCTTGCTCTTTTGTGTTAATTATGTCAAAGGCTTGGCACTCCTTCAAACTTCCAATTAGTGAAGGTGCACCAATGTGTGTATACAAGTGCATGCCACACACACATGCATGCACACACACACATCTTTTTAGCACCTTAAAATCATTAACTATTTTTTGGATCAATATATGTCCTATGTGGATTACACATGATCATGGTCTTTAGAGTTCCACCTGCAATTTCCTGGAAATTCCTTTGACAATTCAAGATGAAAGGGGGTTAATATTGATGTAGTGAACAATAATGATCCTTCAAATTGTGTTGGAGATCACACTTCCATAAATAAAGGGTGGTACACCCAACTGCGAGAAAGCCTAATTCAGGCAGAATGCTTTAATGGATGTCATCTATCTGTTCTCTGGCTGTGGGTACTGGAGTTTTTACTAAAATTATCATTTGGGCCCACCTAGTTCAGATATCTATTTTTAACAATACACAACATTTTTTTTTTTAATTCAAGACTATAAAAAAGGCAAAAGAAATGTTTGGTTTCATGTAAATCAGAGCATCTTAATAATTGTTCATACATTACTAAATATTTAACATTTTTATACAATAACTATACTTAGCAGCATGGCATGGTTGGGAGAGGTTTTAGAGTCAGATTAAATAGATTTAAAATCCAAGCTCTTTCACTTACTAGCTTTGTGACCTTGAGCAATTATCTTATCTTTGCTAAGCCACAATTTCCTCATTAGGAAAGTTATTCCTTATTTGGGTTGCTATGAGACCTAAAAAAAAAAATCAAACAAACCTATTCTGGAGCCTAGAGTTGGACCCAGAATATAGTAGATGCCCAATAACTATTAATTCCTTTTTCACTTAAAATGTGGTGTGGTGCTGATGTTCAACAAAATACTGGTAAAACTTGAGGACCAATTTTGGCTAAGGAGCTGCACTTTTATAGCTTCGTTCCTTATCTTATTTTTCTTTACTTTTTCTGTTAGTTACTGATTATCCTCAGAGTTGTGAGAGGACTTGGATATTATACTAATTTACAGAGATTCTCAATTGTTGTTAAATGTTTACAAATAAAAAGAGATAAAGAAGTAAATGTCTACACTAATAGTATATCTATATTCCTATGGACTTCTAATAGCCACTGCAGATTTATGCAAAGTTAGAACCATAAGAAATTAGCTCTGCTGCAAAATGTGCTCTGCAAAGGACCTGCAGAATCTCTCCCCCAACCCCTCTCTCTCTCTCCCTTATTGGATATTTTACAGGTAGTAATGACTTCAGTTATATGCCACACGAAAATGTTTGTTCTTCTCTACACATAGCACTAACAGTAGAATTAAATTCTCACAAACTTAATGTGCAGACAAAACATGTGGGGATCTTGTTAAAATGCAGATTTTGATTCAGTAAGTCTGTAGTAGATCCTGAGATTCCACATTTCTAACAAGTTCCTTGATGGTGCTCATGCTGCTGATCTGCAAACCACAATTTGGTAGCAAGATTCCAGGTACATCCTAAGTCACCTTGTCAATCATCCATTATTGTTCTTTCACCATATCCTTTTCCCATCCAGTTAGAATAAGAATACTTAGGGTGTATGTATGTATGTATGTATGTATTTATTTATTTATTTATTTATTTATTTATTTATTCCATGCAAGCCATGTTTGAAATAAAAACAGGTCCAAGAAAACCCTCCTGCCAACTAGGAAATTTTTAGCTGTTTATCTCCCAAAAATTATCATCTAAAAGAAAAAACAAACAAACTCACAACCTTTTGTCAATTTAAAATGATGACCTAGTTTTATATGACAGCTTTCTTTGAAAATTTAATCTTTTTTTGACTATCTTGCAGGTTGATTTTTCTAACCACAAAGAAAGTAAAAATCCCTCATGGAAAAAAACCACTCTTATGACTTTGAAAACTATAAAAATAGCATTGGCATGTGACTGAGGCCAGCCCCCTGCAGGCCAACCATTTATAACAGCACACACTCTTCCTTCCCGACTTCCATTCAACAGTAAGATTTCTGTGAGCCCTGTCCAATCAATGAGAATGATGCAGATATAAAGTGGATCTCCATTAATTTATTAATTTGTCAGTAGCCACATTAAGTGGATAACCTCCCCAAATGCCCACAACTTGAGGATGTTCAGAAATGCTGTCATACAGTTCATGATTTTAAGAGCCGTTTCTTAAGAAAACTCTGGGCCAAGAATTTAGAATATATTATCTACTTTAAACACAGATTTTCATTGATGACATTCCGTGGGCATCCATTTAATATTAATATTAAGCCAAGGAAAAAATGGTCCTTGTTTCTTTCCTTTAAAATGACAGAAATAGTGGGTATTTGTTCCTTCTGAAAAACAGGAAATATCTAAGCCAGCAGTATTCACACTGGTGTCATTACTTGCATTACTGCAGTTATTGATTGAACCTTGCCAAATTCTCCATGATGCATCTGTCTACCAGAGAGGAGGCTTGTGTGAGGGATTGACTTGTAAAGGTTATCTCAGGATTGATGATATGCAGCTCTCTACCTTTCAAAAACTCTTAAAAGGCTGGGAAATCAGGTAGTCACCATGGCACAGAAAATGAGGCATCTGGCTGTAACCTTCTGAAATTACTATTGTAATATTTTTAAATAATCAGTACAGAATTTGGACTTAATTCTTTAGAATGGGTGTGCAAACCAAATAGGCACTTATTAGTACTGTTTTCTGTCACCTTGAAACAAATAAAGTCTAAGTATTTTCCAAGGGTAGAACTCAGGAATTCCCTAGGAGTTTCCCAGAATCCTTGAAGTTCTTGCTTATCAGATAATTTATGAGGTGGGAAGGGAGTGAGAAATATCTCAGGAAGACTTCTTGTTGGTACTCTGGCCAACATATGAGTGTGTTTTAATTTATTTTGTCCCTTTTGTTGAATCTAGACTGATAATATGCCTCCCAAAGCTCTTGCTCTGGGGTCTGTACATTTATAAACACAAGAAAAGGAATTGCTGAGACCTCAGTTTGTTGTATTGATTTGGAGAGGGCTGCAGGGAGTCCCACAATCAGTAAAGTACTGGCTTCCTCCCTCTCACATCTTCCTTGCCAGTTTCTACTGCCCCAAATTTGCCTTTTTCCTGTTCTTGCCTTGCTCTTGGGTATCAGTACTACATACATCTGATCTCTCAATCTCTCTCAGTGAAGAAAATAATCCTAAATGCTGAATGATTATATCAGGATTTTACAAGCAATACATTTCAAGGTGGATGAGAGGCATACCAAACTCATATGACTTCCTCTAGGTCCAACTTTCTTGTGTCTACCTTCATCTTTATATGGTGAAAAGGAGCAGAGCTTTGGGTTTCACGAGGGCAGGTTTGGCTATATCTTTCTGGCCTTGTTAGAGGCTTGAGTATTAGTCTATGCAGCTCTGTGCACACCCAGAATGTTTCTTTCTGTATTCCTGTTCTCCAATCCCATTTGCATGTGCCTGCAAGTTTTTGTGCATACATGTGTAAGCAAACACACACATAACATGTATGAAAAAGAGAAGGGAGATGATAAAACTCAAATGAAGAGACAATTTCCAGCCTCAGGACAAACTGACACTTTGATAATTCAGTTCTACCCAAGATCCTTGTCTCCTCTCTAGAAAACCACTTTACCTTGGACAAGCCTTTCTTTAGCTAGGTAACCAATAAGTGACAAAGACCTACCCTGCACAAAGAAAATATTCTGTAGAAACTGCCTTTCATCTCCCTAAGACCAGGGATGAGTTTCTTTTTTCCTTTCATTCATTTATTCATTCATTCACTCATTCATTCATTCTGCTATAAGAAGACCCAGAGCAAGAATGAGTTTTCTCAGATGCACTTCTATATTCACGCTTAAGGTGTCTCTATGTTACCCTGAATCTTTCTCTTCTCCTTATCCCCATAACTAATACACAAAAGCAGAAAGTGAAAAAATATGGTCATTGTAAAAGGAGATTTGGTTAAAGCACTCTTCCTAAGTAAAAGAAATAAAATATTATGTTACTTTCACTACTACAAATTACTCCTACCCCTCAGAAAAAACTTACTACTGCTGCAGTCAGGTAAAGTTTACAGAATGTAGTCTTACACCTGTTGCAACCAGTCTCCAAGGGGACTCTCTCCTTTGCAATTCTGTGCCTCCTTTCTAGACTCCGGTCTCACCTTAGAGGAGTGGTTATTCCTTCTACCTGGGAAGAAATGCAGTCAATTTGGGACCCATCCAGAGTGGACTTTTACATTAGAAACAACACTTCCTCAGTGACCAATGAATGGCACATCTAAACTGGGTCCTGGATAGAAGAGAGGCACAATGAACAGGGTAGTCCCTATTTAGTTGTTAATTTCTCTCTACTTCTAGTTTAAAGAAAAATTCAACAGTCTTTCAGATTGATCCAGGAACTTTTTGAAAGTGAATAGACATGGAGTTGCTCCAGTTTATCTTCTGATATTAGTGCGCTTGATCCACATGCCACACTCCAGCTTCGTGTTCAGCCCTCCTCCCTCCCCATCCGACAGTCCCTATCCTGTACTGAGGAACCATCTGTCTCCACAGTTCGCCCACACAAGGACGGAACTGTCATTGATACGGCAGCCAGGACTGTGGCAACAGGCACTGATGCCAGACGACACAGGTGGTTGGGAGCACTGAGAGTCACCAAGGAGATTCAGAGAAGACATTATGGGGATGGGATGCATCTGAAGGCATCACAATCTTGTCTCAGTTTAAGGAAATATGAGCCAAATGATGGATACTGATCCAAAAAGTGTGCTCATCACATTCACAGAGATGTTAACAAATGTAATATCAGTTACCATTCACTGAAAACCTACCATAAGTTTTCGCTGTAAACCACCAGACTTTAGTGCTTTCTTTGATTTACAGAGTTAAGACAGAATGTATCTTCTTGGGGCCAAGGTCTCTAACTCTAGGATTCACAGCATAATTATAAAAATGTACAAAAATATTCCAAATATTTCTTTCAAGATGACCCATGAACATCATTGGACAACCATTCAGCTGCCAAGAAGCCATTTCCCAGAAACAATGATATTGCTGGCTATACTGAACTATTTCAAGCAATTTAATCTATTTGGTACTTTTTGGAATATCCTCTATTGGTCTAACAGAAGTCAAGCAACATATAACTATAATAAAATTATACAACAAAAACTTGATTCTTTAACTTCACTTCCTAATGATGACTCAAATTCTGATGAGAAAACAACATAATCCTTATCCTTCATTTTCTTCTTCAATCTAATATCTAATACATCCCCAATGGAGGCCTGTTGATCCTTTCAAGTCCATCACCTTCTCTTCATTCCCATTGTATAATCTCAGTTCTTAGCCTCTTCAGATCTGCGTGAATGCTTTAATGGAATCTTAACTTATATATCTGTCTCCACTCTCTCTCTAATATCTTTAAATGATCCAAAAAATTGTTCTAAACAATTTCTTTTCACTTGTTCCTGTTTTATTTCTTTCCTTAGCACTTACTGGCTTTAAATGTACTATATATTTTTCTTATTTTATTTTGCTCATTGTTTGTCATCCCCCATTTGACTTATCAGCTTCATGAAATCAGGAATCATTGCCTGTTTCTTTATGGCTATAAAGCTGAGCCTAGAACAGGTCCGGCATATACCAGGTTCTCAATAAATACATGTGAATGTCTGATATTCCTTGATTAAAAATCTACCTTGCCTTTCCATTTCTTTCAGGATGAAGTACAAACATCTTAACATTGAATTTAAGACACTTTGCATACTGACCTCAACCGGGCTTTCTACCTCATTTCATCGAATCTTCTTCTGCACAAACCTTCTGTTCAAGTAACCTGAATATCTTGTCATTCCATGAGCTTGCCATATTTTTTAATGCATCTCTACATCATTTGCAAATGCTGTTCTCCTTATCTGGGAAAATCTTCCCAAGACTGCCTAGAACAAAACCAGTATGATGACTGTCTTTTCAGTCATCCTGTCAAACCATTCATTCATTCATTCTTTCATTGCCTGACCAACCTCTCTACATCCTTGAAGACCCAGGTGAAATTTTGCCATTCCTATGTAGCCCTACCAGACTTCCTCAGTTAGGATCCATTACTTTTTCTCAGTGTTTTCATAGTAGTACTTTGTATATAATTCTACTTTGGTTCCTATTACATTGAGTTGTAATTTATCTAATATGCTTCCTTTGTCTTCCTCTGGACTATGGGATATTCCACAGTAGATAATAAGTAATTTATCAACTTTTTCCCAGTATATTTATAGTGTCTGGCACAAAATAAGTACTCAATTAATGCGTATTGAATAAATGAATAACTAAGCTATTGAGAATAAGATATATACGTTTGGGGAAGCAGGGCTCATTGCTCTGGATTGAAGATTCTGCAGATGAACTCTGCAGCATTCTATCCAGCTATCTGAAAACCTGCAGGGAGGACCTTTAGTATTTATGTGAAATGCATATTTAAGTTTTACTAGTATAATAACTTACCTATGTGAAATTGATAGGATAGCAAACAAAAAACTTAAAGATCTTGGAGTTGTGGACCAAGTAATATAATAGTGAGTCATTTATACTAAGCAAAGGATAATGCAGCCCACAAAAATGTTCAGGGCTCCTTAGGTCTTAATTATTTGTACACAATTCTCTACAAAGCCAATGAGACTGATGCATGACTAAGTAGCACAACATTTGGTTTCGAGAGCAGAGAAGTTCACCATTTTAAAACAAAAAATATACAAATGTGGTGATTATCCTCATGTTTCTTTTAAAAGTGACGAATCTGCCAAAAAATGACTTATTTAAATTTAAATGTATTTTTTTTAATTAAATCTTTATTGTTCAGGTTACATTTGTTCCTCTTTTTTTCCCCCCGCATAACTCCCCTCCTCCCAGTTCCCGCCCCACCCTCCGCCCTCACTCCCCACCCACTGTCCTCATCCATAGGTGCACGATTTTTGTCCAGTTTCTTCCCGCATCTCCCATTCCCCTTTCCCCCCCAAGAATAGTCAGTCCATTCCCTTTCTATGTCCCTGATTCATTATAATCACCAGTTCATTCTGTACATCAGATTATTTATTCACTTGGTTCTTAGATTCACTTGTTGATAGATGCATGTTTGTTGTTCACAATTTGTATCTTTACCTTTTTCTTCTTCCTCTTCTTAAAGGATACCTTTCAGCATTTCGTATAATACTGGTTTAGTGGTGATGAACTCCTTTAGCTTTTCCTTATCTGTGAAGCTCTTTATCTGACCTTCAATTCTGAATGATAGCTTTGCTGGATAAAGTAATCTTGGTTGTAGGTTCTTGGTATTCATCACTTTGAATATTTCTTGCCATTCCCTTCTGGCCTGCCAAGTTTCTGTTGAGAAATCAGCTGACAGTCGTATGGGTATTCCCTTGTAGGTAATTGAGTCTCTTTCTCTTGCTGCTTTTAAGATTCTCTCTTTGTCTTTTGCTCTTGGCATTTTAATTATGATGTGTCTTGGTGTGGTCCTCTTTGGATTCCTTTTGTTTGGGGTTCTCTGCGCTTCTTGGACCTGTAAGTCCATTTCTTTCACCAGGTGGGGGAAGTTTTCTGCCATTATTTCTTCAAATAGGTTTTCAATATCTTGCTGTCTCTCATCTTCTGGCACCCCTATTATTCTGATGTTGGTACGCTTGAAGCTGTCCCAGAGGCTCCTTACACTATCTTCGTATTTTCGGATTCTTTTTTCATTTTGCTTTTCCGGTTGGGTGTTTTTTGCTTCTTCGCATTTCAAATCTTTGACTTGATTCTTGCGCTCCTCTGGTCTGCTATTGGGTGTCTGTATAATATTCTTTATTTCAGTCCGTGTATGCTTAATTTCTAGTTGGTTCTTTATCATAGCATCGAGGGTCTCATTAGTTTTCGTGACTCTCTCCTCAAGTTTATTGACAGCTTCTAGCACATTTTTGCAAGCCCTCAAAATTGCGATTTTTAGCTCTATATCCTCCATTTCTGTCATGTTTTTTTGTCTCCGCATTTTTTATGCTTTCTTGGTGCACCCTCTAGTGGTCTTTGTGCGCAGTCTTGTTCTAGTTGAGCCTTGATTGTTGTAGTTAATACTAGAGGGATTTGACCACCAGGCCGACTGGCTGTGTGAATCAGCTGTGTCTGCCGCGGAAAACTTCTGTCCTCTGGGGAGGTGCTAATCTAGCCTTTGCCTGAGGCGATCCGGCAAATGGCTCTGCGCAGGGCTTGGGCGGGGCGGGCTCAACAGGGCGGGCGGAGGGAGCCGTTATGGTGCCCTCAGTCCTGTTCCCAGAGGCTCTGCTTCTCAGAACCCCCGGAACCGCTGCAAACCTCGGAGGGAAAGCTGCCTTCCAACTGATGCCAGACACTCCCGCTTCTCCCGTTTGGGTCCGAGTCCCCAGCGATTCGCCCGTATCTGGAGCTCAGAGTCTGAGACTCCCCCCTGACCGAAAACGACAACCGCGCTCTCAGCCACCAGCCCGCTTTGCGCGCGCACCTCCGCACCTGAGTATTTTCCACACTGCGCCTCCTCTGAGCCTCGGTGTGCTGTTATTTTTCCTTCTAGTTGAAGAGTCTCTCCTCAGCCAGCCTTCCTGCGGTTCTGGGTGATGTCCGTTCCGTCTTTTAGTTGTATTTTTGAAGTGGTTGTTTGCGGCAGCAGTCTGCGGTGTTTACCTATGCCGCCATCTTGGTCTCTCCTCTAAATGTATTTTTTTTAAAGTAGACACTTAAACGCCAAAAGAGAAGAGCTGCCTAGCCATTTTGTTTTCCAATCTTTCATTCATGCTTTGTACGTACGCTCCTCCGTCAATGAGGTGTTTCCCCCCTCCCTACCTGAAGCTGCCCACAGAGAAAACAAAATAAAATGTTTAAAGGACATTGTGAATGAGCAAGCAGCCAGGCTTTCCCCAAGAAAGAGTACTTCTAAATAATCTGACAGTTTTCTTTGTTGGTACAAATGGAAAAGCTAATATAAAAATATCCTCTATGCTTTACTTTTAGTTTTATAAGAATGGAGACCAGCTTTGACACATTTCTGTGTGCCTATCTTAATCCTCCAGGACTGAGGATTCTGAGTAAACTGCTGAATTGCAGTGTTTGCCTATTTATCTATCTTCCATCTGCACATAATATAGACCTCACATTGTTCATTTGGGAGTCCCTATTATTGTCCAAATGCCTATCACAAAGTGGGGCGCCTTAGTTCTCTGGGGTAACTGGCCATGGTACCAACAGACACAGATGGTGAGTGAATGCATTAATATGCTCTGCTCATAGTTGAAATTGTGCAGAAATAATATATTAACTGAAAGGATTGCTTCTCATCTTCCTTATAGAATTTTTGAGTCCATGTCTGTATGAACAAAATGGAGATTTCAGGCAATATCTGAGTAATATTTGGCGTGAAAAATACAGCTACCTGTTAAAGAATTTGTGATTGATTTTAATCTGAAATCGCTCAACTAGCGGCCTTTCCTGATGGATTTCACTTTGTTTATCCTTTAATTTATCCTGCCATGTTTCCTGTGTAGTCAGAATCATAGTGTGCTTGGGGACTTGAAATGCAAAGCTGTGTTTCCTTGTCCCCTTAGGATAAAGGAGGAAAAACCCCAGAAATGTTCCAATGTGACCCAATTATCATTTGTAGTTTGTTAAGTAAAGAGCTTACATTTAATCTGTAAAGTGGGAAGCACAGTGCCTATCCCCCCATAGGAACAGGATGATGATGATGAAAGCAGTTCGTAACTACAAAGTCCTTTACAAATGGAATGCCACTGGATATAATTGTGGATAGAGCCAGGAGTGATAACAGGAGATAGTTAAATAGATCAGGGGTTTATATGAAATTTTCAGTGGAAAGAAATCCTGTCTTTTATTAAATCAGATGCAGACACTTTGGAAGTCATATTGACATATTATACAAGTGACATATAGCCAGACAAGGATTCTGCTCCATACGTGAGTGTTGGCCAATCTTGTCTGGGAGGCCAATGCATGTGAGAGCTTGTATTCTGCCCTCTGTCTTTAAGTCCTTTAGACCCCATCTTCTTCTCTCTGCCCTTATGCTAATTTTTGCTGTAATTTTTCTGTTTTCTTTTACCAAATTTCCCTGAAAAAAAAATGTAAGAGCAATCCATGTTTTCTGCCATCAGTGAAACAATGTAATTATACATAAAGAAAATGAATAATTAATATTTTCCACACTCTCTCTCTGCACCCCATTCTTGATGGCCACAATCAACTTAGCATCTCTATTATTGTTTTATTTTGCAGTATACTGGTAGTTACATTTTATGAGTTATATAGACTTCTGCCATGGATAGGACTATGGTTATCAATAGTTTTCACCTCCGGTATCATCATCAAATGCCTTACCTGGTAAGAAACTTAGTGGAGACCTATACCCAACTTCAACATTGATCTGACACTATTTCTGGGCAGATAAAGTTTTTATCCATCTTATAAAATGTATATGTTCCCTCTTTTGCTAGTACCAATCCCCACAGGCCTCAGATGCCTCATCCATCTTCATAAGCAAAGCAATCATGGCTCTGCTCAGCCCCACTCAGAATTCCCAAGGAACTCAGAATTCCAGGTGAGGAAAGGGAGCTGTAAGCACATTCATTCTATTTTAATTATTTTTAAAATAAACAACTTAAATCACTTTCTTTTAATTTCATTCTATTGCTTCGCTTTAGTAATATATTCACATGATGGTTTACAGACATTGAAAAGTAAATAAGACGAAGTACACAGTAGTCCCCCCTCATCTGCGGTTTTGCTCTCCACAGTTTGTTACCCACAGTAAACCATGGTACAAAAATATTAAATGAAAAATTCCAGGGATAAACAATTCCTAAAGTTTGAAATCTCATGCTGTCATCTTTAATCTGCCAGGGACGTGAATCATCCCTTTGTCCAGCATCTCCACGCTACAGATGCTTCCACCCATTATTCACTTAGTACCCTCCTTGGTTATCAGACGGAGTGTCAAATATTGCATTGCTTGTGTTCAGGGCACCCTTATTTTACTTAATAATGGCCTCAAAGTGCAAGAGTAGTGATGCTGGCAATTCAAGTAAGCCAAAGGAGAAACTATAAAGTGCTTCTTTTAAGTGAAAAGGTACAAGTTTTTTATTTATAAGGAAAGACAAAAATTGTATTCTGAAGTTGCTAAGACCTAAGGTAAAAAAGTATTCTATCTGTGAAATTGTGAAGAAGGGAAAAGAAATTCATGCTAGTTTGCTGAGAGAGAGACTACCTCCAGCAACCTGGGCATGTGCCCTGACCTGGAATTGAACCATGACCTTCTGGTTCATAGGTCAACGCTAAATCACTGGGCCACAACAGATGGGCCTGTTGTTAATATCTTACTGTGCTTAATTTATAAAGTAAACTTTAGCACCCAT
>NW_005363098.1:1095944-1107052 GCF_000412655.1 Myotis brandtii
CAGTACTACCTGCAGTTTTAGGGATCAAATGGGGGTCTTGGAACCTTTCCCCCTCCCTTTTCCCAGAAGGTCATGGTTCAATTCCCAATCAGAGCACATGCCTGGGTTGCTGGAGGTAGTCTCTCTCTCAGCAAATTAGCATGAATTTCTTTCCCTTCTTCACAGTTTCACAGACAGAATACTTATTTTACCTTAGGTCTTAGCAACTTCAGAATACAATTTTTTTTCTTTCCGTATAAGTAAAAAACTTGTACCATTTCACTTAAAAGAAGCACTTTATAGTTTCTCCTTCCTTGTCATCCAGTTCGCTCTGTAGGCAGATTAAGTTTCTTATGCATTCTTTCAAAATTATTTTATACATATACTAGTGTGTGTGCATGTGTGTATGCATATATATATACTTATACACACATATTTAATTCACCTTTTATTCACAAATTATTGCATTCTATACATGCTGTTCTGCTCTTAGATTTTTTACATTTATAATAGAACTTGGAACTCTTTCCTTTCATTATGTAAAGTAGTTCCTTATGTATTAATGGCTGCAGAGTATTTCATTGTGTGGATATATCATAATTTAACCAGTCTCCTGTTAATAGACAGATACTCTTTTCAACACTTGACATTACAAAAAAAAAGGTTATGATAAATAACTCTCCACATTGGTTATTTCATTCACATGTGAAAATCCATTTCAATTGGATAAATTCCTAGCAGTAGAATTGTTAAGTCATGATACAAAGTACATTTATTTTGAAAGATATTGCAAATTTTCCTATATATGAATGTTAGTAGACAAATCACCAAATATAAGCTGCTTGTTTTGTTAAGAACCTATGCATCTAATGATATGTGCTTTTGTTATTTTGGGTTAAGGAAGAGATTTTTTATAAAGTAGAGGAAGTAATACCAGTAGCAAATATTCCCATAGCATTAGTATGTGCCAGGCATTGTTCTAAGAGCTTTGCATTGATCCATGAGTGAATGTTTCATCTGCTTCCTCCTTCAGCCCCCCAAACAAAAATTCTCCACATTCGCCTAAAATAATTTCCAGTAATTTTATTTTAAAAAGATTTTCATTTCAACTTTTTAATATTTTGTCATGTGAGTGTTTGAAAGAATATGGATTCCTTCCTTACTTTATAGCTTCCTACTTCCTTTTCACTATCTTACCACTTTTTTCCTCTTAACAGTGTGCTCCCTGATGTAGACTTTTTTTTTTTGTGAATGCCACTAGAGCACATGGCTGTTAGGGAGAAGCAGGTACTGAAAAGTTTTTATGAGCAACTTCTTATTTCTATGTAAAGCATGGATGGACTTGCTCCTATCACAGAGTTGAGCAGCTACTGATTTCTATGTTCTCTATAATTTATCCAGGATTTTTTTTCTCATCAAGAATGAGTCATTTTCCCATATCTTTGGCTTTATGTTCTTTTATTACCAGCACAATCCGTTGACTTTCTATTCAGAGCTTGTTTTGTCTCATCTCTCTGTGGTTTACTCTGAGGCAAGCAGCAGTGAACAAAGATGGGAAGCACTGGGACAGTGCTTGCCATGTGCCAAGCTCTGTTCTAAGTACTTTGCAGACTACTAGGTGTACAAAGCTTATGTGCCTCTTCACATCCCTCAATCACTGCCTGTCAGGCATGGCTTCAGGGGTTGCACACTGACCTTTGGACCAGGAGGGTTGGGGTTCAATTCTCAGTCAGGGCACATGCCCAGGTTGTGGGCTCAATCACCAATAGGGGGCATGCAGGAGCAGCTGATCAATGATTCTCTCTCATCATTGATGTTTCTATCTCTCTCTCCCTCTCCCTTCCTCTATGAAATCAATTAAAAATATATTTAAAAACACAGTTCCTTGTTAATCTATAATAATAAAAGCATAACATTCAAATCGACCGAATGGCCGAACAGCAGAACGACCATCCAGACGACCTTCCAGACAAAGCCGGAGCTGCAAGGGCTGAGGAAGCCGGGGCTGCGAAGGCCTACTCTTTTACGAATTTCATGCATTGGGCCTCGTGTGTGTGTGTGTGTGTGTGTGTGTGTGTGTGTGTGTGTTTATCTTTCAACATTCAACTTACACTAGGTACCTCTTCATTTTCAGACTTGGCTGGGGAAGAGGGTGGGGTTTCTAAAAATGCCTGTCAAGGAACCAGATGAGGCTATTGGTAGAATAGGGGAGTTATCCATTATGAACCACTGGAACTCAAGAATGGAGCCAGACTGGTAAATCCCCTTCCTTTATGTCATTAGAGGATAGCTGTGAAGTGCAGCTCCTTTTTGTCACCTTTCCACACAAATCCCATTAAAGTCTTGTGTGGAAAGAACACCTGCTGAGCAATGTGCTGTTTTCTTAGCTGTTGGTAGATTAGCCAACATGCTAAGACATCAAGCTGCAATGCATTGTACCTTCTCTTGTTTCAATTCCCTTTTACCCTCACTGTTACCACTTCAGGCTTTTAACTCCCACATGAGCATCCTCACCATAATTTGTGCCTCTGGATTATCTTCCCAGAGGACTCCAGCTAAGATCTATACATCAACCGATTTAGTCCTCCTAAAAACTCTACTAGGTAGACACTACTCTTTCTCCATTTCGTAAATGATGAAACTGAGACACAGGGGCTTACATGACTTGCCCAAGGTCACAAAGTTACTTTGAGACAGCACTAGTTTTCCATACAATCTGGCTCCGGAATGTATGTTCTTAACCATTGCTTTCAGCTGCCTTTCAATGTAAAGACTCTTCAAGCTGAGATGTGTAGCAACCACAAGGCTCCCACACTAGGAAAGTGGTTCCTAGTGCTAAGTGACTCTGGGGCAACTTCTTGTATCATAAAATAGACATGTGAACCTCTGCCAAATGATACTTTGTTACATCATGGAACTTTAGAGGTTGTTTGAACTGATTGGTGAAACTGAATCCAAGGGTTTGCTGTAACTACGGTAAGCCCCACATTTACATTTCTGAAAAGTATATATTGCAATACATACAACAACCCAGATGATAATCATATTTTCTGTTCTAAGCATCAGCACGTGTGGACTAACATATATGACACTTTGTCTCTCCCATGCTACCTGAAAAGTGATCCAGGAAATCTGAGACATGTGGTTTACAGGTCATATACATTATATTGTTAAAGCCAGTGGACATAGGGAAAAATGCCTGAAAGAATTTTTTTTACAGAATTTTCTATTAGAATAAGGTTGGTCTCCCCTCCCCCAATTTGACCTTTAATTCCTGGGAAACCTGGGCTTAACTGCTTTGATTTACTCCCATAATAAGGTGATTGATTAATGTAAAAGGCCGACTTTATGAGACCTATTCTGGAATAGTGTTGGAAACTGCCATGGTGAGAGAGTTATATTGCCACTACTCTAAAAAAGGTCATTGGAAAAGAATCCAAGACAGCATAAATGATGGTTTACACATCAGGAACCTCTCTGTAAAACAGGCAGAGAATGTTGAACATCATACCTCATGGGGTTTGATACAGATGTTATGTAGTAAATTTAGTTTCAATTGTTGTTGTATACATTCCCTCACTGTCAAAAATTATGCTCTGCGAGGCCCATCTCACAGGCACTGTCCAGTGATGAAATGAGAAAGCCCCGGAGAAGCCTCAAATGTTACTGAGCGGAAGTCATCGCACTGTAATTAGGGTCTGTTAGAGCTGTTTCATAACCCCGAGTGACCAGTCCTTGGGGTCAAAGTTCAAAATGACAGTTTTCGTACCAGAAGGAGATATTTAAGTTAAAAGAACAATGTTAGAGTGGAGCCCAGTTAGAGGTGATCTTGACCCTGTAGTTTGACATTCACTGACCACTGAGAAATGCAGAAAGGCTTTGATGGGAATCTGTGTTTGTTGGGAAGGAGAGCAGCCCATTTGCTGTGGCGTCTATAAGCATAACATTATGTGGGTATGTGTGTGACTTGCTGGCCATCTGAGAACAGATGTTGGCTCTCTAAAGCTAGTGGCTCTCCCTGACATCCAAATTCCTCCCAGGCTCTGTGGGCTTGCCAGGACCATTATTTGTCATTTGTTTCATTTTCATCTTCCTGATATAATATGGCAAAGCACACAACCACAGCTGCGCCTCTTCTCAAATCCTTTCATATTTAAACTTGGTTTTTGTCTGATGATGAGAAATTTACCATAAAACATGATGTCTTCTGGACATGGCTGGCAAAGCCAAATAGGATAGTATTGTCACCTGGCTTTTGAAGAGGCTTAAACACTGATAGGCCAGTTTGCAAACCTCACATATTTTGTCGCTGACACCAAGCTGGGAAGAAGCTAAAATATTTTGATCACTGGGTATGGGTGTTTGTGGCAGATGGTCTCTTCAGCAGTATTACATTTTGGGGGTCAGTGGGGGAGAGAGGAGGATATTCAAATAGAATATTTAAAGTCAAAGAGAGAGAAACTTGGCCTCATTTTACAAGGCGCTGTGCCAAATCTTGGAACACCCATGCTTCTCCAGTCTAGTGAGAAGAGGTTCCCAGTCTGAGCAGTGTGGTGGGGATGCCAGTTCATTTAAACAGTCTGCTGGGAGCATTTGCTGCGTTTGAAACCCAGGACCCAGACAGCCAAAAGAGGATGGGGAAATGTGTATGCCCATACCACTGGTCATAAAGGCGTGGGCTTCCAGAGTGCCTGCATAAATCCTTGGTAGAAAGAACACTGTCAGAGGTCTGTGTCTATGGAAAAGGCTTGAGAAATGCAGCCAAGGACCGAGCTGAATCACCTGACCTCACTTGAGGTGACTTTGCATAGGACTGAGAAATCTCCTGCACAGCTCCTTATCTTAAAACCTGGATACTGCCAGCTGACCAGCTGGTTAGCTGGCTGGAGAGGGTGCAGAGACTGAGTTTCCTAGCAGATTTGGCCCTACCCGCACTCTGACCAAAAACCATTATGATAATGCAAATGTACTCTGAGAAAGCATGGGCACTGCAAGCTACCCATGTACAGCCAGGGCTCTTTGAGGTCACAGGACTTTGCCAATTGCCACTCACTTGGGTTTTCTGTCTTGATATTATTTATTTATGTGCCTGGAAACTGCAGGGTTGTTTTGTTTTGTTTTGTGTGAAAAGTCTTGGGCCAGAGGCAAGGAAATATTTTTTTGGAAAATCATGTTGTCAGAAGGAAAGCAAGAGAATGAAATCAGTGTCCACAGAATATCAGTGACTTTATGATGAATCACTATTGCCCAGTGGACCTCCTGGTTAAAGGTATCTTTCCCAGTCATCTTTAGTCATTGGTAGACTTGAACTTGGATGAACCTTTGTTGTCTCTGACATCAAAGGCCATTTTGAGGCTCCTCACAAGGCAGCTTAGTGAACCATAAAACACTAGTGCTTACCCGATGACCAGCTCAGGTAATTGTTAGCTCAAGTGATAACATTTTCTGAGCAATAGCTGTGCACTAAGATTTATTTTACTCTTAGAGGAAGAGAAGAGAGAAAGTTTGACCCTAAGGAGCACACTGCTTAGCTTATAAGTTATAAAAAATTGTAATTTGCTCTTTTTTTAATGTTATTTTATTGTTTAAAGTATTAAAAATAATAGTACATATGTCTCCTTTTTTCCCTATTGACCTTCCCCCAGCCTCCCCTACCCCCCAGTATCTTGTGTCCATTGGTTATGCTTATATGCATGCATACAAGTCCTTCGGTTGATCTCTTACCCCCCCACCCTCTCCCCTACTCACTCTTGATGTAAACGACCAACTAAAGCCACAAGGTCATTATTCAGAGCCAGCAGAACACCTGGTTTGCACTACTGTTCCCCTTAACCATGTGTTAAAAGTGACAGAGATGAGTGCTCTTTCTTTGGTACACTCATATAAATAAATAGTAACACACAGTATATTACAGTTTGTGCAGTGCTTCATATACATTTTTATGCAGCATTTCATATTTGCACCAATAGGTATGGCTGCCTCTGTTTTCCAGATGCGGAAACTGAGTTTAAAAAAGGTCACATGAGTTGTACAAAGCAAGACAGCTCATTAATGAACAGCTGGGATGAAAAGGCACAAATTCAGGATTTCTGAAACAAAGCCTGGCATTCTTATTCCTTTTCACAGTTGCCTCACTTACATAGAGAAAGTGCTAAGTGAGTACATCACTGTAAAACCTATAGATTTTTAACTGGGGAACATTTAAAATGGAAATAGACTAGCACAAAACGAGGTTAAGTTTCCCTGTTTGCAGAAGGAGAGGTTAGCATGGGAAAAGCTGTACTGGCAGCCAGGATATGTCTGATGTGAACAGGAGACATCCTTGCTGGCTCTCCCTCCCCTCTTCTGGAGCACAGAGGTGACTGGAGGAAAATGCATTTTTGCACATCTTTGGCACATATTGCCAATCAAATTTCATCCCTTGCTGTGATTATGCAGCTAGGTCTTGGGTGGGAGATGAGACAAGAACTTTGAGTTTCTCTGACTTTCCTGAAAATTCCAACAGAACCTGATAGAAAGCTTTAAGGGGAATGCAGAATATTCAAGTTATCTTCTATTTTTACTTTTAACTTTTATATAATTTCAGACACACAGAAAATTCACCCAAATAGTATACCGAATTCCAATATATATTTCATCCCATTTTACTACATTTTCCTTTTCTTCTTTCTCTTTTATTCTATATGCATACAGGTGCATACATACATCTCAACCCATGCATATTTTTTCCTGAACTTTACAAGAGTAAGTTGCTGATACAGTGATATAGTGTTCTTTTTAAAAATGTCTTTTTAATGATTCCATAGAGAGAGAAAGGGAGAGGGAGGGAGGGAGGGAGAAAGAAACAGAGAGAGAGAGAGAGAGAGAGAGAGAGAGAGAGAGAGAGAGAGAAACAGAGAGAGAAACATGGATGGATCAGCTGCTTCCTGTACACCCCCCACCAGGGATCAAGCCCAAAACTTAGGTATGTGCCCTGATTGGAAATCAAACCAGAGACCCTCTGGTTCATGGGACGATGCCAACCAACTGGACCACACTGGCCAGGGCAGTGACATAGTGTTCTTTCTACTCTAAATACTTTGCTGTTTCCTAAAAATCAGGACATCCCATAGTGCAAATATCAAACTCAGAAATTTAGCATCAACACAATATTGCCTAATCTATAGACATATTGGGGCAAAAGCCAGTTGTCCCAACATTGTCATTTATAACAAAAGAAACTACTAGATCATGCTTTGCATTCAAGAACCTTGTCACTTTAGTTGTCTTTAATCTGGAAGACTTTCTCAGTCTTTCTTTGACTTTGATGGCCTAGATAATTTTGAAGAACACAGGTCAATTACTTTGTAGACTACTTCTAAATTTGGTCTTGTCTGATAATTCATTCTGGTTGAATTCTAAAAGTGAAGAAAAATGTCACTAATAAAAGCATAAATAAATAATTATCTCTAATTAAAAAGTTACCTGTTTCTTTTCTCCTTTTCCTCTAATTAATGTTTTTCATCCTTAATACCAATTTCCTTTAGGTCAAGAACACTATATATAAATGCTCATTTTAACTAAAAACCCTGCTTTGTGCTTTTTAAAAGTTTTCTCAGCACTCTCTATGTTTGAAATGTAACAAGTTTGTTCCTTTATCTTCTTTCTCATTAGTTTCTTGTACATTTCCAAAAATGTTTTGTGTGTGTGTGTGTGTGTGTGTGTGTGTGTGTGTGTGCAGTGTCCCTAGATGTATAAATTACTTCTTTCCTTATGCACTTGCTCTGTTAAGTCCCTTTTGTCCCATGTTTAAAACACTTCTGTTTAGGGGGACTGTTTCTCATTTGCTTAGTGATGTGACTCTAAGGGTATAGATCCATGTGGTATTTAGCAAAGTGTACTAGTATAAGCAGTATGAGATCTCTTGGATGCCAGCTCTGAACCTCTGAGAGTCATTAGCAGGGCCTCTGTAATTGGCCATGGAGGGGTGGGCTGGACAGAAAGTTCCTTGCGGAATAAGTAGGCTACACTCATTTGGAAGTGGAGCATTTTCTGTTTCTTTTTACTGCTTAGCTAAAGGTGGCTCTGAGAGGAATTGCTAGCAGTTTCCTGGGTGCTTCCCATGCCCCCTTCCTCACTACCAACCCATCATACACACACCCTCTCACACACCCAGTAAATACTAAGGAAGGACAGGAATTCCCAAGAGCATGTTCTGAAATTATTGGAGAAAGAAAAGAGAAGCTCAAATATAGAGGGTCCTAGAAAATAGAATGTAAATACATCCATTCTGCTCTTACTGTTTTATCATGCAATGCAGTTAGAGACAGTGACAAAGACAGCAAGGTTGTGGAAGTTATGGTTTGCTGGAGAAATGGGTCAGAACGATAGTAAAAATACAGTAGTTAAAAATGAAGTGTGTATTTCCTGTGTCCTCACAGATTTGGAAATGCTCACAAATGGTGTCATGCAGAACAAATTTTGTGGGTTGTCTTTGATTCATGCCAATCCTTCTGCAAACTTACTCTTAAACATGTTATATCAGAAGGGAGGCCAACAGGACATAGGTTGATTAAAGGGCTGTTAGCTAAAGGTTATTTTAACTATTGTTGTAGAGCCAAGTTGAGCTCCTTCTATTTTATTGGTAATTCAAAATTCAGGATTTTGAAGGAAACAGAAAAAGTAGGTGATGGAGACCTTTGAAAATACAGCTTTCCTTATATTCCTGAGTTCTTCATCCTAGAGGTGTTTTCCTGCACGCGAGACAGAAAGCAATAACATAACTCAATGATTTTGAAGGATTCAACTTTTAAGTAAAGGCCATTGACATTGAACCTAATTGTGGTTATAAAAAGAAGAAACTAAAAACATTCTGTATATAAATAAAAATGTTATTTGCACACTTACTCTATAATGATCTCTTCTTGTTTTGATTCCAGACTCTCAATATGTTTATACTGATCTTTATCTGTTTTAGTACAGGGTCATATAAAATTTCAAAGCTTTAATGTTTTCACATACTTAAGAATTCAGTTTAATTCACACCAATTTAGCCTATACTTTGCTTACTCCAAACACTGAGCTAGGTGTGGTACAGCATACTATGAGAACTAAATCATGGCTTCACCTCTAACAATGTCATCTTTTAATACAGGATTGCAATCTAGAAATCTTAGAAATGACCAAACATAACAAAGTAGGAAAATTCAGGCACAGTCATCCTGGCTCTCTCAGGTTCACAGACAAAGTCCCAGCGGAAAATTCTCCCAGCTCCTTCCAAGGCCCAGTTAGCCTGGAACACTCTTTATACTCACAGGGTTCATAGGTCAAACACAGCCCATCTTTCCATCCACAAAGAGTAGAAAAAGAAGGGAAAGGAAGTTTTACTGATGAAACAGAAAATGGGGGTCAAGTTATCCAAGTTTGGTGTTTCTAGAACTAGGAAATCTAAGGCAAATCAGATAGTTTTAAAACAGAAAACATATTGAGATACAAAAAGATATTGAGAAGCAATGATGATATGGCCTATATAATGGACTCATTTTAGAACAAAGGGCAAATTAGCAGATTATTTTTCATACAATGGGGTGCAAGGATCTCATCTATGCATGCACTGACTCTCATGTTGTTACTTATTGGTCCCTTCCTGCAGCACATGAATGTTTTGTAACTACAAACAAAATTATGAGTCCAAATGAGGATGCTCTAAGATATGTGATAGAGTTAAAATTATAGCAAGATATTTGAAAATTGAGAATACACTTATTTCTAATTACAAAATGAACACTTACACTGACAAAAATTTTAAAAGTACAGATAAAAAAATTACAAAATAAAATCCATTCAAAAAGTCAAACACTGATAACATTATATTTATACCATGTGATCTCTCCTCCCAAACTTAGTGGGCACATGTAAATACCAATGTAAATATCAAACCATTTATTTAAAGATGTAATGTGTCAGTCTGTCTTTTTCTGTCTCTATCCATGTATTATATCAGTTTTCATGAAAATATTGATCAGTGTAATATTCTTTTATATTATGTACCATAATTTATTTAGCTGATATCTTATTGTTGAAAATTATATTTGTATAGTTTTTAATCATTTACTTTTATAATATATACCATTTATTGTTTACAGCCTACCATACACTTTATTAAACAATAAGCTTATTGAGCAGTCTCACTAGGTCTTGACATGGAACAAATTCATTTTTATGCAATCATTCTCCCCAAACTTGTTATTTTAGATCTTTGTTCTTTGCTACACAGCAGTTCCATGCATGAGATCCAAAGAAAATTCCGTAAATTTCTGATTATTTTCATTAAATATCTTCCTGGTTTAAAACTCAAACTTGAGTTCAAGAGACTTCTTTTGAAGGCCCTGTAGGGACTGCTCCATGATGGAGTTCCCTGATGTGGAAGAGCCAGGGACTGAGTCTGACTGAACAACTTTCATACCCCTCAGCTCCCACCTCCTAGTCTTTGCTCCTAGTCTAGCCAGTACTCTGGATGGCAGATGGAGGCTCAAGCCTGGTTAGCTCTAGCAGTGTTGCTTGGCATATAGAAACTCAGGTATCTGAGCCCCTCAAAATATAGGTTATGGAGTTGCCCTGCTGGGTGACCCCCTGTCTACTCTACTACTTCCTCTCAGTTTCTTCTTTTTTGTGTCAAGTAGTCACAAATGGATCAGAAAGTTATCCCACTTCTAGGAATATATCCCAAGAAACTAGAAACACCAATCAGAAAGGATATATGAACTCCAATGTTCATAGCGGCACAATTCACCATAACTAAGATTTGGAAACAGTGTCCATCAGCAGATGAGTGGATTAAAAAACTGTGGTACATCTACAAAATGGAATACTATGCTGAGGTAAAAAAGAGGGAATTCTTACCATTTGCAACAGCATGAATGAAACTGGAGAGCATTATGTTAAGCGAAATAAGCCAGTCAGAGAAAGATAAATATCACATGATCTCACTCATTTATGGAATATAATTAACATAAACTGATGAACAAAAACAGATCCAGAGACAGAGAAGCATCAATCAGACTGTCAAACCTCTGAGGGAAGGAAGGTAGGGGAGGGTGGGGGTAAGGGGGAGAGATCAACCAAAGGACTTGTATGCATGCACATAAGCC